>NW_020954577.1:47172889-47197686 GCF_900497805.2 Vombatus ursinus | reverse complement strand
GCGTCTGTATGTATCTGTATGTGTCTCTGTGTGAGTGTGTCTGAGTGAGTATGTATGTATCTGTGTATGTGTGTGTGTAAATGTGTGTGTGTGCATGAGTGTACGTCTCTGTGCATGTCTGTGCGTGTGTCTTTGTGGGTGTGGCTGTCTGTGTCTGTATGTATCTGTATGTATATCTGTGTGAGTGTGTCTGAGTGTGTGTATGTATCTGTATGTGTGTGTATGCATGAGTGTATGTCTCTGTATGCATGTCTGTGCGTGTGTCTTTGTGGGTGTGGCTGTCTGCGTCTGTATGTATCTGTATGTGTCTCTGCGTGAGTGTGTCTGAGCGTATGTATGTATCTGTGTATGTGTGTGTGTAAATGTGTGTATGTGTGTGTGCATGAGTGTATGTCTCTGTGTGCATGTCTGTGCGTGTGTCTTTGTGGGTGTGGCTGTCTACATCTGTATGTATATGTGTCTCTTGTATGTGTCTGAGTGTGAGTGTGTATGTATCTGTGTGTGTGTGTGTGTGTGTGTGTGTGAGTGTGTGCCTTGGGGGAGCACATGTTCACAGTCCTTTATCTTCCAGCTAGCGCTAAGGGCAGCTCCATCCTATGAAGATTTCGTGGCGGCGCTGACCATCAGGCAAGGGGACCATCACAAAGAGGCCTTCAGCCTCGGAATGCAGAGGGACCTGAACCTTTACCTGCCAGCCATGGAGAAGCAGCTGGACGTCCTGGACAGCCTGTATGAAGCCCACGGGCTGGAGTCCGATGAAGTGGTCTGACCGCCGTGGACCAGTGCCTCGTCACGACTTCAGGGAATGACTCGGGATCCGATCTTGGCTTTCCAAGGCTCGCTTCCGTCAGCCTCCTCCTTCCTCCCCCTGCCTTCCCCTGGGACAGTGAGGGGGCCAGACGGAGCCTCTGCTCTTCTGGGTCAAAGCTCCCAGTTTCTGCACATCTGTGTGTGTGAGGACCCAGGTGCTATGTCCCGGTTCTGAGGGCCCGTCAGGCACCAGGTTGTCCAGGGGGCCCTGGTGTGTGCTCTGACCCCACACGCGGCCAGGGAGGTCGGGCCTCGCTCTCCTCTCAGAGGCCAAACTGGGCGTGAGTTCTTGGACAAGGATTAATGTCTGCAGGGGCCGTTTGGGCCTGTCGCAGACTTCAGCCGACAATGTTTTTGAGATGATTGGAAACGGACGCTAATCCCCCTAACCCATCCCCCTTTGTTCTGTCCTCCTATTTTACCTTCTCTGCTCTTCTTTCCTTTGGCTGCTGCCCAGAACATCCTCCGCGTGTCTGGGGGTTGGCCCCCAGAGGACAGCCCCTTCCTCTCCAGATCACCAACCCCACCTGGTCCTATCACAGGGGAGGTCAGGAAGAGACGGGAATAACCACGGCAGTCATCACAGCTCACCTTCTTGTAGCGCTCTCCCACGACAGAGGGCTTCCCCAGCTTTCTCCTGGAGTAATGTAGGTGCCATGTCCATTTACAGTGGAAGAAGCTGAGGCAGGTGGAGGCGATGCTTAGAATGCATCTTCTAACTGGAGACCTGCTCTCTCAGGATCATTCCCTCGCAGGCGTGCTCCCCAATTTCTGCGTTTCCCGTCTGGCTTGTGTGCAGGTGAGCATCACAGAGGCAGCTTGGGGACAGTGACCTCGCAGCTACCAGGACAGACCTCCCAGGGAGACATAAGCCTCCCCCGAGACACATACACAGAGCCCTCCTTTTCTCCCAGAGCTTCCTGCAGAAGGACATCATCCCCCTCGGGGTGGGCGGGTGGGGATTTCTAAGCAAACAAGTATGAATTCAGTTTAAAAGAACTCAGCTCCTGTTCCCAGTCAAGCACTGAATGCCGAAGAGAAGCTGCGGGCTTTTTAGGGGAAGTAGAGACAGCAGGCACTAAGCCATGTTGTGTTGGAGCCACGGACCCTGGGAGCAGCCCTGCCTGCACGTCCTTCCTGGGGATAGGCAGAGAGGTCACAAGGCTGGCAGCGGACGCGGGGACGGAGGAGGAATTTGGGCTTCCCATCTGTGCCTTTCCCCACTGAGGGAGTCTCAGATCTTGGCTTCTCCTTTTCTGAAGCTGGAAGCGTGTTTTATTGATAGAGAAAGATGAAGGAGAGGAGGATGATTTCTGCGAGCATCCTGACGTCAGCCCGTTCTCATTCCGGAACAAAACTGTCCGTTCACGCTCTGCCGGTGCATGGGGGGGCCACGCCTGAGGCTGGGCTTGGTCGCAGCTCAGGCTCTTCTGGGGCTGGGCTCTTTGGACTCTTTGTGTGTGCTGCCTTCGAGCACCGGGCTCTGTTCTCTGTCCAAGTGGAGGGGGCTTGATGTGAGCACTGAAGACCAGGAATTGAGGCTGCCGGGGGCTTCAGTAGTCATATCCCTTTGCTGAGTCTCATTTCTGTTCTCTATAAAATGAGGGAAATAGACCCACCCACCCACCCACCGAGGCAGCCTGGTGTGGTGGGTGTGCAGAGCGTTCAGTGCTCCAAGGAGCTGAGTTCAAGCCCTGGGTCTGCCACTCACTAGCTGTGTGACCCTGAGCCAGTCACTCCACCTCTGAGTATCTCAGTTTGCTCATGTAAAGGGAGAGGGTTGAGCTAAGTAATCTCTAAATTCCTTCCTAGCTCCAAACCTGTGATCTGTTTTCCTCACCAGCATGAGGGAGGGTTGAATGAATCTCAGGACTCCCTGGATGAGAATCATCTTTAGAAGTACCCAAAGTTCTGTCTAACTTCAGCTGGAGAAAGGCCTGACTCTCTTCTCTCTTTAAATATATATATACATACATATATGTGTATAATAGGTATGTATGTATGTATGAATCTGTAAGGCTTCATTGTTAAATTCTCAGCTTTAGTTGGGGCACAGTCGACCTTCTATAATGTTTATTGTCACTACCTTAGAGAGTGAGAGAGAAGTCACTAACCAGAAGAGAGTAACCAACTATGCTACTTCTCCCTCTCCTGGCCCCACCAGACTTCTTGTCCTCTGACCGAGCCTCAGCTTCCCAGACTGCCTTTCACCAGTTTACGTGACGCATTGATCTCGTTAAGTCCTGTGATTCATGTTTTCCCAAACATACTGGAGCGTATACGGTCAGGCTAGTGTAGTCATCTTCTTGGACTTGGCTTCTATTTTCTTATTTTGAGAGTGCCAGTTTAAGAGAGTGATGGCTAACGACCATCATTCCACCGTCATGACAATCATGGGACTGGCTCTCCAGAGCCACCATTTTGGGGCAATGATCCCTTTGTATCATCAGAACTACTGCTCCTCAAAATGTTTCAAGAACTATTCAGATCTTTAGCACCTGCATCCCGTCCTTACGGCCTCAGTAGTCCTTGAAGGACGGACTTTATTATTGGAAATAGCCAGAAGTCATTCAGAGCTACATCTGGTAAATAAGTTAGATTTCCTTGGTAATACCATTGGTAGTAAGATTCAAGAGGTGATGAGAAAATTAAAACTCATTTTCTCACATCGCTTGCCAGTTCTCTCCCAAGGGATTTCCAAAAATCCAACCCGAGAGAATGTTTTCAACTACCAGCGTTCAATGCAGCATCTTCAGAGGTGAAAGGGGGAAACGATCACTTAGAACAAAGGGTAAAGGCTGTATTGAGGTTTACCCATGTTAATGGAAGTGAAAAACAGCTTTGGTCCGAGCTTCCAGCTGAGGGGAAGATTAGACCAGTACCAAATGGCTGGGAGACATCAGGTTTTCACAGGATCACAAGCAGCGAAGAGAACTGCCTGAAGCATTTTGGGAACCTTCAGCTTCTGGGAATGTACTGATACTTTATTGTGACTGCCACCACTGGGGGCTCGTAGAGAGAAGACAGCATCTTGGATGAACATGGGCTCTCCTAAGCTGAATTATAGCATCCTCACACAAGTCAGTTAAGTGGATTTCAGTGTCTTTCTGAAAGATATCAAAAGCAGTCCCTTTAAATATTACTCATAAGTTTTTAAAGCCACTTGGAGTGGTTGGGGGGTTTCTCCTCAAGATTAGTCCTTATTTTAAAAATTAATTAAACCGAGTATGAGCTGGAAGGAAACTTTAGAGGTTATATTGTCCAACTCCCTCCTTTTACAAATAAGGAGGCTAAGATCCATTATTGATTGGATTACTATTTAAAATTTAGATTTTTTTAAAGAGATATAGAATTGGTTGTAGCTAATTGACATTAACTATGTATGACACTGGAGACCTTGGGCTCTCAATTTTTTTGTGTGTGTCATAGACTCCTTTGGCAGTCTGGCTAAAGCCTATAGACTGCTTCTCAGAGTAATTTTTCTAAATGCATCAGATAAAAATATATAGGATTTACAAGAAAGCCAGTTATATAGAAATGCAACAATATATCTAGGTGTTAAAAAAATCAAATTCATGCCCTCAGGTTAAGAACCCTTGCGTAGATAGACAGCAACGTGTCCTCAGCTTGCAGCTAGCCCATCTGTGTGTTATGTCTATGCTGGGCACTGTTGAGAAACCAGCTCAGTCTCTGGGCTGTCTCTCTCATCTGCTAATTGCTTATTTGGGGTTTAAATGCATATTTCCCCTAGCACAGCCATTTAATGGCATTTGTAGGTTCACTCCAATATATTGGGGCCCTTTGCTAGTTCGTAAGCATTCTCTTCTTCCAAGGTGCTGATTTCCATCTTCTCAGATATCCAGCCCACTGTGTCTGCATATTCTGTCCATTTGCATGTTCTGATGGTAACAGCTCCTCATTGACCTAGTAAGGCAATCTGGCGCATGTTTGAATGAGCATTTTATAGACCAGTCTGCTAAGTTCTGAAGCATGTATTGATTCCTTCTTCCGTGCTCTTCTCATCCAGCCCCTTGGTTTAAAAAAGAAGCCAGGTGCTCCCCTGAAATGGGAAAGTCAAGTTTCCACAGTGGGGCAATCGCCTTTGCCCCGTGATGCCATCCCTTCTGTGATGGGGAAGAAGTCTGAGCTAGAGCTGTCAGAAAACGCCTGGGGATCGAGTTGGAGACTCTTTCCTCCCTATTCTAAGCACATCTCATGCTCTTACAAATTTTGTTCAGTATTTGTCCCACTTTTCTTAACCACGACAGATTTTACCAGGCACACGAATCCACACAAACCTCTGTATATACATGTGTTTTGACTCATGTCTCCCGGGGTGATGAGGCACGAGATGGCGTCATATAGACTTCCTTGGCTCCTAGAGAGCTGATGTGCCAATTTCCAGGCCGGTTTGATGCGTGTTTCCTGTAGCCCACGTGGGAATTTCGGTAGGATGTCATCAGACAGCCCATCTACCTCATTTTGAAATTGGCCACAGACAATCAGTGTCTGTCGGGAGAAAAATATATTGCTAAAGTAAATGTAAACAAGTGAATGGGTGGAGTGGTGTATATAAAGGGGAGGGGGAGGGACTTGGTAGAATATATGCCAAAGGCTAAAATGTACATAGTGATATTTCCCTGCATTTGTTTTTTAAGTAAATGGTCAGCTTCGTGTCTTGTATTTCTCTCTTCAGCTTCTGCGGTTTCATAGTTGAACTTTTTCGCCTCCTAGGTGGTCTCTCATTTAGAGGCAGAATGTTGAACAGACAGAAAAGAGGATAAACGTAGAGGATGTAACATAAAATAGTTTGTTGATTTCTCTCCCTTAGTCCCTTTTACTGAACTTTGCCTAGAACATCAAAGTTTTGAAGTGCTCTGAGTTCGACCAAATAGAAGCTGATTATTTTTTGTTGTTGTCATGACTCTGAACAAGTTCATCCTATATATCAGTTGAGACAAGATGGGATGGGGTGGGGGACAGGGTTTACTTCTTTTGCAAGAATATTTTGAAACATCTGTCAGATTTTATATTGTTTAGTTACAATAAACTTATTTTTAAAGTATTTGCCTTTAAATGTTTCTTTTCAATTATGCAATCTATTGTGTTTCCCTCTATGAGTTCATTGAAAATTCACTAGCTAATTCAGGTCACCCCCCTCTGTGGGACTCAGCTTCCCCATCTTTAAAATGGGAGGGCAAAGCTGGATGAACTCCAGAGCCCGTGTCGGTTGAACTGGTGTTGATGGCAAGGATATGATGAGGCAGTGGGTGGTGGGTGTGGAGAAGCTCACCCGGTGCTTTAAAGCACCCCGTGACTGCAGACGGTGCACAAGGTGCTAGACAGGTGCCTGTCTAGGGGGAGAGAGAGTTCTGTGGACCCACAGGGAACATTGATGTAGAGCTGGAAGGGTCATTAGAGCACATCTAGTACAACTCCTTCATTTTACAGGTGAGTACAGGGAAAAGTACTCATTTCAGAATCGAAGCACTCCACCATATTTCCCAGTGGACCTACACCATCCAGATTACCCAGGACAACTTCAGAGGGTGAAGTCCATTTTTTCCCCTTCCATATCATGACTTAGTCCCTTGCTGTTCCTCCAGAACTAGGGCTTTCTCTCCAAGAGTGTGGCACTACCTAGGAACTCTTCCCTTTTCTCCAAAACAACTGGGTCCCTGAACTATTGAGGAGATCAAAATTTGTCCAAGAAACTGCTTCTTCTCCATCTAGGAGACTAGGTCGCAGAACTCTTGAAGAGCTGGACATTGTCCAGGAAATTGACCCTTCTCTATCCAAGAGACTAAGTATGTGGCTCCATCGTTCCCAGCAGCAACCTAGTTTTGCAGAAGTGTTAGACTCACCATTGTGGCTGCAAAGTTTCCCAGTGTAAAAGCAGATGAAAATATAATGGGGAAATACTTAACAAAATAAATAAAAACAAAATGCAACATAGATAACACTGATTTGTGGTTTTTTTAAGTCAGTATGCCACTGCGGGGGTCCAGGTTTCTGTTTGATTTTGACCCCCCTGGGTTAGAACATTTGTAACTACAGCATGCCTCTGCGCCTCTTTTCATGCCAGGGTCGAGGAAATCTTGCTGCCCTATGACTTCCTGTGGCTGTTGTCACTCCTTGGGCTGACTGTCTCATTGCCACTCCATAGCTGCCATTTCTGGGGCAGGGGAAGGATCCATCCCTGAGGGGCTGTGCCAGCGCACAGGACCAAAGCTAGCTCACGAGTCTAGTCTAGGCTTAGCTTTCTTTGCATCTCTCCAAAATGGGAAGGCTATAACTGACCCCCTTCAGTCAGCTGGCTCTGAACTTCAATAGTCATCATCTCCAGTCTGTGACCAACAGTGTGATACTCACTTTCCGATAGAATGGGAGCTGGTGTAAAGATGGAGTCATTCACATCAGGAAAGGGAAAACATAGTTTGTCTTTGCCTCCAAAAAGGGTAATAGGCATTCCTAACTCTGAGTTCGTTATCCGACGTTGATAAAGTCAGATGTTATATGACTGTGAATCAACCCCAGACACAGACAAATAATTCATTGAAAATGGATAATCTTAACCTATGACGTTCTGCTAACTTGTTGACTGCTGTCTGACTGGGTGTGGTGGTTTAGAACCCGTGGTGGTGTTGATGCCCTAAATAATAATAACAATAATAATAATAACTTATTTAGTGCTTTAAGTTTTGCAGAGTGCTTTACAATTATTAGCTCATTTTATCCTTACAGTAATTCCTGGATGCAGGTGCTGTTATTATTTCCCTTTTGCAGATGGGGAAACAGACAACAGGTTCAGTGATGGGCTTAAGGTCAGTGTCTGAGGCAGGATTTGAAGTACTGCTCATTAAAGGAACTGTAGCTTTCCCTTTCTAGTCACCACAACCCCAGCAGATGGCAGTAGAGAGCAGTAGCTGACCGGGAGAGGCTGGACAGCTGAAGCCCAGCGTGTCAGAAACCAGCTATCGCTAGACAGCAGAAAGCAGTATGATGACATCGGCCGGAGGGCGTCCCAGGCTGTGCAGCATTGGAGGAAGTTCCTCTTGTGTGCCCCACACACCAAATGGATTCCTAGTATAGATTGACCGGCCCCAATTCCCCCAATCAGATCTCTGCCACCATCCTGCTCTCCCTCTTAGTATCCACAAATGTGTCCATCAGAGCAGGGCTTCTAAAATATAAAAAACCCAACAAGATATTTTTTAAATGTTGAATTCCAGAAAATTGGAAAAAATCACCCACCAAAGAAATGAGCTCTCTCTCTTAAATGCCTCTACTTTCTTGGGAAATGAATCCAAGACCAGTTAGTAGACATGCATATTGATTGCTTATCAAAGGCTCTCAGGATTCAGAGCATGAACTCAGACAGCATTCGACTTCTTTTCCTGGTAAAATTCTAGACTATATTATTAAAGGGGTGATTGGTGAACATCTATAAAGGGAAATCTTGTGGACAAGATTGAGGGGACCTGGATGATACTTTAGTTACAAAATTGGTCGATCCATGGACCCAAAGTCATTATCAATAGGTTGATGACAACTTGGAAGCTTTGTTATTGAGCCTTCTGGAAGATGAGATTTCGGAGGAGATGTTTCCTCCATCTTCCACTGATCTTATCAAGCCATTGCTACCCATGTCTGTTGGGCAATGGTACTTTGAGGATGTTTCAAACATTGGATGTGAAAGCATCCGGCAGCTAAACCACACAAAGCAAAGTCATAATTTTGCTCAAGGGAGAGAAATATTTAATGGGAACTATGACGTACATGGATCACCAAGGGAAATGATTACCTCAATAAAGAACAGACAAATCTAATATAAGGTTAGAGGTCAAGTACATGGACTGCCCAGGGAAATTCCTGGCTTAGCACAAACATGCAAATCTGTCATACGTGATGAAAATAGGGTCCTTAATAATAGTCCTTAAAATGTAAGGCATATAATTATCCCTGGAAAAAAAGTGGAGTGTGTCTCCTACAGGAGAAGGGCCTGCCTTCACAATCATGTGAACTGCCCCACTGCTAACACAAAGAAATAGAGGGAAAAAGAAAAAGGGGGAAAGTGGACTTCGGATGAGGCGAGTTCTATCCACCTCTGCCCAGTGGAGATGACAAGCTTCCTTGGGTCCCATTGCACCACCCTTCAGAAGAAGAGTGAGTAAGAACAGAACTCTCCCTTGGAAAAGCCACAGTATATGGTTTAGGGAGAGATGGATCTGGAAAAAATGGGAGAGAAACAGCAGAGATGGATTCACTGAATGTCAGAGGGCTGATGCCAGAAAAAAAAGAAAAAGGAAGAGACCTGTAGACTGGGGTGGGGGGAGGGTAGAAAGGAAATGAGGGAAAAAATGAGGAATGGACAGATAGGCTGGTGAAGAGTGATTGGCAGTGACTTTGTAGTCAACCCTCCCCTATCCTTTGACCCCCTGCCCTATGCATCTCTTTGTCTACATCTGGTGCCACTTCTAAGTGTGTCCCTCACTCCCTTACTGTCTCTTTCTAATGTCTCTTCCTGCTAGGAAAGACACAGACAGTCACAAAGAAAAAAATACTGAACTTGGAATCCCAAGGTCTGAGTGTGAATCTCAACTCAGCAATTTACTGCCTGTGTGGCCTCAGATGGCTCTTTATCTCCTAGCACCTCAGTTTCCCTGTCTGTAAAAAGAAGGGATTGACTGGATACCCTCTACAAATCCCTTCCAACTTTAGATCTGTGATCCTCTGACTTCTGAGTGTGTTAGAACCCTGGGAATTTGTCAGCAAAGATTGGAGTTCATTTCAGCCAAAGGAACCCCGGTGGGATTTTGGAGTGGAAGGAATTAGGTCTGGGAAAAGCTTTTTTTCCTTTGAGGGCACCCCCAAAAGAATGAACCAGGGCTGGTTCTACTTGTCCCACATCAAATCCTTAGCTTTTCTTTGTCGGGCTATCACTGAGGCAGAGAGGAGGGTCTGTCGCACTTAGGTCTGACTGAGCCCTCACAGCATCTTTGGGCTTCTGCTAACACCCTCCTTTGATGCCTCCTCAGCCTACAGATGGGATTCTGGCATCTCCAAGAATATTCTAGTGGAGCCAAGAACTGGTAGCTCCTGGCAAGCTGGAGAACCTTCAGGTAGGAGTCCAATGAATGACCCTGTGTCCACCATCTGAAGACCAGCCTAACCAAGCTCACAAAGGCTCATCACCAACTTGAACATGAGGGTGAGGAGGTGGGTGGGGATGACTTTCTTCTTGGTCATGGTACTCCCAAAGAATTTTTGCAGCCATCCCCCTTCTCTGCTGAGTCATGGAGTGTCTGTCATTTGCATCCAAGCCAGTGAAATGATGGGTCATTGTATTGAGCCCCAGGACCTGGGGGATAGGAGCACAAAAGACTTGTCTGCTTTCAAAGCCCCATGGACCTAATTCATTAAGTGATCAGCAGAACACAACAGTATCTGTGCCAGGAAGCTGACATCCATTGACTCTGCTGAGTAACTGGATTTTATTACCGCGCCTCCTCCTAGCAATTCCACATTCTAGATAGCTTGTTGAAAATTGGCCTCTCCGCCTAGTCAGACATGTCAAAGGCAGCACACCAGCAGAGTTGCTATAGAAGGGCTGTGAAGAGAAGAGCAGAATTTAATTAGAGCCTTTCCCAGGGGATAGAGCCCTGAGATGATCTAAAACAGCTTGGGGAATGACAAGCTTGATCATCAGAATCCCATTGTCCTTTCTCTTCTCCAGAGGCGCAGCCTGGGATATCAGAATGAGGAGCTGCCTTTCATTTGATCTTGTAAGGGAAAGATTAAATTGGGACAGGCAGTCCACCTGCCCTCCAGCATCCATGCCCTAGTTGGCATAAGAAACTGCAATGGCAAATTGAGAATTGGACAAAAGGAAATTAACCTGGAAGTGGTCAGAGAAAGGCAGTGTTGATGACTATATAGATCATGTTTCTGAGTCAAGAGACATGGGCCCCATCCCTTGACTCCCTGTGTGATTGTCCCTTCAGTTTGTCTCTTTATTAAATGGGGAAAATAATATTTGTCATCTGCCTCCCTTGAAGGGATGTTATAAAGACAAGTTCATTGTCTGTAAGCTGTAGGTTACATACCTGTTTATTAGGAAAGTATTTTTGATGGAATTAATAAATAGTACTTTGCCTTTCAATGATGCCCAATATCTTATCATTCCAGAATATTTTCCTCACATGAATCAATCACCCATAGCAATGGGAGAGGCATGTAGTTGGCATGGGTCAGTTGCAAGTATAATAGATGTCATGGAAGATGTTTAGGTCAGGTGTGAAGAGTGAGGAAGAACTAATGAGTCAGAAGCCCACATGCTCAATTGGCTTCCACACTTAAGGAAAGCCCCCAGCACACTGGGAGACCCCCATCAAGGATTTATGGGAGGACATGGAAAAGAGTCACGTAATCCCTTTCTTCCCTCATGATGCAGCCTAAGTATGGCCTTCTACATGAAGCTTTTCTGGCCTCCCCCCCCCCCAACTGCAAGTGCCCTCCCTCCCTAACTAGCCACGCATTTATTTTCTATTTATTCTGTATCTATTTATACGGGGCACATTGGCTTTCCCAGTAGAATTGCAAGCTCCCTGAAAGCAAGGACTGGTCCATTCTTTTATCTTTGAATCCTTAGTACCCAGATCACAGTAAACACTTAATAAATGTTTGTCAATTGACTGATTGACGAGCAGGTATAGAGGGATTGCAATCTGTATTGTTGGGGGGAGTCCCCATGTGAATGAGGCCATACATCCATTAAAATATTAAAAGTTAATCCTTAGAATTCCTTTAGAAAGTAGGGATTGTTATTAAGTATTATTATGAAGTACCAATCCATTGCTTTCCAAAGAATTTACTAGGCAACATTTTTATTAAAAATGAAGTGAGAGTGGGAGAGAGGGAGGGAAATAGCCCCCACTCCCAACTCTCCTCGATTGTTATGACTAGCCTCTAATTCCACATATTTGCTGAAAACAGAACATGTGCTTTCTCACATTTCCTTCCCTGGTTTGTGCAGAGTAAGGTCCATGGCAACCCATGATCCTGATTTCTTTAGACTCGGTCATCTTCTTAAAGTTCCAGAAGTCTGGAAGCTTGACAGATTCTTTCTTATCCATCCCCATGGTAGGTACAAGTTAAATGAAAGTCGATAGGCATTTTTGTGAGCTTGTCATGTGCCCAGCCTATGCTATATCGTGGAGCCTAGAGGAGTGTGTGTGTAGGGTGAGTGGGAATGTGGGATGGTAATACTAGCTGGGCAAGTCACTTAACTTCTCTGAGGCTCAATTTCCTCAGCTTTAAAATGGGGATAATAATATCACCTAACTCACAGGGTTGTTGTGAGGATCAGATATGTAAAATGCCTGAAGGCGCCATGGAAATCCAAGTTATGATTATTTTTATTAATTATGTGCATTATTTATGTAATAACAATACTTGATGATGAAATGTGGAACAGTCCCTAACTTTAAGGAACCAATAGTCTTTTGGGCACCATCAAAACCATAGTCAACAACTCTTAGTCACTGGTCAGGTAATAACTCCCATTTCTGTGGCTCTTTAGGTTGCCATAAAGGGATCTGGCCTGTGGGGGAGGAAGTGCTTGAAGCAAGTATCCCCACCCCCTCATTTCAGTTCCAGCCATTATATGGAAACTTGAGGGAAGCTGGTTTCTAGCTAGGTATGACTGAGGGGCTGTGTGGTGGCCAAAAGTCTTTTCATCTATTGTGGGGCAGGAACGGTTAGTGGATCAGGAGTGACTGAGCCAGGTAGCCTTCATAGAGAGTCATACAGAAGGGTGATCCACACATCTGTCAGTCTCTTTCCTTTGTAGCCGTGAGGAAGTAGGACAGCTTTGAGCTGCTATGATGATCTCTCCCAACCTGACCATGCTGACTGTGAACACGTAGGCACCTCTTTCTCTGGTGTTTATTCTTTCCTGATCTTAGGCAAATGAGGATTCCCAAATGGATGTATCCAAGCAGTGACTTTGGGAGTTTGTCAAATTCAGAGATGTCCCAACGACTGTAGGAGTCATAGTAGAATTCAGGGCAACCAATGGCAACATCAACACGAACCAGGAGGGAACTGAGCAGAATCCCTGAACTTGACAATGTGCACAGGCAGTGACTTGTGAGCCGAGGTGACCATGAGTGGTCTGGCCTGGCTGCAAATGAGCCCAGTCAGGAGCCAGCATAGCAGCCAGGTGATCTCTTGACCCAGTCAAGTGAATTGACCCTTGTCTTGCAAAAAGCCAGCCCAGCCGAATTGCCCATCCAGGGGAGACAGTGGTACTTTGTGAGGAGTCAGCTGAGCAGTGGAATAAGCCATCCACCATCACCCATGGCTAACTGGGCAAGGATTCCACAAAGGGAGAAAGGTACTTCCAGGGCCAGAACTCCATGTGTATTTGGAAGGAATGCTTTGTGTCAATTGTTTTTAGTAAATGCCTTTTCTAAAAGAGTCAATTAGTTGATTGTTGATGGTGAGAATACCAGTAGGGGCTCATGAGTGACAGTATTAAAAACTCTCAGGGTTACCCCTAGGACCATGAGAATTAGCATCTGTCCTCGGTCTGCCAGTGTGAGTGACAAAGTGACCTTAGAGCTAATGCTATAGTTTTCAAAAACTTTCCTCGCAACCACCATATGAGGTAAGTACTACAATTATTATTATGTCCATTTTTCAGATGAAGAAACTGAGGCTCAAAGCATTTAAGTGACTTTCCATATAGCTAGATGGGTCTGAGGCAAGATTCAAACCCAGATCTCTGGACTGTAAGCTTAATGCTCATTCTGTTGTCCCTTGTTAACTCTCTTGGCTCTTGGAAAAATTTCATTTGTGATCATTCATCTGTGTTCAGTGATCCATATTGGTTCAACTAATGAAAGGCTCAGTTTGGCTAAGTTTATAATAGGGCCAGACAAGTGATTTCCGATGGCCTGGATGACAGCTTCTGGTCTACCTCAGATACGAGTACTGGTGCTGTAGACCGAGGAATTCGGAGAAACTCCCTGGAGAGCTTGCTGACTTGGCGACAAGACACCTGGACAGATGAGGCACAGACTCTGTGTTCCTAAGAGCATCTGGGGCGAGCTGAAGTCTGCGCGTGCCCCTACAAGACTCTCAGTGGAAAGACCTCTCCCAAGAAATAGTCCTTCTGCCCAGCACTTCTTGTCCATTTCTGAAAGTTAGTTTGTTGGTTTTTAGGGCCTACAGGAAAACATCTCCATTTGCTTGGCCTCTGGGGAAGTGGGATTTCTGACTTCCTGGCTTGTTCTTTACCCAAAGCCAATTGGACAATTTGGAGATCATCAATGGCACTTGTTAAAGACAAAACAGAGACACGAAGACAGGGAAGGGGGAGAAGGGAACGGGTCTTAATTAAGCACCTACTATGTGCCAGGCATTTTACAAACACTTCCTTTGATCCTCACAACAACCTGGGAAGTAGGGGTACTGTTATTATCCTCCTTTAGTAGTGGAGGCCAGGAGAGGTTAACGGTCTTGCCCCAGGTCACACATTAAATGTCTGAGGCCAGATTTGAACTCAGGTCACTCTGCTGGGCCTAGGTCCAGCATTTTATCCACTTCGCCGCTGAGCTGAGTAAGGGATATAGCCACAGCTATGAGCATCTTTTTTTCTCTCTTCCACCCGCCTGTTTTTTGCCTGGTTAATGACTTGTGACTCATTCTACTAGAGATGGTGACAGGGGATGAAGATGATGAAGAAGATGGCGTGTCAGCAGCCACAGTGGATGGGAAGGAGGGGTGCATTTCCGGGCCACCGAGGGGTGAAGAGAGGAAGACGACCATAGATCAGAGAGCACCATGTTGACTGCTCCTTCCATTACGTTTTTTTTTTTTAAAAACAACAATGCAGGCTGCATTAGCCTGCAACTTTTTAGTTGCTGTACCTTTGCCCAGAGACACATTTCAAAGTGGGCACTGTTAAGAACCCCAATCGATAGAGAAGCGAGGTCAGTTTTGCAAACAAGCCAGTTTCCATTTCCAGGAAAAGGTGTTAGCCTTGATATTATGATCTGGCCGCTGCCAAGTCCCAGAGGCTCTAAGCTTCTCCTGTCTACACTGTGGAGATACTTTGGGTCCTACTGTAGTGAATCTGGCTTCCAATTACTTCACCAAAGAGCCTTTATAGAAAAAGCATTTAGCCCAGCGCCTGGCATAGAGTGGGCACTTAATGAATGTTTATCAAGGGACTAAAACTGCACTAAAACTTTTGGGACACTCCATACACTGGGCATTTATTTTATACTGGCTTTTATTATTAATTACTTCATTTTCTAGAATAATAGAATGTTAGAGCTGGAAGAGATCTTAGCAATCCAGCTATTTTACTGTATAAATGAGAAAAGTGATCTTTGGCTAGCTTTGTAATATATCCACCTCTCTCCATATCCATATCAGCATATCTATATAGTCTATATCTGCATATACATATATATATATACATTAGCTATCGCTATCTCTATCATCTATATCTATAGATGCATATACCCATATCTGCACATATATGTATACCATTTATATATATTGTTGTTATCCAAATACCTCAAGAAGAATTAAAGGGAAACCAGAGAAGGGCCTTGGAGACCCTTGAAGGAAAGTTCTGGGCCAAGTGATGTTTTAATACTCACAACCTCAAGATGGGGGTGAGGAAAGAGCTCTGGAAATGCAAAGGAGAATTCTGAACCCTATCAGCTCTGCTCCAGAGGTCCTCCTTTGGACAGATGTGGAATTCCAAAGTCAGAGTGCAGAAATGTCAAGGAAGCTGCTGTATGAAAGAGTCTGTCTGGCTCTCCTTGAATTGGGTTCAGAAAAGGAGTACGGGCTGGTTTGCCCAGGCACCACAGGCCTTCCAACGTCTTTGAGTCCCACAGTGAGACACAAATGCTATTGTGTTTAGGATACTCCTCCTATTACCTCCCTACACACAAACACACATTACTTTAAAAGAGAAAGCAAACAACCAACGTTATGATAATGTATGTATGTGACACAACAGAAATCTCTTTGCTGTGCTTGTCATGTCTACTGTCTTCCTAGGCCTATACCCAAAGGAGATCCAAGAAAAAGGAAAAGGTCTTATAGGTAGAAAATCTTTATAGTGGCCCTTTTGTGGTGGCAAAGAACTGGAAATGAAAGGTGTGTCTGTCAACTGGGGAATGGCTGAACAAATTATGGTGTAAAAATGTCATAGAATGCCATCATGCTGTAAGAAAGAACAAAGGGAGTGGCTTCAGAGAAACCTGGGAAGACTTGAATGAACTGATACGGAGTGAAGTGAGCAGAACCATGAGACTTATTTGTACTAGAAAATCAATATTATAAAAATGAAAAATTTTAAAGATTTGTACAAACTGATGAAGAATGAAATACACAGGACCAGAACAATTGATACTTTAACAACACTGTGAAACTGAACAGCTTTGAAAGACATAAGATATGATCTTGATATTATCATCTGGCTGCTGCCAAGTCCCAGAGGCTCTAAACTTCTCCTGCCTACACTGTGGAGATACTTTGGCTTCCAATTACTTCACCAAAGAGCCTTTATAGAAAAAGCATTTAGCCCAGCGCCTGGTACAGAGTGGGCAATGATCACTGATCAACTATAATTCCAGAGGACCAACCGTGAATAAGGCTGCCCACCCCCTGCCCGAGAGATGCGTGGGGCTAACATGCAGGATGAGACACATTTTTGTTCAAGGCCAAGATGCAAATTTGTTTAGTTTGACTCTGTTTATTTGTTATAAAGGTTTCCTTCCATTCTTCTTTCCTTCCTTCCTTCCTTTCTTTCTTCACTTTCTTTTGAGTGCCATAATGCTTTGGTCTGTAGTCCTTTCTTCAAGGTCCTGACCTACACTTACCAGGATAGAGAACTACTTACCCACTGATTACTGCTTAGCTGCCTATAGAGAAATTGCCCTTTGTTCTGAATTAATGGTGTTTATTCATGGAATTTTAGGAGGGAGGTATTAGAGATGATGTAACTCATTCATTTTATTCACTTAACCCAGAAAAGTTAAGAAATGACCGGCCCAAGATCATATAGTTATTTAATCATAAAGCCAGTCGAGCTGGCCCAGGTCACCAAGGTGCTGGGCAGGACCTTGCACCTAAGGTTCATGGAAGACATGAGCTGGGCAGGAACTTGCACATAGGGTTCATGGAAGACATGAGCTGGGCAGGACCTTGCACCTAGGGTTCATGGAAGACATGAGCAGAGCCATCATCATAAACATAAAGGGCCCCATATGGGAAGAGGAGATGCTCACCCTATTAGATGTTGTTCTGAAGGCTTCATTGAGGGCAGAGGAGGGCTTAGGTCTAGAGGGACTCCAAAGGGATGTGCAAAATAAAGAAAAAAAAATGGAAGTGTATAAATGCTGATACCTGCTAGGAGGAGGGGGAAAAATGCAATTAGCCAAGCCTGGAGCGCTGCCAAGCTGGGCAGACCTGCAGAGCTCCATAGGAGGGACGTTGGACGTCTGGGATCTTGCGGAGACAAGGTTGGCCAACTGAGAAGACAGGCTTAAAATGCTTAATAACATTAATGATGGGGTAAATTCCAAAAGGCAGAAGTTAGACACCAGCATTTTCTTGTTGACAATAATAAAAGAGGTAGAAATGAAATTAATTAGGGGAAAATAGCAATGAAGTTGGGGGCACAGGACTTGAATTTGAATCCTGGTCCTGCCTGTAATGTAAAGTCTCTGGGCTGCCTTCAGTTTCCTCATCTGTAAAAAGAGGGGATTGGATTAGAGAGCCTGTGAGGGAGGGGGGCTCACAAAATCATAGGCGTTCAAGCTAGAAGGGTGCCTAGAGTTTGTCTATTCCAGGGAAAATAATAATGATGATGATGATGATGATGATGATGATGATGATAACAATGATAATAGCAGCTAATGTTTATATAGTGCCTACCATGCACCAGGCTGAGCTGTGCTAAGTGCTTTACAAACATTATCTCATTTGATTCTCACAACTACCCAGGGAGGTAGATGCTATTATTATCTCCATTTTACAGATGAGGAAACCGGGCAGAGGTTAAGTGACTTGCCCAGGGTCACATAACTAAGAAGTGTCTGAGGTTGGATTTGAACCCACATCTTTGTGACTCCAAGCCCAGAGCTCTAGGCGCCCCCAAGGGGCCTGTGATAATGAGATGATGAAGGATGCACAAGAGAATGTATGAAAGAATATGTTGAAGGAGAAAAAGATGGGAAACAATTAGGAAGATAAAACAAAGAAAGATGTCTGGATCAGGGAGAAAAGGAGTTAAAGAGTGAAAGGGAGGAAAATGTGCTTCAGCTCCAACACCCTCCCTACTCTGAGTGGTCGCCAGTGACTTAGTGGGAGAAGGGCTCAGGAGTCAGACCAAGTTTCCGGCTCCACCCAGCACCCTGGCCCTGTCCAACAACCCTTCTGGAGAGGATGACGTCCAAGCCCACCCGGACAGTCAGCCTCTCTGAAACCCAGCGTTAAAAAGAAAGGCCTCATTCTAATTACACCTTCATACATCAAGTCCATTTCTGCTTTGGTTTTGCAGCAGAGAAATCAGACTGTAGAGCAAGGGGAGGGTAAAGATATAATGCATGTTTGGACATTCGCCAACTGATATTGAAATCACTATAAGTAAAAATAAAAAAGTTAAATAACTAAACATTATACCTCCTTCCACAGAAAACCTTTCCTGATCCTCACGCAGTTAAGCACCACAGTGCCTACAGCTCTAGACTGGAGTCAGAAAGACCTGGGTTTAAATCCTGCCTTAGACATTTCGTAGATAGTCATTCAATCTGTTTGCCTCAGTTTCCTCAACTGCAAAATGAGGATAATAATAACACCTACCTCCCAGGGTTGTTGCAAGGATCACATGAAATATGTATATAAAGTATGTGAGAAATGTTAGCAATATAAGAAATGACAGAGGGGATGGTTTCAGGAAAACCTGAGAAGACTTATATGAACTGTTGCAAAGTGAAGTGAGCAGAAGTAGGAGAACATTGTACACCATAATAGCAACATTGTAATAATGATCACCTGTGAATGACTGGGCTACTCTGAGCCACACAATGACAATTCCAAAGGGCCCGTGATGAAAAGTGCATCCACCTCCAGAGAGAGGAGTGATGCACTCTAAGTGCTGATTGAAGCATATTTTTTCACTTTATTTTTCTTGCTTTTTCTGTAACATGGCTAATAGAGAAACATGTTTTGCATGTCTTCACATATATAATGGGTATCATAATGCTTGTCTTCTCAATGGGTGGGCATGCAGAGGCTGCAGCAATGAAGAATTGCATAAAGGAAGTAAGAATTAGCATTTATTTAGTATGTTAAGATTTTCAAAGCATGTTACATATATTATCTCATTTGATTTTTATGACAACCCTGGGAGGTGGATGCAGTTATTATCTGCATTTTACAGATGAAGAAAGTGAAGCTGAGAGAGATTTGCCAAGCTTACGCAGCTAGTAAGTATCTGAAGCAGGATTCAAATTCAGGTCTTCCTGATTCCAACTCTTGTACATTATCTATTCACTACCATATTTTGTTGCCTCTAAATATCACAAGGGGGCAGCTAGGGGGTACAGTGGATAGAGTGTCCAAATCTGGCCTTCGACACTTATTAGCTGTGTGACCCTGAGGTAGTCACCTAACCTTGTTTGCCTCAGTTTCCTCATCTGTAAAATGAGCTAGAGAAGGAAATGGCAAACCATTCCAGTATCTCTGCCAAGAAAACCCCAAATGGAAAAAAAGAAACATTATAAAAAGGGGGGGGCAGCTAGGTAGCACAGTGGATAGAACTCCAGCCTCAGACACTTGACACTTACTAGCTGTGTGACCCTGGGCAAGTCACTTAACTCCAATTGCCTCATCAAAAAGCAAAACAAAACAACAAAAAAACCAAATGGGGTCACAAAGTCAGATATGACTGAAAATAACTGAACAACAACAAAGTATCACAAAAGGTTCATCAGAGAGATGGGTGACCAGAAAAGATGGTGGGTCAGTCATGAGGTGAGAGAGAGAGAGGAAAAGCTATCCCAATGGGGGCTATCCAAAGACAGCCCTCAAGCACCACTAGTATCTTGAACACAAGCTCTAGAGGGAGACCCCTGTCATACTGAGTGAACCCCATAAGGAAGATTTACAGGAAGACATAGACAAGAGTCATGCAGGATGAGAATGGTTCATTCTTTTACAGATGGAAGGATACCCCACATCAGATCATAGATGAAAACATTTAAGTATGGCCATCTTCCCAGATGGCCAAAGGGGTCTGACAGCAAAACCCTCTAGAATCCTGAGCCCAGGCTGAGTCCTTCAGCCCATGGTCAGAAAGTCCATCCTCAAGAGTAACATAACACAATGCAATCCAACAAACACTTAAGTGCTTACTGTACACAGACCACTGGGCTAGGCCTTGAGGATGATACAAAAATTAGATCAGATGCGACTCCAATACAGAATGGCTATAATATCTACAAGGAATGTTCAGCTGCCTGGAAAAAAGAATTACCAGTGATGATAGAATATAAGCTTCTTGAAGGCAGGGATTGTTTCATTTTTGACTTGGTATCCACAGGGCTCAATACGGTACTTTGTATATAGTAGGTGCTTAATCACTATAGTATTCTTTGGAGTGCATAATAAATACTTAATGAATGTTGAATCAACGAAGAAATAAATGAGTTGTATCCCTCCATATACAGAATTTAAATCCCTTGGAGGAGCAGAAACTCTTACTTTTTTTTGGTCTTTGAATTTTCAGCACCTGGGATAGTGCCTGGTACACAGTAGGCACTTAATAAATTCATATTAATTTACTGACTGTATTCATCTTGTACTTATTATGTATACACATCATCCCCCTCCCCTCAAATATAAGAAGAGCTTTGAGAGCAGGAATTGTTTCATTTTCTGTGTTCATAAACCCCAGCCTGGCCCAGTGCCCAATACATCATGGCCACTTAATATGTCCTGCTTGATTCATCGGGAATTAATTGACTGATGATTTTGGCACGTGACAAGTACGCCAGGAGAGACAGACCAAGGATCGGGGTGACGTCTGGCAGGGAAGGTGAGGATGACTCGATAGTGACTCAACATTTCCTACAGTATTTCTTTGATAATTGACGGTGACACATGAGAGATGTGTTTACACAGGAGTCCTGGGGGGCCGAGTCAGAGGCCTGATGTCTAAGGACTGGAGCTTCTCTCTGACTCCCCCGGGGACCCAGCCAGATCTGGATTCTCCTTTTGGCTTGGTTTCTCACTCACCCACAGGATCCGTCCACTCAGACAAAAAGAAGAGGAAATTTGAGGAAATGACCTGAATTCTTCAGGTTAAGGAAACAAAACAAACAAACAAAAAAAAGAGCTAGCTCTTGAGGAGTGGGTCTGAGAAGAGGCTTGGCTAATGATTCATATGGATTGCTGGATTCCAAGTCTAAAGCTGGAAGGAACCATAGAAATCATGTAGCCCAGCTCCCCCCGCCCCTGTTATGTTTTACAGATGAGAAAACTGAGGCCAAAAAGAGAAATGATTGCCCAACCAAAGTCACATAGCCAATGAGTGACAGAGCGGAGATGCAGTTAGCCAGCTGCTCAGCCCTCATGCCTTGGTTTATGGAGACCCTCTTCCCATCAGTACTGGTACCCCTACTGAAGATTTCTGTTCCACCATCTCAGGCTCAGCCCTCTGGGATCACTGCCCATTATCTGTCCAAACTCTCTGGAAGGAATTGATAAAATAAACATATAATAGGGAAGTCAGCTAATCTCTCCGGACCTCAGTTTCCTCATCTGTAAAATGAGGGGGTCAGAATAGATGGCCTAGAAGTTCATTCAGGCTCTAAATCAGTGATCATAAGGAAGGTTCGTAATATTACTTGTCTTTCTATATGGATATTTTCCCTAGAGGAAATCCCAAATCCTCCAGGGATAATGGAATAATTATCTTGGGAAACCTCTCTAGAGAAGGACCTAATATCAACGGTTGCTGCAACACCTTCCCCTATACCTCCCTCCCCCACCAAAAGAAAAAATAGGAGCAATTTTTTAAAAAGAAGAGGGAAAAGGTTAAAATGACAATTCACCATGAATTCTGTGTATGGTGCCCCCTCCTCACTACTGCCTGGCGTTCTCTAATAAACACCCGGCAATAGGTAATGTAGAAAACTCCTTTATCTTGGAAACAAGGACAAGAAGGGGCCCAAATAAGCAACATTCCCGATTAAAATGTTTAAGTGAAAACAGTAACGACCTCCTCTTCCCAACTCCAAGTAGACGTTCCCTTTTATTTCTCCTCCGGTCTCTCTCCACCCGAGACCATCCACCACATAGCTGCCAAAGTCATTTTCCTAAAAGCCTGGATCTGACCACGTTATGTCTCTGCTCAATAAACTCCATTGATTCCCGATGACCCTTCAAGATCCAACTGGAATTTCTCCGTTGGATATTTAGAGCCCTTTACAGCTATATTTCTAGTCCTATTGTACGTGACTCCCTTTCATACTCTCAGTGGCCCAGCAAACTGGCTTCATCACACAGGACATTGTCCCTCCCGTCTCTGGGTCTCTGCATAGGCTATTCCCAACCCCTGACCTGTGCTCCGTCCTTTCCCCTGCCTCTCAGAAGCAGCTAGAGTGCAGCAGTCTACTCGAAACCTTTCCTGATCCCCCCAGCTGCTAATGCTTCCCTCTTCCTCACTCAATTACCTTGTCTCTATTTTGTGGACTGGGAGCGTGGGGTAATAGATGGAAAGCCGGGCTTAGAGTTAGAAATAGCTGGGTTCAAGCTCTGCCTCAGATGCCTGCTGGCTGTGAGAGAGACCCTGGATAAGTTCTTTAACCTCTCAGCGCTTTTGGTGATTTTCTAAGACAAAGTTACAGAGGAGGCACCAACCTGCACTGGTGGAGGGAGATGCCTCACCCAGAAGTTCCCCACCCAGGACCAGTGCTTTTCTGATCCTTGTTTTTGTCTGCTTCATTTGCCCAGAGCCCATCACGGGTCCAGGCTCTCAGAAGAGAGTCTAATACAAATGTCAGGCTTAAGCTGGGTTGCACTTAGCATATGCTTCCTCGGTGATGGATGATTAATTGATTAATTTCTTGTAATTATAAAATGCAAAGAAAACCCAGAGGAAAATACTCTTTGAAGGAAGAGGCAGAGCTGTTTTGAACTGGCTGGGGGAGGAGGGGAGGGAGCATTAATCCAGGAGCAGCCGTGAGAAGGAGATAGGAAAGGAAGAACTTTCCAAGGATGGAGAATCAGGAAAGGGAGAGGATTCCAGGCCTTCCCGAAGGAAGGCCCATGAGATGTGGCCGCCAGGTTCCTTCCTGTGGTCAGAGAATCTGGGTTAGTCCTCAATCTCTCTCTTCTTCTTCCTCTCTTTTCCATGAACTCCCAATTTCCTTACACCATTCAAACTTTCACTGTGATGAAATGAACACTTTTCCATTAAGGAAACTGGGCTCCAACATGAAGGCTTTCAAAGTATTTCTGTTAGAGGCTCTTGAGGCCAAATCCAAGGTCGTTTTACATGCATGCCATTCCTATTAGTCAATGAGAGGGGCTGAAACAGAGCTGGTGAAAAAGTTTTCCTGGATCCTAGGATTTCACAGACTCACTGAATTGGCAGGACCTCAGCAACCGGCTAAGGTAGCTTGTACAAAGAGTCCCCTCTACAACGCCCCCCAAACTGGGCATTCAGCCCCTGCTTGAGGCCGGCTGGTGTTGCAGAACCTGCTTCCTCTCCAGGCAGACTGTTGTACCTGGGGAAAGTTCTAACTACTCAGAATCTCCCCCTTATACTCAAAGGGCTGTAATCTCATCAATTCTGGAGGTCCTCAGCATCCAGCCAGAGACCTACCTTCTCACCCTCCTAGTAAGCCCATAGCGAGCAAGCTCCCTCCCCTCAACCTCCTTGCAAAGCTGTGACACCCAGAATAGGGCTCACTATGTAATCCACCTGGAACACAGGACCTCAGGACTGTCTCTTCTCTCATTCTGGATGTGATCATTCTCTAAATCTCGACATGTTGAGATGCAGTTAGCCAGCTGCTCAGCCCTCATGCCTTGGTTTATGGAGATGGACAGAGAAGTCCTCTGTCCCCTCTTCCGATTTCAACCTGCTATGCCTACGCCTATGGAAATCCTGTCACCATGGAAGGACCTTGGGCACCTTCTGCTGCCTCTGTCTGTTTTCCTTCCAGTCAAATGTAAGCTCTTTGAGAGGAGAAACTGTTTCACCTTGATTTTTGATTCCCCAGTCCCTGGCACATAGTAGTAGGAGTAAGGAGTGCTTGTTGATTGACTGATTAAACCAATCAGGGCCTACTCTGTGCCAGGCACTATGCTAAGCACTGGGGATAAAGGTACAAAGAATAAAACAATCCTTATTCACAGTGAGTGTATAGTCTAATGAAGAGACGAGTTCTTATTATGTATAAGTATATATAATATATAAATATAAAGTTAATAGAAAGAAAGGATAATAGAAGAAAGGGAGGGAAGAAAAAAGAAAGAGAGGAAAAATGAATGAAGGAATAAGAGAAGGGAGAGAGAGGAAAGGAAGGAAGGAAAGGGAAGGAGGAAGAAATGAGGGAAGGAGGAAGAAATGAATGAAGGAGGAAGGGAGGGTGAGGAAAGGAAGGAAGGAAAAGATGGAGAAAGGGAGGGAGGAAGGAAAGGAAGGAAGGAGAGAAGGAAGAAGGGAGGGGAGGGAGGAAAAATGGACAAAGAAAGGAGGGAAGGGAGGGGTAAGGAAAGAAAGAAAAAGGAAGAAAGGGATAGAGAAAGGGAGGGAGGAAAGAAGGAAAGAAAGAAAGGAAGGAAGAGAGGGAAGGAAGGAAGGAGGGAGGGAAGGAAGAGAAAAGAAGTGTGTGTATAGGGGAGAGAGAGAGAGAGAGAGAGAGAGAGAGAGAGAGAGAGAGAGA
>NW_020954577.1:47127788-47172879 GCF_900497805.2 Vombatus ursinus | reverse complement strand
GAGAGAGAGAGAGAGAGAGAGAGAGAGAGAGAGAGAGAGAGAGAATGGTTCTAAGGGACAGAAAGGACTAGCAAACAAAGAGGATCCAAAAAAGTTCCTCTCAGAAGAGGAGGTTCAAGTAGCATCTTAAAGGAAGACAGGGCATGAGGTCAAGGTAAAGAGAGTGACTTCTAAGAGTGGTAGCTGGCCAGTGCAAAGGCGGAGAGATGGAGGATGGAGTGTTTTGAGTGAGGAACAGAGGGTAAGCCAGGTTGTCTGCATTGCAGGGTGCAGAAAGTAACATCCAGAGAATCTGGAAAGACAGGTTGGATTCAGGACTTATTGGACTTTAAAAGCAAGGCAGAGGAGTTGTATTTTATTCCCAAGGAAATAAGAAGTCACTAGAGTTGGTTGGGTAGGGGAGTTTCACAGTCAGATCTATGGCTAAGGAAAATTATTTTGGAAGCAATCTGTAAAACGGACTGGAATGGAAAGAGGCTTGAGTCAGGGAGACAATATGGGAGGCATTTGCAATAACCTGGGCAAGAGGTGATGAGGGCCTGAACTCAGGTGGTAGCTGAATTCATAGAGAGGAGGGCTCAGATGCTCTAGATGTTGGGAAAGTAGAAATGCCACTGAATGGCTATGTGGGAGTGAGGGAGTCTGAGAAGTCAAGGCTAATGCTGAGATTATTGACCTGAGACCTGGAAAGATGATGGGTGAATGCAGCCTAAATAGCTTTTTGTGGGGGTGGGGGGTGGGGGGAGGCACCACCATGAAACACTACTATACTGGTAAAATTACACTGATCCAGACCGGTTCTCTAAAAATCCCAGATCTCTTCTGGCTAGAAGAAATCGCAGATGTCATCCAATTCAACCACTCCATTTTACCTTTAAGGAAGGTAAGGAGGAAACTGAAGCTCGTCATTTGTTAAAGGTCTCACAGATCATAAGTGGCAAAGATGGGATTCAAACTCAGGGGTTCTGAGGACACCATGCTATGATTGGGAAAGTGTGATTGGCCATCACCTGAAATCTTCTAAGGGAGAGAAGGAGCTAGCAAATAAAGAGGATCCAGAAAAGTTCCTGTCAGGGGGGTTCAAGTGGCATCTTAAAGGAAGAGAGGGCACGAGGTCGAGGGAAAAAGAATGACTTCTAAGAATGGTAGCTGGCCAGTGCAAAGGCGTACAGACAGAGGATGGAGTGTTTTGAGTTTCCAGTGAGGCATCCACCCATCGCCTTATGTCACACTTGCATTTGACCCCTTTGCCCTCTGTTCTGTATCTGCTGACTCCCTGTCCTAGCAAGCAGAGCAAAATCTAGGCGGCCCAAAGAATGATTCTTTTAGGACAGGGGGCAATGTTTTTGCAGCCAGATTCCTATTTTTGGTGCTCAGAATTCCTTTTAGTTAGAGACCACTCTCTTCTGTCAAACATACCTTAATATACCTAGGATTTGACTTCCGCAAAGGAGGTACTCCCTCTATGGACACAGATTGTAAACCCCCTAGGATCTTAATGGCTGCTCTTCATGAACCGCTGTGCCTAAAGCATGTCCCCATCTCTGAGCATGAGTCTGGAGAGGGATGTGTAGCTAGGCTGGCTCCCCAAAACAGACAGAGGCAGTAGAAGGTGCCCAAGGTCCTTCCATGGTGACAGGATTTCCATAGGCATAGGCATAGCAGGTTGAAAACTGGAGTCCAGAAGATCTTGATTTGGATCCCACCTCTGACACTTAAAATCTGTGTGACTCTGGACATATCACTTGTCCTCCCTAAACCTCAGTTTGCTCATCTGTAAAGTGGGGGTGTTGCTTTTGTTTGTCTTTCATTTTCGAAGAGGATCAATGACATCACCCGGTGATGTCTTGACTTGCAAGTGAACTGGATTTAAGTTTCATAAAGTTGTCAGCTTTACACTCTCTTCTGAGTGACTGAAATCCAGTGGCAGGACAAAAGTCAAGTTGACTGGAGATAGCCCAGGAAGCAGTGGATGACCTTGGCATCTTCGATGCCCAAGCTCTCTACAGCACCTGCTTCAGCCGCCCTCATGGCTGTTGGAACAAATTGTTCTCATCTACTCATTCCACTGGGAAATTGTTCACAGGCTTGGAGCAGATATTGCCCTGACTCACCGACAGGTTTGAGGTCCACTGGTTATCTTGAGATTAATCTTATAATTAATCTTATAACTTCGTTCCTTTGCACTGGCTGTTCTCTCTACCTAGAATATACTTTCTCCTCATCTGCCTCTTGGAATCCCTGGTTTCCTCAAGCTCCATCTTCTTCAGGGAGGTTTTCCTGATGCCCACCTGCTAGCACCCTATACCCCTATTTTCCATGTACCTATATGCATATCTCACCCTTAATAGAACATAAACACCTTGAGGGCAGGGAGTGTTTCACTTTTATCTTTATATCCCCAGTACCTAGTCCAGCGTTTGGCACATAGTAGCATTTAAGAAAGGCCTGCTGATTAACTGAAATGAGATAATGTATTGAAGAGTTTTATAGACTTTAAAGCACTATCTGAATGCCAGTTTTTACTACTGTTGCCTTGGTGATCCCAGCATCCCCTCAATACCTCTAGGAGGCATCAGAATAGGCACAAAATTTTTGTTTATGAAATCAATTTTTTTGGTCCAGACTTATGATTTCATTAGCCTAGGGAAAATACCTTCTACCAATGTGAACCCACATCCTGCAACTCTTCTTCAAGAGTGCTGCCTGGGATACTGAGAAGTCACTTGTCCAGTGTCACATGATCAGCATGCATATCAGAGGGAAAACCCAAACCCAGGTGGGTGCAGGGGACTGGAGGAGCAATGACAGAAGGGACTGACCAGTGGTTAATGGGAAAGAAGTCTTGGAAACAGGAGAATGTGGTACAGAAAAAGTGACCCTACCACTCCAGGCAGGAAGAAAATTCAGATGTGCTCTAAAGCAGGACAGCAGGTGCCATGACTGGCCGAAAGCCCAACCCCTTCCTCATCCAAAACTCTCATCTCAGGGCTTTCCCCATTTAGCATTCAGCTCGAAAGTCAACAGAAATTCTTAATTTACTTTACTAAAATTTGCTTTGTAGCCAGCTTAGCTGAACCCCATCTATTTTTAGAAAGCAAGAGATACTTAAAAGGTTTCCTGTAGATTACTGATCTGGTGATTCAGTTTAACTCAAGGAGCATTTATTAAACACCAACTATTGTGCTTAGGGATGGCAAAGAAAAAAGGCTCTCTCCTTACAGAGTTTACTATTCTACTAGGCAGCTATGACAGGTTCCCAGAGGCAGTAGGAGTAATGGAGAGCAATGGGGCTGGGGTGTGGGGTGTGGAAAGAAGAGAATGTTGGGGATTCCAAAGGTGGAAATCCTAAGATGATAGATTTTGAGCTAAAAAGGAACTTTGGGGCTATGAAGTCCAACCCCATGTCACAGGAAAAGAAACTGAGGCTGAGTGTGACTAGCACAGAGTGACACAGTCAATAAGGCAAGATTTGAATTCAGGTCTTTCTAATTCCAAGCTCAGTACATTATCCACTGTACCACCTAGGAAGGGGGAGCTTTCCAACTACAAGAGGGCAACCTGGGCAGGCTCAGAGATGGAATTCTGCATTGAAGAAGCAGCAAAGTGGGCCAATTTGGCTGGGATACAGAAGGTTACAATGAGGAGGTGTAATTTGCAATAAATGGGGAAAGATGGGCTGGAGCCAAGTTGTGAAGGCTCTAATGCCAAAGTGAGGAGTTTCTACCTTATCCTGGAGCAGAGAGAGCCCCAGAAGCTTTCTGAACATAGAAGTGATAGTCAAAAGCCTGCTTTAGGGAAGTCCCTTTGGTGGCTCTATGGAGAAGAGATGGGAGGGAAGAGAGACTTGAAGCAGGGCCATCAAAGAGGAGGCAGTTGAAATAGACCCAGAGGAGAGGTGATGAGAGCTTGAAGCTGTGCTGAGCAGTTGATTGATGGGCAATTTGGTGAAGATCGAATTAACATAACTTGGCAATTGATTGGATGTGCGAGGGAAGGTGAGAGGTCAGGCAGAATGCTAAGGTTACAAACCTGGCTGACCAGGGTGACCCCTTAACCAAAGCAGGAAAAGGGAGGAAGAACTGGAGGAAAAGATGAGTTCTCTTTGAGATTTTTAGAGAATATCCAAGTAGACCTGTCAAGCACAGTGGATGGATTTCTTGAAGGTGAGAACTTTCATCATCCTCAGCAAGGTACTAGTACCTAGGGCAATGCATGTTCCAGTGGGCTTTCAACAGAGAAACCCCTTGGAACTTCATTCTTGTTTTAAATGGTATTCTCTGGCTTACAATGCTATAAGGTAATCATTCCAGGCCAGACGTTACTAAGCTGTACCTGGGCAATAGGAAGAATCTGCTATTTCCATGCTCTCGAAGAAGGGTTCACTTTTATTTTCTCAAGTGAAATATTTATTCTGTAGACCTTCATTTCCTTAAAGGATCCTGGAACTTTCCAACTGAAAGGGACCTTAGCAACTGTGGCCCAACCCACTGTCCTGATGAGGAAACTGAAGCCTAGAGAGGGAAAAAGCTTTGTTCAATTTTACACAGGTAGAAATAAAGCTAAGGCTATATGTGACCCAGTCCTCTTCTGGTGTTTTCCCCACTATACCACAGTGCTAGGAAAGGGTACTGGTATATGAGAATTGTTTGAAATTAATCTGATATTCACTTCCTCATGGATAGAGTTTTATTATAGAGAAAGAAAATGGAAGGAAGGATCGAGAGTTGAAGAAAGGAAAAAAGGAAGGGAGGGAGGGAGAGAGGAAAAAGGTAATGTAGTACAGTGGCAAAACACTGGATTTGAAATCAGAGGACCTGAGTTCCAGGTTCCTCTGCTACTTAACTACCCGTAGGGCCTTGAGTAAGTCACAACTTCTCTGGGCCTCAGTTTCTTCATCTGTAAAATTCGGCAGCTGGCCTCTGGCCTCTAATAGGGTTCCTTCCAATTCTGAGTCTTAAGATGAGAAGAAGCTACCACTGAGGTTTGCACAAAGTGAACGCTTAATACATGTTTGTTAAATTGTTGAACTGAATTGAAGAAGGGAGTGAGGGAGGGGGGAGGGGGAGAGAGAGAGAGAGAGAGCGAGAGCGCTTATCTGCTTTGGTCCTATTACCTACCCAGTATCTTTGCCAAGAAAACCCCAAAAGAGGTCACGAAGAGTCGGACACTGCTGAAAAATGACTAAACAACAACAAAAATTACCTGCCCAAGGTGCATTTCTCAGTACCTTTCTCTAAGGTTAAAAAAAAAAAATGCTTGTATTTGAAATCCTGTGATCTTTCTGGTTAGGTCCACCGAAACATTACCCCTGCCTACAAACCCAAGGCAGTCTGGCAGGTTCACTTTGCACGGGGGAGAGTAGTGTAGCTCCCTCCAAAAGGGCTCCCATTGTGACATCACCGGGTTCGATTATCCGGACCCAAGTAGCCTTTTCCGAACGTTCCAAGCCTAGCCGATTGGCTCCCCAGCATTATGACGTCACGGGCCGAGCAGGCTCCGCTCTCCGGAGGCGCGGCAGGAAGGTTTTGTTCGGTGACTAGGAGGAGCCGAGGGAGGCGATTGCGTCCCGTCCTCTCCGTGGAGCTAGTGCAGCGTCCGCCCCCGCTTCCCCCCTCCCACTCCAGCCAGCCGCTGGCCACGCTGCCCGCCGAGCCCAACTATCCGTGGAGCGGGAGGGAGAAGGAAGAGGAGGGGAAGAAGGAGGAGGAGGAGGAGGGGCAGAGTCCGTCGCCGCAGCCCGCCCCCAGCCCGCCCGCCGCCTGCTTTTTACCCACAACATGTAAACAGTCCCCGCTAAGAGTTCTCCAGGGAGTCGGAGCGCGAGAGCTGGGCATTAAAGCAGGTCCGCGAGGAGCCCCCTGGCCCCGTGGATTCCCCGGGCGGCATCGCCGACGTATTGGGAGGCAGGAGACCGGAGGGAGCAGGGGCTGAGCCGAGCCGAGCCGAGCTGAGTTGAGCGCAGCGCAGCGCAGCGCTCGTGGAGGGGAGAGGCCGAGAGCTGCGCCCAGAGGGCCGGCCAGCTAGAGCGAGGGAGCCACAGACAGAGGAGCGAGCGAGGAGGGCAGTGGAGAGGGGAGCGAGGCGGCGGCGACCGACGGTATGGATTTCCAGCAGCTGGCTGACGTTGCGGACAAATGGTGTTCCAACACCCCCTTCGACCTCATCGCCACGGAGGAGACGGAGAGGAGGATGGATTTCTACGCCGACCCGGGGGTCTCCTTTTATGTGCTGTGTCCGGACAACGGCTGCGGGGACAATTTTGTAAGTGCCGTGGGAGGGAGGTGCCTTTGGCCCGGACTGTTGACTGGGAGGGGTAGGATGGACGGTGTGTGTGTGTCTGTGTGTGTGTGAGAGAGACACAGAGAGAGAGAGAGAGAGAGAGAGAGAGAGAGAGAGAGAGACAGAGACAGAGACAGAGAGAGACAGAGACAGAGACAGAGAGAGACAGAGAGAGAGAGACAGAGAGACAGAGAGAGAGAGAGAGACAGAGAGAGACAGAGAGACAGAGAGAGAGACAGAGAGAGAGAGAGAGAGAGAGAGGGTGAGCGTGAAGGTGGACTTTCCCCTTTCCCCTGCGCCTCAGCCCGCCTGGAGGGGCTTGGTGGGGAGGGGTCGGGGCTGAATTGGCCTTTTGGGCTTGGAGGCTTGGGGATGCCGCCCTCGGGGTGGGCTGCGGACTTCCAGGGGGGCGGACCCAGCGGCCTGAGCGCACTTAGGGAGGATCCTAGGTGGCGCTTCGCCCCAGACCCTACGGACTGGCCCAGCCCGGATTCGGGAGAGTTGCGCAGGAACCCGAGAGAGCCAGCCGGGGGGTTGGGGTGAGAGCATCCCGTGGGGCCATCTCTTTCCCGAGGCCCCGCCCAGGCGGCTGCCGGGTCCTAGGCTGGCAGCCCCTCTGTCACTCCCCGCCCCTTGTCTGGATTCCCCCTCTATCACCCGCAGCTCCGGCTGGCATCAGGCTCCCTCTCCGCCCCCTCCCCTCTCGCACACTGCACAACTCCTCTGCTTTCCCAAACCCGGGTGAAACCCCTCCCCAACTCTCCACGGTGATTCCCTGCTCCTGGAAGTGGGCACAAAGCCTCGGTTCCCAGAGCCGTGCCTGGGCTCCTGGACCTTCTGCGGAATCTCCTCCCTGAAAAACGCGCTCCCACAGACCCACACCACACACACACACACACACACACACACACACACACACACACACACACGCACACGCACACGCACACACGCACACACACACACACACGCGCTAAGAAGAGCTTGGGTGCGCCTATACTAAAGCACTCGCCTTGCTTCCGTGTTGTTATGAGCGGCTAGCGGATTGTGTGCTGGTTTGTGTGAGTGTGTGCGTTGACGGGTAACTGCCTGGAAGGGTGGGGTCTGCAGCCCTTTTTGGCCACCGTCTTTAGGAGTTGGAGGGGGAAACTGGAAACGTGCTTCCTAGCCACAGAATCCTTGGGAAGTCTCCAGTTACCAGGGCCCGGAACCCACTCCCTTGCCCCTCCCCTTCGGGGGAGGAGTCCAGGGAGATCTTGGCACCCCCTGCGTTCGGATGGACTAGGGTCTGTAGCTGCAGGAGCCCCCCCCCCCCCCCCGGCAAAGCCCTTCCTCCTTTCCTCCCACTCGGAATGGGGAAGGGGGTGGGAGGATAAGATTGGAGGGAGGGATACCCCACGATGCCCGAGCTCGCCCAGTGCAGGCAAAGAGAGGATCCCCTTCAGGCAACGACTCCTGAAAACGAGAGACCTAAACACCCCCCAATGTCAAGTTGCAGCTGCTCGGGCTGCTGTGTGGTCCTGGAAGCTTCGAGCTGTGGAGTGCAGGGCAGTGCCGCCTTGCTAGGGAAGGAGCTCCAAAGGGGCGAGGACAGGGGCGGAGGAGTTGGAGGAGCCCAAGTCCAGGTTCAGCACAGCCTTAGGCTTTCCGGTGGGTCGGGACAAAACTCTGGGATTCAGACCCTGTACTCTCTTCTCCCTGTCCCCTGACCTCAGACCCCCCACAAGTTCAACCGGACAGATTCCCTCCCCCCTTTGACGATCTTCCTCCACACTCTCTAGCCAGGTCTGTTCAAGGCCCTCCCATTCTTCCAGGCCCAGCTTAGACAACACTGCCTCCAGGAAGCCTTCCTGACTCCTTGCTAAAATTGACCCTTCCCTCCATGTTTCTGCTAACACTTTTCCTGGACGTTAGCATGCACTTACTATTGCCTTCCTTGTATGACCATTGTGTATCAGGATTTCCACTCTCCACTCCCATTAGAGTAAGCCTTAATGAGCAGGGATTGCTCTCTGCCTTTAAACACAGTAGCCTAAACCTAGGGTCAGTTATGGGGTACAGTGGATAGAGTGCTGGTCCTGGAGTCAGGAAGACTCCTCTTCCTGAATTCAGATCTGGCTTCAGACACTCACTAGCTGTGTGACCCTGGTCAAGTCACTTAGCCCCGTCTGCCTCAGTTTCCTCCTCTGTAAAATGAACTGGTGAAGGAAATAGCAAACCACTCCAGTATTTTTGCCAAGAAAACTCCAAATGGGGTCACCAACAATCCCACAGACTGAACAGCAACAACCTTACACCTCATTTGTACTGTTGAATTGAAGGCCTTCTCTAAGAAGCAGCATGGTAAATGGGACTGAGCAGAATGGTTCAACTCTAGTCTTTGACACACACAAATGGAGTGAACCTGGACAAAGTCACCTCCTCTCTCTCCTCACTGAAGGGACCTCAGATGCCATTCGGTCCAACCCCTTCATTTTACAGATGGGGAAACTGAGGCCCAGAGGAGCTGAAATGATTTCCTCAGAGTCATATGGGCTCTGGGTCTGAGGCAGAATTCAGTGTCGGGTCTTCTGACTCCAAGTCTCCCCGCCACCAATCCACTATACCACTTGGGCATAGGAAACCATTTGCACCCACTGGACCCAGATGGCTTTGGAGGAGAAACAAGACTAGTGACTTTGCACAGCTCTCCCTTACTCAAATCCAATTCAATTGCAAGTCACGTCATCACTTCCCTGAAGTCATGGTCCTCTTTGAGAAGGAAGGACAAACCACAACCTTGGTTGTTGTAAAGAATGTTTAGAATTTTATAGTATTTTGGAAAGAAGACTGGGTGGAGGTTCACAAAATGCTGGGGAGTCAGAAAGACCTGAGTTCAAGTGCTGCCCTGATACTATCTATGTGTTCATGGGCAAGTTTCACCTCTTTGGGCCTCCTTGCTTCATCTCTAAAATGAAGGCACCTCTGACGCACACTGACTGCAGGACCCTAGGTTCAACCTTAGTTAAGTTAATTCATGTCCCAATGAGGTGCCTCAGTGCTCTCGTCTCAGACTACACTATAAGCTTCTCTGTTTAGGAAGAGGATGTTAACTCCTCAAATGAGGTGGATAAATAAAAAAAAAAGCATTTATTAAGGCTTGAGAATAAAATTAGATAATATTTATAAAACATTTTGCCAACCTTAAAGTTCTATGTAATTGTTACTACTGTGAATATTATTTATTGCTATATGCTGAAGATATGCACTGAGCAAATTTACTTCATAATAGGCACCTTTTAATTAGCTGACTAAATTATCATACTTTCTAATAATAAACAAAAATAACATTTTACAGGACTAGTTTTGAATGTTACTTCATATGTACTAAACTGGAAAATGTTTTTCTTTATGCCCTGACAATGTAATGATTCAAATAATGAAAGAAGGTGGAAAAGGTTATCATTTAGTAGGCTGGAGTGTCCTCAAAGTTGTTTCTACAGGTTGCTTTCAACAAAAAAATTACTGTTTTCTCCAGGGGATTTCCTTGTATCTCACTGTCAGCTTGTTCTTATACTCTTCTCTCTCTAGTACAAGGGGTTAAATTGAGAAGGTGAAGATAAATCTTGAGAAAACTTGTTTCAGTGAAATCTGTTAACTGGCAGCAGAAAAATGAAATAAACGTAACCCTCTCTTGGAATAGCTAGAATTGATGAGACAGTGGGATGGAAGTTCCTTGAAGACAGAGACTGGACTGTTATTTTGTGTTTCTTTGTATTCTCAGCTCTTTGCTGTGGCCTGGCCTGGCCTGGCATACAGCAAGCACTTAATAAATGCTTGTTGACCTACAGACAGAAGTGTCTGTAGAAACTTCCCCAAGACTAACCAAGAACCAAATATTGGGGGTTCCTCTTGGTTTCTTTCTAATTGAACTATGTAAGCTCTTCTGTTGGGCTAATCTGGACGTTCCCTTTTCCTTCCAGTCCTTGTCTCCTCCCCCCAACTTTCCAGCTCCCATTTATGGATCGGCTTCCCTCTTAGAATATAAGCTTGTTAAAGACAGAAACTATCTTTCTTTCTGCTTGTATGTGTGTACCCAGTGCCTAGCAGAGTGCTTGGCATGTAGTAAGCACTCAATAAGTGCTCTATCTGCCCATCAGGCTTTTTTCGGTCATGTCCAACTCTTTGTGACCCCATTTGGGGTTTTCTTGGCAAAGATACTAGAGTGGTTTGGCATTTCCTTCCCTAGCTCATTTTATAGATGAGGAAACTGAGGCAAACAGGGTAAAGTGACACTTAGGGTCACCCAGCTAGGAAGTGTCTGAGGCCACATTTGAACCTGGGAAGATGAGTCTTCCTGACTCCAGGCCCAGCACTTTGCACCACCTAGCTGCCCATATCCATCCATCTGTCCATCCGTCTATTATCTGTATAGCTATCCACCTATCCACTCATCCATCCAGCCATCCCTTTTATCTATTTTAGCTTGTCTTCTCCTCTATGTTAATAAATATGTATTTACTATATGAAGTTGAATGAGAATAAATGCAAAGTGTTACCTCTGGGCTCAAAAAATCAACTTCCTAAGTATAAATAGCTAGGCAGCAGTTCCCACAAAAACATCTGCCGAATATGGCTGCCAAGAAAGTTAATGTGACTTTAGACTGCAATAAGAAGAGCGTAGTATGTAGGATGGGGCAGGTGAGAGGTCTGCTCTACCTTACCCTGGTCCAAGCACCCCTGGAGTGCTGTGTTCAGTTCTGGGCACATTTTAAGAAAGGACACTGCGACGCTGGAGGGCCTCCCGAGGAGGTGAGTGGCCTTGCTATCATATCCATGTGAGGAGTCAGTCGAAGGAACTGGGGGCATTAAGCCTGGAGAACAGAAGACTTAGGGGAGACTTGATAGCTGTCTTTTTGAAGCAGTGTCCCCCAGAATGCAGACTAGGCTTAGTCTGTTTGGCTTTGGAAGGTGGAACTAGGAACTATGAGTGGGAGATGCAGAAAAGCAAAATCTAGGCCTGATATCAGGAAGAGCTTTCTACCAGTTCCAAAGTGGACTGGACTGCCTGGGAGGGAGTGGGTGCTCCTAGTTGGGAGCATGACCTGGATGATGACAACTCCCTTGTAAAGTGTGTTGTGGGAGGGATTCTCACTCATGCATGAGATTGGCCCTTCCAGCTCTCAGTGTCCTTGACTCTGAATGAGTAAAGAATACAGGTCAGCTCTTGGCTTCTGTTCATCGTGTGTCCCTCCTTGTGTTACCTCCCTTCAGCTTGAGCCCTTCCAGGATTCATCTTTTGGCACCTAGTCAGTGCAGAGTTCCAGTGACAGTGGCTGGCCCACCTTCCACTCTAGAGACATCATTCTGGTGCAGGGAGAGATGAGTTTACTACAGGACCCCGCAGGAGGGTGGCCAGTAGGCACTGATGTGCCAGCCAGCTTCCCTTCCCTGCCAACCCTGAGCTACTGAGGGTTCTGTCAGGCTCCATGAGTGTGTTATTGGCAACAGCCAACATGCCAGATGGGCAGGCAGGTGTGTGTGTGTATGTGTGTGTGTGTGTGTGTACTGCTTGAGAACAATAGAAGTGACTCTTAACCCTAGAGCACTAATTGACTTAAGCCTTGAACTCTGTCCTGGGACTTCAACAGTATAGGAAAGGAAAAAGAGCTAGGACATGTATCACTCATATTCCAGTACCTTTTCTCTATAGCCATCCCAGAATGTGTAAGAACTGAGATGTTTGTTCCATTTCAGCCTTAAGGAATACTGAAATACAGAAGGGATTGCTACAAATCATTTGCATTCTATTTAAGGAAAGATGTAGGGATGTTAAGGAAAAATGTTGAGAACAGAGGGCCCCGTGGCTTTCACCATCTTATCATTTGTGGTCTAGGAGGAAAGGATATTATCTGAGACAGAGAGGGAGGATGGGTGGTCACATGGCAGGAGTGAGGGGTGATGGGTGGCCATCCAAATGGATCCACCAGCGCCCTTGAGATATCAGGAGAACATGATGAATGCCTCCAGCTCATTGGGTAGAGCAATGCAAGAATTTTGGGGAGGATATGGGTAAGAGTTGTGCAGGATAGGTAGGCATGGATGGATTGTAATCTTCATTATTGGAGGGAACATTCTTGAATTGTTGAGTTGACCCCTATTTGGATATGATCCCAGGCATTTGCCTACTCTTTAGGTCAGTGGTGGAGAGTAAAGGTAACCTATTCAAATGACATTTAACCTTGAGAATACTGCTAGATGTCCTTAGGTAAAGGAAGAAATGTAAGTAAATGTTATATTTGGCCCCAGAGGCCAAACTGGGAGCGATGTAGGAAAAAAGCAAAAATGCAACTAGGCCGATGACGTCAGGAAATACTTCTATGAGGCCAAGGTCTCTGAGAGTAGAGCAGCCTTTGGAGGTCATGAGATTGCTTTCACTGGATGTCTCCAAGCCAAGGCCTCTTGGTGTGTGTGAGGTAGAGGGGGTTCTTAAATGTTCAGGCCTGAGTTGGACTTGAGGGATCCCTTCCAATCTCCAACTGACATCCTATGTATTTTCCATAATAATGGGATGCTTTCACTGATGTGGGTTGAGGGCGAGCAGTACTGATGTGCTTTGAATTCATCCCCAGAAGGGAAGACCTAAAAGTTTGCTATTCCTGAGAACCAAGGTGGAATTAAGCTCTTTACTCTTCAGTTCAGCCTAGATGATTGTTTGGATTAGCTGGCACAGTAGGCCTTAGTTTCTTCATGGGTAGCATGAACAGATTGGCTCTCTAAAGACCCTTCCAATTCCAGTGGTTATCTCTGTTTACTAAACACTTAGTACGTGCCACACACTGGTCTGTGGTCCTGAGACAAATCTGTGGCAAGAGGCCCTTACGCTTTGTGGCTAACTAGGTCAGGATTTTTAGTGGGAGAGGAGCAAGTTCAAAAGTTCTTAACCTGGGGTCCTGTCACCCAGTGACAGGGTCTTCATGGTCACTCCCTTACAGGGTGGAAGTAGTGAAGGGTTTCTCTTTCGCACTCACCGTAAGTTGGATCTGGTCCCAGGACAGAGAGGCTCTGCCCCCTGGCTCTCTAGTCATTAGCCTGTACCAAAGATTCTACCCCGAGGGTGGAAAAGACCCGGTAACCCTTCCCTCTGCTCCATGGGAAAGGTGGGAGGTCTCTGTAAATAGACAGCATGACTCACTGTGGCAGGCAAGGGATGGAATGGTCTGGCCAGAGTCCCGCTAACACTGAATTTCCGTACCCACACCAAGTGCCACTAACCTTGACTTTGTGGCCATCATGAGGTGATGAGTGAGGGGATTTGGGGTCAAGGGAGAAAGAGAATGACTAAAATGACTGAATGTGTATCTACATGTGTATGTGTGTGTGAGACACACACACACACACACATACAAAGGCAGAGAAAGGAGGGAAAGGAAAGGGGAGAAGGGAAGGGGAGAAAGAGACAGATTTATTGATCTGGGGGTAATATTTATTTGTTGTGAATAGAGAATGTTAGTTAGACCTCTAAATCCTGTTCTACTAAATTCTGTCACAGTCCTGTTACAACTCCCCCAGAAAACTTGTTTTAAAAAATATTTTGATGACTACAGTTCAGTATAATTGGCTTCCTTTGTAATCCTGTGGATTTTATTTGATGCACTTAAAAACTCGATTGTGAGAAGGACCCCACAGTTGCATCAGTCCAGCAAAGGCATCCATAAAAGAAAAAGGTTAAGAATGCCTGGCAGTAGGAGGAGGAAATGGCCGTTGTCCAAGGAGCTGGGTTCAAATCCTGACTCCCTCCCTTACTACCTGTGTGGCTCGACTTCTCTCAGCCTTAGCTGTAAAGTGAGGGGCTTGGACAGGAGGCTGCTGAGGGCCCTTCCAGCTCCAAAGAGGTGATAGGGGGAAGGGGAAGGGCAAGAATTTGAAACTGAAAAAACAATTAACTTGAATAAAAAACATCAGTAAAGATGTGATCCTGGCTGTGGTGTTTCAGAAGGTGCAGGCAAACAGCATGTGGCTGCAGGACCAGTGAGAGCACATTGAGTTTAGAGTCATAGGCTCTCAGTTCAGATCCTTCTTCTGTGACCCTGGACGAGTCATTTTACTTCTGGGCCTCAGTTTCCTTATCTTATAGAATGTAAGTGGCATCTAGTAGGTATATAATAAATGCTCATTGGTTAAAATGAAGTGGTTGGCCTTAGGGCTTATTAATTCCTCTGAGACATAGCCTGGCTTGGTGTTTAATCCCCAGGACCTCCCCGCTGTGTTCCTTGCAACTTTTTGTTGTTTTTCAGTCATGTCTGACTCTCTGTGACCCCACTTGGGGTTTTCTTGGCGGAGATACTAGAGTGGTTTGGCATTTCCTTCTCCAGCTCATTTGACAGATGAGGAAACTGAGGTCAACAGGGTGAAGTGACTTGGCCAGGATCACATGGCTAGGAAGAGGAGTCTTCCTGACTCCCAAGCCCGGTGGTCTATCCATTCTGCCACCTAGGGATTCTCTGTTCTTTGCAACAGAAGGTGCTTAATAAATGCTTCTTGCCTGGGCTTGGCTTAGAGGATCAATCTTTCAGCTCTAAGTAAAGGAAAGAGCACGGTACGATGGCAGGAGCCCCGCACTGGGAGTCTGAGAGCTTCGGGCTTGAATCTCCAGTCTGTCATGTGTTACCTCTAACCCTGAGCGGTGTTTTGCATCCCTTTCCCCTTCTGTCCAATGGGGAGATTGGACCAGGTAGCTCCAAAGTTAGCTGTCTCATTGTTGTCCTTGAATCCCCACCACCTGGCACAGTGCCTGGCACACAGTAGGTGCATTAATCAATGTTTGCTGATTGACTAATGATCCTAGGATCCCTTGGGGGAAAAAAAGAAATCACCACAGCCCCCATAAATAAATGGACTGACTACAAATATTGCTGGCGGTGGTCTAGTGGAGAATGTGGTTTTCCTGAGCTTTCTGCCCCTGGGAAATTCCCAGCTGGTTGTCTGAGTGGGAGTGAGCTCCCCGAGTGGGAGTGGGTTCTGTTGCATCAGCTTTTCATTGCATGGGCTAGGTATGAAGCTGTGATATTGTGGGCCTCCTTCCTAAGCACAGAGCTGACTGTGGAAGGCTTTCCCCGCTGTTTGGAGCGAGCACATTCCCCCATGTTCTTCTGGAAGTCTGTGAGCCGGGCCATTCATTTATTTAATTTCCAAAGCGTGATCTCCTCTGGGGGAGGACCCTGTTTGTGGAGCAGCCTGTAATCTTTAGTCACCATTCTTGTCATCAGGTGGCGGGTGTATGTATAAGTATAATTTTCCTTCCTTCCCGGCAAAGGCAGGTGTAAGCCCCTATCAGACTTCAGGTGGGGCGAGCTTTGGAGTAAGGAATTGAGTCCTATCTCTGCCACTAACCACAGCGGGAACTTGGGCAATCAGGCAACCCCTCAACAAGCATTTATTGTATGCCTACTATGTGCCAGGCACTGGGGTACAACATAAGAAGCGTATGTTCTAGTGGAACAAAACAGCAGGCACACGTATAATTATGTACAAAATAAATATAAAAAGTGAACATATAAAAATATTTACAGAGCAGTTAAAAACAAGGTAGTTTCAGAGGGAGAACACCTGCATTTGGGGAGATTGGAAAAGGCTTCATGCAGAAGATGGTGCTCCTGTGTGGGCAAGTCATTTAATTTTCTGTGTCTTTGCCTGTAAAATAAGGGAGTTGCACTCGATGCCCTTCAGGTCCCTTCCTGCCCTGGTTCTGTGGTCCTAGGACCCTCAGCCAATCTATCCATTCATTACTAGCCAACCTTGATGTAGACCTTGCTACATACTGATTAAGATACCTATTTATTGCCATCTGCTACTTATTTTTATGTGTTACCAATGAATAATTTGCAAACTTTTTTTCCTCATGTGCCAGATCTGAGCCAGTGCTAAATAATGCAAGATTTGGGGCTTTCAGGTTATAAAATGCTCCTCAGCAAAGAAAAATGCATTTCAGACAGATCTGAAAAGTAGATACTTGAGTTTTTGAAAATGGACAATGGAATGAGTTGGTGCTAGGTGGGCCTTGATTACAGCAGAATTTCATCCTTGCTAGAACCTCATTGGACAAGAATGTGGATGTCAGGAGTCATCCAGCGGCTGCACACCTGGGCAGAGTAGGCTCATTGTTTGAAATGTGCAAGTGTGAATTCCCTGCCTGGGATGAATTTCAAAATGGGCTAATGCTGAGACCATTTATCGTTGCTCAGTCATTTCAGTTGTGTTTGACTCTGTGACCCCATTTGGGGTTTTCTTGGCAGAGGAGTGGTTTGCCATTTCCTTCTCTAGCTCATTTGACAGATGAGGAAACTGAGGCAAACAGGGTGAAGAGACATTCCCAGGGTCACATGGCTAGGAAGTGTCTGAGGCCAGATCTGAACTTGGGAAGATGAGTCTTCCTGACTCCAGACCCGGCACTCTATCCACTGTACCACCTGGCTGCCCTTTATTGTATGTTACTTTTTATAAATAGTTGGGATAGAAAACTGGAATTGGACATATATTTTCAGCTAATGTGGAGATTTGTTTTTCATGGGGGAAGGGAGGCAGGTTCCTGAGATAGTTACAGTAATGCCAAAAAATGAAGGAAAGAAAGAAAAGATCTTCAATCAGTCATTTAAAATAAACTACACAGTGGAGAATAGAGGCAGGGCTATTTTGGAACTGGCTTGTTACCGTTTAAATCTACTTTTAAAAGCCATATGTAATGGAGATGTATGGTTTCATACATGGTCCTCTTTGTATAGGGAAATGGAGAGCAGGGAAGAGTGTTTGCCAGGCACTGTGCTAAAAGGGCCAGGGATGCCAGGAGAAGTAAAGACAGTCATTCCCTGGCCTCCTGCAGCTTCTGTTCTGATGGGGGGAGACAACACCTAAAAGGGGCTGAAAGGGGAGGGGGTAGAGGTGAGGGCTGAAGAGTCAGGAGCACGGCCTGACGGGAGATGGAGCACGGAGCATGCCTGGCCTGGGCCAACCCCCCTGAATGGAGGCTCTCCTGGAGGAGACTCACCAGTGGGAGAAGGGCTTCATTATTGGTGTTTGTCAATTTCACACAAAGGGTTACTTTTTAAAAATTCAGTGTACTTACTAGCTGTGTGACCCTGGGCAAGTCACTTAACCCCAATTGCCTAAAAAATAAAAAAAAGTAAAAACAAACAAATAAATAAATAATTCAGTGTAACAGGAAAGCTCCCTGACACCTCTGGTCAGTTCTGGCCATCTCCTTTGGATCTCCCAGACTCCTTTGCTTTTTGGCCTCTCAAAAGCATTCTTCCTTTCAGTTCTCTATAATAGCTGCCTTTGCTGGGGTCTTCCAGAGTCTCTTAGATGCTGGAGCCTGGATCTGGGCCAACAGTCTTAGCTGTTGTGTCCCCTCAAGCCGTGCAGACAGTAGGTACTTAATTGTTGTTTTCTAAGTATGTATTGAAGTGCTTGTTGGTGCCCAGCATTGAGCTGTGTCAGGGAGCAGCTCCAGCCCTGAGAAGTCCTTCGGTGAATATCTGGGAGAGAAATGACATGGAGATCCTAAGGGCACTAGCCTGTGTTGTGATAATAAATGCATTTCTAAAGGCTTTAGAGTTTAGAAATCTCTTCCCTTGTAATACCTTTGCTTGGGGTAGTAAGCGAGAATATTCTCATCCCCATTTTGCAGATGAGAAAAGCAAAGCTTTGAGATGAAGTAACTTGCCCAAGGGCATACAGGTAATTATTATGCAGGGGCAGGATTTGTACTCAGGTCTTTATGACTCCAAATCCAGCAGTCTGGATTCCCAGTCTAGTCTTCTTTCTAATACAGCACAAAATTCCTAGACATTCTTTATGGCAACCAAGAGGAAAAGCCAGTCTTGAGCTCTCCCTTTTTTTAAAAATTAATTTATTTTGATTTATCAGCAATCACTTCCATAGGTTTTTGAGTTTTAAATTTTTCTACCTTTCTCTCCACACCCTCCCCAAGACAGTGCGCAATCTGATATAGGCTATTCATATACATTCCTATTAAACATATTTTCACATTAGTCATGTAAGGAAGAATTAGAACCAATGAGAGGAACCATAAAAAAAAAGGAAACAAAGCAAAACAGAAGAAAAAAAATAGCAAATAGTATGCTTCGATCTGCATTCAAACTCCATAGTTCTTTCTTTGGATGTGGATGGCATTTTCCATCATGATACCTTTGGAGATGTCTTAGATCCTTGCATTGCTGAGAAGGGTTAAGTCTATCAATATTAGTCATCACACAACGTGGCTATTACTGTGTATAGCCTTCTCCTGGTTCTGCCCACTTCACTCAGCATCAGACCATACAAGTCTTTCCAGGTTTTTCTGAAGTCAGCCTGTTGATCATTTCTTCTAGCAGAATAGTATTCCATTACTTGTTTAACCATTCCCCAACTGATGGGCATCCCCTCAATTTCTAATTCTTTGCCTCCACAAAAAGAGCTGCTATAAATATTTTTGTACATGTGAGTCCTTTTCCCACCAAGGACACACTGGCATTTGAACCTAAGTCTTTCCTGGTCTGGAAAAGAGAAAACTCAAGGCTGTCCGGTATAGGAGGGATGAAACTTGTTCTTGTGGGGCCCAGAGGGCTCGGAGCGGCAGAACCAGCAGGAAGGGGAAGAAACTGCAAGGAAGCAAACTGAGACTTGACGGCCCGAAGGCCTTTCTGACCGTGAGAGCCAGCCCAGAGTGCAATGGGCGACTCCTCTGGGGGAGTTGGTTTCCTCTCATTGGGGATATTCAAGCAAAGGTTGGTTGGCTGCTGGTTGGCCTCCTGGATGGGGACGAGGGTTCTTTTGGGGAATGGCTTGGATGAGACAGCTCCTGACATCCCTTTCACCACTGAGGTTCTGTGATGCCAATGTGGCTTCATAATGCTGCATCCCGACCCATCTTATTAATAGAAGAAGGAAAGAGTGCTTGGTGCTTGGGAAACAGATTTTCCCCAGGCACCATTCCCCTTTCCTTCCTTCCATTCTCTGCATGTGTTCACAGTGCCTCAGAGTCTTACACACACACACACACACACACATGCACACACACATGCACACACACACGCACACACACTTCCTCCCACCTCCACCCCAGGCTGATCGGTTTCCTCAGACCTTTCCCAAAAGCTGTTCTTGGCCCTGACCCAACGTCCTGCCCATGCTCTTGGGCACAGGCTGATGCCCCTCCCTGGTGCAGATACGAAGAGCAGGGTTTCTGAATTTAGAAAGGTCCAGCCCCTTCTAGGAGCATACTCTAGATGCTTGAACACATAGGGGAAGGCTTGCCTTGTACTTAAAAAATGTGCTGAAATGGATAGCCTCATATGGAAAAGACTTTGCTGTCCTTAAAAAATATGCTAATACTGATAGCCTTAGCACATGTTACTTGTTGCTAGTGGGAAAGATACCGAACCGGACATCTGGGGGCCATGGGTGGGGAAGAATAGGGTGGTGGTGGTGGGGGAGAGCAATTCCCAGTTTCAAATCCTGACTCAGACACGTGTGGCCGTGGCAAGCCAACTTAACCCCACTGAGCCCCTGTCTTCCCCTGTGTAAGAATGGGGATAATAATTTCAGTATCAGCGTCCCAGGGTGGTTATGAGAAGAGCTATTTATAAAACTTTCAGAGCTCTGGTAACGTGGGGGTTGATGATGATGATGATGATGATAATGATGTTACTATTGTTGATTCCAGATCAGTATCCCACCTCTGACCTACCTGTGTTAATTTAGGCAAGTCACTGTAGCTCCCTGGGCCTCAGTTTCCCTTTCTGTAAAATGAGGACATTTGGGATAGAACATAAACTAGAGCTGGAAGGGACCTAATCCTATCCCTTGTTTCACAGATGAGGAAACTGAGGCCCAGGGAGCTGAAGTGGCTAGCCTAAGGTCACAAAGGTAGTAGGTGGCTTAATAGGGATTCAAACTCAGGCCCTCTGACCCCCAGTGGAGCATTCTTTCCATGGCACTGTGGCATGAACAGAGGAAAATGACCTCTCTTCCTGCCCCTCTCCCTTTCCTCGCAAGCATTTTTTTTTAAAGTAAAGACCAACCAACCTGAATGCCTTTGCTTAGGAATGGAAAAGCTTTGATTCAGTGTTTACTCTGTGCCAAAGTGCTCAAGATGCAAACTGAAAATCAAGATGGTCCCTACTCCCTAAGAGCTTACCTGATCAAGGGAGCTGCCACTCATCTGTGCCTTTAATAACAGGATAAGATCATTTTTATATAAGTTGATCTTTCCCCTTCCCCCTCACCCCCTTAGCTCCATGGAACTATTATGGGAAGAGTCAATGAGGACAGGCCAGGTTAGGGGCTAGAGGCTCTCTAGTCACCCAGGAGCTGATTCATCTAGACCCCTGACTTCTTCTCTGCCCATCCTTCCTGACACCAGGACCATAAGGTCGAACAATGTAACGGAACTGAAGACAGGTGCTTAAAACTCAGAGCCTTGCTACCTGTTAGCAGATCTGATCCAGCTGCTGTGGAAGAAAAGAGTGGGTCTATTGGCTAAAATCGGATTTGAGGGGTAATCTCAGGATCTCTGTAAGATGTTTTTCTTGTTCAATAGCTGTTCCCTTGCATACTGTACTCTGCTGTGATATAGAAGCCTGCTTTGAGCTATGAGAATTTTTAAAGAAGAAAGAAAAGCAAGTGACTTTCTCTGTGTTCCAGTAGCTCTAATGATGAGTGTGTTTGTTTGTTTTTTTCCCTTTCCTCCTCCGGTGGGGGCTCAGCACGTCTGGAGCGAGAGTGAAGACTGTTTGCCTTTCCTGCAGCTGGCACAGGATTACATCTCCTCTTGTGGCAAGAAGACCCTCCATGAAGTGTTGGAAAAAGTCTTCAAGTCTTTCAGACCTGTAGGTGCTCGCTTGGCTTCTAAAAGAAGGGTTCTTTGATAAGCATGTTGGGAATCCAGGGAGGGTGTGGGGAGAGCAGGCAAAAGCCAGGCTGACTAATTGTTACTGTTTTGTTGGCTCTCTGGCCTTAAGATAGCACTGGGTGTTATGGGAGACTGGGAGTTTATTGGGGGTGGGAAAGAATTCTTCTGAAACAGCTGGTTGTTGAAATGAGGCTGATTATTTCAAGTACTATGCTCATTGAATCAGGAATCCCAGTTATAGGGGAAGGGAAATGGATCCTTTGGTGGATGATTAATAGCACACTGGCCAAATACTTTTTGGACCCAGTCTATGTAAGCCCTTAATATTTACTGAGCTCTGGTCCTTTTTGTTGCACCCTGGATTTGGGGACCGACTTTTTCCTGAAGTCTAAATGGAAGTAGCCTTTTATATTTATGGAGGAGAGAGATTTCCTTCCATTTAGAATCGATTCCCTACACCCTTTTTTTCTCAATCCAGATGTTTCCCAACAACTACCAAGATTCTGAAAGCCCATCCTCCTCTCCCTCCCGATATCACCACTATTTTTGTTTAAATGTTTTATGTCAAAGACACAGATTCAGTGTTGCTTCTTCAGGTTTCACGAGTCTGTCCGTGATGTGGAAACATCAATGCCTCTCATTCCTTGCTTCACGGAATTGTCCTGTGTCTGGCACTGTGGCTCTCACTGTAGGACGTCTGCAGTCTGCAGGTCCTCAGCTGAGCTCCCCCTGCCCCCCTCTCGGTCTGACTCTGGTGGCAGGAATGTCTAAAGGGTTAGTGCACATGATGTGTTTAAAGGGCTGTGAGCCTCGAGAGTGAGGACGTGCCCTAGATTGGATGACTAGGAGTGTTATAAACGTGAATAAAGAAGGATTGTCTGAGTTCTGTGGGTGAAGCTTTCAGCCTGTCCATCTGAAACATTGTCCTTCTTCCAAATTATACTTTTTCTAGCTTTCATTCCTTTCCTGTTTCTCCGCCTCCTTCCCTTCTCATTCCTTCCCTCCCTCTGTCCTTTTTTCATCCCTCCTTCTCCTCCTTTTCTCCTTTCTCTCCTTTTCCTTCCTTCCTTTTCTCTGGTATAGTTTTTGATGTAACAAAGTGATAAACAGCTAGATATATTCTCATTTTTTAACAATTCCTATCAATACCTTTTGTTTTTATATCATAGTAATGTCCATGTATACTATCCTCTCCCCTGCCCCTACCCATACCAGAATTGAAACAAGTGAATCAAAAACAACCAGTTGAGCAACTGTGTCTGACAATGTATGCAGCATTCTGTCCCTGTAGACCCCTAGCCCTCTGCTACCAGGAGGAAAGAATGTTGTATTATCTCTTCTTTGGCACTCAGTATAGTTATTTCAATTCTTCCAAGTTTGCCTTTCTTTGACTATTCTTTGACTTTCTCTTGTTGTGGCCACATATCTTTTATTGTCTTGATTCTGCTTACTTCATTCGAGGTCATTCCAGTCCCAGCATGTATTAAGCCTCACCCCCTCTGTGCTGGGCACTGGGCACTGTCCTTGAAACAAAGCATGAACCAATCGCTGATCCCCAGGAGCTTTTGGCCCACTAATCAATACAAAGATGCTTTTCAAGCAGTAACATATATTGTTTAAGAGGCACATAGACAAACCCCACAAGGTTGCCAGGAGAGTAAAACATGGCATCCTTTGCCTTCAAGTTTTGGGAAATTTGATCAATTCATGCAGCTGTCTAGGAGGAGCTGGGGAGCCTGCAAGGAAAAGTGACTTTGTGCATTCCAGAACTGTGTTCAGCATTGACTTGGAAGTGTCTGTTCCCTGCCCCACCTCCCTGTGCTCGTTCCTCCCCTGTGCATTCCGTCCTGAGAGTTATGTTGGATTTGCATGTTTTCATCCTGAAAAGAAACTTATTGTCAAAAATCTGGCATTCAGAGGAATGCTTGAGCTGGACTTGGGGTTCATCAGTAAGGCAGGTACTGTGTGTATGTGTGTGTATCCCTTTGAACAGAGAAACTTTCCAACCCAAAGTTTTTCTTTCTCTTTCTTTCTCTCCTGCCTTCCTCTGCTCCAGCCAAATAGGAAAGATTGATGCTGCAGAAAATTACTGAGTGCCCAGGACTGAAAAGAAAGCTGTTTGAGGCTCTGATGGAAAGGGGATAAACTTAACTTCCTGATTTTCTGGATCCATTCTTTATTTTTCCTAGACCTTCAACTAGTTATTTTTGAACCCAGGACATGAATGGCATGGGGGAGTGGAGATGGGATGGGAAGGGGTGATGGGCTCACCTGGGGTGTGACTGCTCATGGGTGGGTGGGAATGCAAGGCACACCAGGATACCATGAGTGAGCTGCTGAAGGGGAAGGAAGTCGGCCCTGGGATAAGGCCACAGCTTCTGCTGCCATAGGAGTGGGGCCAGGCAGGGGGGAAAGCATGCCTCAAGTAGTCAGAGACTTCCCTCTCCAGTGAGGATGACTATTTGTCTTCTTTCTCTGTGGACTGCCTTTAAAGACCTCCTGCCCATGGTTCACTACCTTAGGTGCTATACAAAGCACATTCAATGGGTACAGACCCCCCTGGATAGACCCCTTTGTGAGGTTTTGTGTGTCTGTGTGTGTGTGTGTGTGTGTGTGTGTGTGTTTTGTGGGAGAACTTTATAGAGTTGACGATGTGGGGTTGTTTGTGTTCCCTTGACATTTTGTGAGTAGAAAGTGGGGAAAGAGAAGGGGGTGGGAAGATATGAACAAGGGGGCAGGACTTGGGAATACCTTTGTCCCCCTCCTCCACAATAGACTTTAGAAGGAGGTGGGAAAACAGTTTGTAAAGTGTCATCCATATAACCCAGGCCACTTGAGTGAATTAGGGAGCCTGAAATAGGTGATAGCAGAAAGGAAACATGCCTAAAACAGTGTACAAGCATGTCCTATTTATCAATCCAAAGATGCTCCCTAAGCATCCCTCCCCACTTAGGACTCTTTTCTTTGTCATCTCCTTCTATGGATTGTCAACAGAAAGGATGTCTTTAAAGGCCTCTTGTCCATGGGTGGGGCCACACCACCTTGGTTGCTCACGAAAGCAAGGTCAGTGGACTCAGACCCTTCCAGGTAGCCCCCAGTGAGGTTTTCTCTTGGGCATCAGTATTACAGAGGAACTTTGGAGGGCTGACTACATGGGGTGGTTTGTGTTCCAACTCCAGATCTCTGATTCTATGATCCTATAATTTAAGAATAGAGAGAGGATCTCGAGTGGAGTGCCATAGATCTCTACCCTTAAGAGAGCCAGGATCCAAGAAGATCTTAACTGGCTAGAACAACGGATTAAATTGAATAAGATAAAAACAAAGGGGGGGGGGGGGAAATGAATGACTTAAGTACAGGTGTGGCTAGAAAAGAGTGTGTAGTAAAGAGTAAAGAGTGTAGAAAAGAGGTTTTAGTGGACCACAAGCTCAATATGAGTCAGTCAAGAAATGCTCCCATCATCTTAGGCTAGACAATGAGAGGCATGGTACCCAGAACAAGGGAGGGGATGCTGTCATGGTGCTCTTCCTCAATAGCAACAGTGTTGCGTTCAGTTCAGGCACCAAAGTTTTGGAAGGACATTGTTAGATTGGCATACATCCAGAGGAGGGGACTAGAGATTATTATGAAAGGCCTTGAAGAAACTGGAGGTATTTAGCCTGGAGAAGGGAGAAAGCAAAGGTGTGGGGCAGGGGGAGAGGAGCATGATAGCTTGAAGTATTCCAAGGGCCATCCTGTGGATGAGGAAGCAAGGGAGAGCAAACCCTAACACTTAGACCCGGGCTGCCCTGGTAGGGGGGAGGAGGCGGGGCCTCCTCGTTGCAGGTCTCCATCACTATTTGTTGGGTATGTTTTAGAGAAAGAAGATTCTTGTTCAAGACAGAAACTGAGACCCAGAGAAACAAAATGACTTAATTTGGGAAACATTTGTTAAGCAGCAACTAAGTGCCAGGCTGTTGTTATTATTATTACTGAAAACCCCCAAAATGGAACAATTCCTGCCCTCAAGGAGCTTATATTCTACTGGGGGAAGACAATATGTCCACAGAGTGTCTGCAGAGTAGATACAAAGTAACCATTTTGTTTCCATGTCACTTCTTGACTTTTTTTTTCTGCTGCACAAAGGTTAGTGCAGCACATTTCATTCTTGTATGCACAACAGGGAATTTTATCAAATTTTTTTAAAGGAATATATTGATTGAATTATTATTTTTATTTAGCAAGGAAACTAGAAACTTAAAAATTAACCAAATACCAGTTTAGAAATGTAACACAGAACAAACACTATTTAAAAATGTTATTTAAAGCGCCCTATAAATGCTAACTATTGTTATTTATTTTGAGTTTTAGGGTGTGCCTTGCCCTGTGCCTTGTATGTGGGTGCCTGGGTCTCTGGACATTTTTCTCACTATTACTCAGAACATAATTTATATCCTGTTAGGCGGCACAGTGAATAGAGCATTGAGCTTAGAGTCAGGAAGGCCTGAGTTCAAATCCAGTTCCAGATACTGATTAGCTGTGTGACCCTGGGCAAGTCACACAACTTCCATGTGCCTTGGAAGGCATCTGTAAAATGGAGAAAATAATAATAGCACCTCCCTGCCACGGTTGCTGAGGATCAAAAGAGATAATAATTGTGAAGGGCTGAGCACAGTGCCTGGTGCATAGCAAGCACTATGTAAGTGTTACTTGTTATTATTATTATCCTAGTCAGGCTGTAGCTTGCTTGGCTGTTTTCTTTGCTCTGAGTTACTCCATGTGACTCTTCCAGTATTTCTCTGTGTTCTGCGTAGTCACGGTTCCTTCTGGTACCAGTATGATTCTGTGGCACCTCCACACTCCTACAGGCTCCTCCTTTCTCAGTGTGGACAAACCCCCTTGTTTTACAGGTGAGGAAACTTGCCTTACAGAAACTCTACAATGTAGGTTCATTTAGTTATTACTATCCCAATCGATGGATGGGGAAGCTGAGGCCTGAAGATAGAAGGTGGCTTGCTAAAGCTCACACGGTCAGTTATGGAGCCAGCCAGCGAGCTCCTCCACTTCCAAAGGGCCTCTGACCTGGAGACAGTGGTCCCGGTGCTGGAGACGTGACTCAACCCACCCTCATAACATGTACTCCCCTTCTGTGTCTTTAATGTTTCTGAAGCACTTTCTTCCATCTGGTCAAATGGAAAGAATGCAGGACCTTAGTGTGAATGCAAGGACCTGTGGGGCCTTGGGCAAATCATCCTTAGTTTTTTCACCTGTCAAAAGAACTCAGGATAACCTCCATGGGGGATGGCCTCCAAGGTTCCTTCCAGTTTTTGATCTGTGATCCTTCCTATATGTCATTTTACTTCCTTGAGTGTCAAATGAGTAACAATCTGTGCAAAAGCATGTGGGAAATAGAATGTGGGATGGGAGGTGGGAGACAGAATGGGGGTGAGTGGGAGGTAGGAGACAGAATGGGGGATGGGGGTGGGAGACAGAATGTCACCTGTGGGAAACAGCAAGGTGGCCAGTTGACTGGAATGTAGACTATGCACGTAAAGGCGGGTTGGAACCCAAGAGGGGTAAGAGAGGGGAGAGGCTAGAAGTAAGGAGGCCACTGGGAGGCTGTTGGAATGGTCTAGGTGAGTCTGCTGAAAGCCTGAGCCAGGGAGGTACCTTTATAAATGGAGAAAAAGGAATGGATGTGGAAGAAATGGCGGAGACTGAATTGACAAGACTTTGGCTACCGATTAGATATGGGGGATAAGGGAGAGAAGAATCAGGGGAGGTATTTTTGGCAAGAGTTAGCTAAGACACTTAAAGTCATACCGACAGGACCTGATGCTTTTCAGTCTTCTCAGAGCCTATGAACTTTCTTTCCTCTAAATCACCAAGGGATCTGTGATCTCACTGACGTGAGCAGTGAAGCAGATTGCAGCCCATTCATGCCAGCCTGCCCATCCTCCATCATTCCTACTCAACCAGAATTAGATCATCAGGAAGAGAAAGCAGAATCCTCTCCTCATTTTAGGGGGTTAAGGCAGCACAGCAAATGTGCTGAGTTTTGTCAGTGACAGCTTATGTCAATTGCATGAGTTAATGCATCTCACATTAGGGTGTTTGGGGGCTTTATTTTGGTGGGAGGGTCAGGCCTTCTATTTCACAAGCTGCTTAATTCTGATCAGTAGACTTTTGTCTCTGTCATGCTAGGTAACCAGGCAGCAGTTCACAGAGACTCAGAAAGTAACCCAAAGATGAGGTGTTTATACTATTCATTCCCTTTTCCTTTACTTAAAGGGAAACTCCACCCCCCACTGCAATACCCCTAATTCCTAGATGTCCATGAGTGGAATTTCCAAACCTACCATGGAAAACAGGGATGCTCATAAATAGACAAAACCCTTGTGTTGGGGTTTTCTCCGAAAGACATACTCTAGTGTTAATGAGTTAACACCCTTTGGCTTCCTCTCTCTCCCTGCCATTACTGGGGCTGACATTTTTTCTCTTTGGTGACAATTGCTGCATCATGCTAAGCCTGAAAGAGAAACGCAGAGCAGCCCACCCTCATGGCCTTGGTAATCTCAGTATCCAGGACCACCAATGATGCCTAGTGGAAGATTCTGTCTTGGCTTGATTCTAATAGCTACCAAGGCAAGCCAGATCAGAGCTGCAGAGTAAATGGACTCTTTTCGAGTGCATCTCTCATTTTCTTGAGCATGGGGTCATACTAGCTTCTCTTTAGGAAGAGAGAGAGGAGGTAACACCAAGGATGCCATTTCCCCCGCAATGGCATAGCTAAAGAAAGTGTTGTTCCCACATCAGACTCTACAAAGAGCAGGTTGGCTGTTGACTGGCTCCAGCCTTGGAGGTCCTGCTTGCTACTGGTTATTTATAAATCTGAAACCCAGCACAGCTACCATTCACTTATCACACCCTCAGGCTAAATCCTCCTAGCCCAAATTTGTTCCATTCTCATTCCAATAGCCTTCCTTTCACTTCAAGGAAACAAATGAAAAATCTGGCCTTGAAGACAGCTGTGTTGACTAATACAATTCAGCAAGTATTTATTAAGCCTCGGTTTCATGCTGGGCACTGTGCTAGGCACAAGTCAGAGCTAGCTGTAACTAGGGTGGGGTAAATGGGGTTTTGCCCCAGGATGCCAAATTTAGTGGGTGTTGACTGTACTTGCCGTCCTTTAGCAACTAGAAACAACAGAGCATAGCATTTAGTTAGCAAGCAGAATAAATTAAAATAGGAAACTACTTCACAACATGACTAATATGGAAATATGTTTTGCATGATTACACATGTATAATCTATATCAAATTGCTTAATATCTCAGGGAGAAGGGAGGGGAAGGAAGAATTTGCAACTCAAAATAAAAAAAATATTGAAAATTGTTTTTTACATGTAACTGGAAAAAATAAAATATTCTTTTTAAAAAAATTGGAAGCTACCAGATGGCAAGTAGGGATGCACTCCTTTATTCCTCTTTCTCCCTCCCCTCCCCTCCTCAGCTTCTCTCACAGTGACTTTGTACTGGTGTCCCAGTATCCCCTATGCATGGCAATGTCCTACTTCCTCCCCCACCTCCCCCTGTATCCCATGCTGGTCATCTGAGGGTTTTAGGCTGCTTACTTACCCTGAATGCAAAGAGACCGTCCCTATGGTCAAGATGCTTTGGTGAATTGAGTACAGATCCAGAGAAGTAGAATAACGTATGTCCAGTGTAGTTGATGGATTTTAAGCAGCGCACCTCCTTCTTGCTCTGTACAGCTGATGAATACCATCCATAATTTTTTAGACTTTCCATGGAATCTTTTAAATGTCTTGAGCACAGTCTCTGTCTGTGATGCTATGTCGTATTTTAACATTTAAAAGCTAGATAATCTCTAGGCCTCAGAGTGAAGGCTTCTGTCTTCTGGCCACCCATCCCCTAGAAAGACTGACATGCCAAGTATATTAGAAAACAGGAACAAATATGGAGAGGCCATCCCACCCCCGTTTTGCAGAGGAAGACAGTGAGGATCAGAGGAGTTCCATCAATTGCCCGTGATCATACAGTTAACATGTCAATGGCTGGAGTTAAACTCAGGGGCTTGTGACCTCCAATGGAAAATGCCAGTGGGCTTTATCAAAGGCCGTTTTTTTTGGCAAGGCGATCAGGGTTAAGTGACTTGTCCAGGGTCACACGGCTAGTAAGTGTTAAGTGTTTGAGGCTGGGTTTGAACTCAGGTCCTCCTGACTCCAAGACCGGTGCTCTATCCACTGTGCCACCTAGCTGCTCCTTATCCAGGGCCATTTAAATGAATTCTGTACCCTGTTGTTTGATTAAGACCAGTTGCCTTTTCACAGGCTTCCTTCCTGAAGTTCACTGGCATCTCACTCACTGAAACTTCTTCTGCCCTTTACAAACAGTTGCTGGGGCTCCCAGATGTAGATGATGACGCATTCGAGGAATACAGCGCCGACGTGGAAGAGGAGGAGCCGGAAGCCGACCACCAACAGATGGGCATCAGTCAGCAGTAAACTTTGGAGGGTTGTGAGCAGGACAGATGTTAACTTCTTGGTGCCAGGTGGGGTCATGGGCTCCTGTGTTTGCATTTTGCATTCACTCATCACCACAGGAGGTCTGACTCCCAGCATCCGAATTAAAATGAAATAGAATTCTAACCACCATGAAATATCTGTGATAAGCTTTGCTGTGGGGTGGCCTGACTCCCCCCACCCCCTGCCCCTTCTGCTCCCAGCAGGTGTCGGGGGGTCGTCTTGGTTGCCTTGTGCCATTTTGAATCTAGAATCTGTTTTTGTAGCCAGCTTCATTTTCTCTTTTGTTCATGGGAAAGGATTCACATCCACTGACTTGAATGTTTAGTTTGAGGAATGTGTTAGGTCTGGATCTGGCCAAGGGAGAGCCATGTGGGAGGTAGAAGTCAGCTACATTTTTTCATTGATTTTATGACCTTTTCACTGCTAGTTAGAGAGCGATCTTGCTTCTAAAGCAGGTGTTTTGATATCACTACATAGTTTGTTAAATGCAAAAGGGATGGGAATTCCTCAGATTGGTGCAGGAGGAGTAGGAGATAAATACAGACCTCTGATAAAGGTTTTTTAAAAATCTCACTTCAACATTTATTAAGCGCCTACTGTATGTGAGTCTGTTATCCAGATATTTTTAAATGACACCATCCCTGCTCTCAGGGAACTCACTTTCTATTGGGAGGTTGGCTGGGATATGTTAGACATTCTTACCTGAATAGCCAGGCAAATCATTACAAGTATATTCTATAACATTGAAAACTTCCCAAGTCTAAATGACAGTATGTGAAGGATCATGCCACCATTTAGAACTCAGAAGATGAGCCTCAGAGAGTTGTTTGCAATGACCAAACCAGGGTCACACAGAGAGTAACTATTAGAGGCCAGATTTGAATGTGGGTCTCCTTGATTCAAAGATCATAGATCTAAAAGGAGCCTTGGTCTAACTCTCTCATTTTACAAATGAGAAAACTGAGGCCTAGGGCAGGGTAGTGACTTGCCCAAGGTGGTAAGTACCAGAACTGGAATTTGAAAGGAGCCCCCTGCCTCCAAACCCCTTGTCCTTTCTGCTGCACCAGGCTGCCTCCAGGTCTAGGACTTGGTGACCTCCCTCCCTTCCAATGCATCTCAAGTCCAAAGCAACTTTGGAATAGACAAAAAAAAAATCAACGAGCAACATTGGGTGATTTTGTAAAAGTGTTTCTAAAATATCATATAAGAGATGAAACTTTCAACTTGCTGCTTTTCTAGTGAGTTGACAACTTGTTAATATCCTGATGTCATTCAGAATGCCAAGTGTCAGGTCAACCTTGAAGCCATATGTACATTTGTTAGGGGAGTCAACTCTACTGTGGTCAGAATTAAAAAAAAACAAAAAACACATGATGGAATCCTTCATCACTTTCCCCATCTGCCTTTTAGTCTTTAGAGAAAATAAGGAGGCAAGGATCCCATTCCATAATCTACTAGACTTTTAAAGAATCAGATGCTTCTAAGTGTCTGATTTGAGCCAATTTTTGACGTGATGTGGAATCTCAGTCCTTTCATACAAGATTAGGCTCACTAAAATTTGGTGACTGAGGCACCAGAACCTCATAGATAACTCCCAGAAGCACCCACTGCCGCGTTATCGTTCATTCCACAAACATTTGGAGAGAGCCTTTGGACAGCAGGATCCATTCAGGGTGTGTGTTCTCATCCCCTTCCCTCAATTGGCACTTTGGATGACTCAGGATGGGGAATGCTTCCATAGCCCAAGATGGGGCTCAGTGGTCAGTTTCAGGGGGTGGGAGAATGCTTGAGCATGCATGGGTTGGTGGGTCAGTATGGCCACATGTTGTGCATTCTGGAAGCTTCCAAAGTATGTTTGCTATGTGGCCAAAATCTTGAATTAAAAAAAAATATATATATATATATATAGATGTGTGCACATATATATATATACACACATACAAATGTGTATATGTATAAGCTTCAGTGCTTATTGGGTTTTGCGTAATCTTTTAAGGACGTAGGCATAAACCTGATAGCTCCAATTTTTTTTGCGTGAGAGTGTAGGAAGATGGATTAATGGTAGGAGAGCATTGACTGTTCATCATGTAACACTTTACCAGAGTCATAGGTAGTTTGTTTTCTCAAATCAAATACAGTTTTTGTGGTTTCTATCCCTACTTTGGTCCCCAAGTTTTTATTTTCTCTTTATTAAAAAAATAGATTATAGTCCTAAGAAAAACCAATTTTTCTTCTTAGTAACTTATTTAAGGAAATAAACATCTTAATATATTCCAATAACATCCAGTGGAGTTATGATATATGCTACCCTTTACTATTTTGTCCAGAGATGAGCTGGGGAGCATGGGTGTGGTTAAGAAGCCATTCAGAGCTGTAAATTATGTAGATATGGTTTCCCTGGTGTGGTGATTCATTTACACACAGTAGGCCATGAGAATGAGCTCCTTCCATGAAGCTTCTGAAGCTCACCTACTCACAACATGGTGACCTGGCATTGCTCGCTCCATTTCAAGGTAGACTGGAGTTTTAGCTGTTGAGGATTAAACCACAAATTTACATTTGTATTAACATGGAATGGACATTAATATAGAATGGATTTTATCAAAAAATGGGGTAGACTTTGACCAAATACATTTCTGTATTATTATGTTCATATTCTCTGTTTGTAAAATGAATTGAGAGAAACAAATCTCCAGCCTCCTGCCCAGGATTCCATTCTCTGTGTCTTGCTTCAGGGGTATGGACTGAAACTGTTTCATGTTATACCTCATGACGTCACCCCAAAAGATGTCAGTCATTTGGTCAATTAGCAGACATTTATCAATGCCTATTATGTGTTAGGCACTGTGTTAGATACTGGGCATACAAAGACAAAAAATGAATAGCCCTTGCCTTCAAGGAGCTTATGTTCTAACAGAGGAGACATGTACATATATAAGTATGTACAAAATGTATACAAAATTAATATATATATTCTAGATAATTTGTCTTGATAATCAAGATGGTTCCCCAAGAATGTTTAATTCTTAGATTATAGGTGCCCCCATGCAAACTAAGAGCTAGAGTTGGTCTTGGAGGGCTTTCGCAAGCCCAAAGCTTTATCTGAGACTGTTGAAATGGCTGCAGAACTGGAGACATTACTGGGAAAGTCCCTGGGCCTCCGATGAACATTCAAACATAATCTTATTGCCTTGTGGACTGTGTGTACAAAGGTCAGGCCCAAGGACACTCTCAGAGGAGCACGATGGAAGGATACTGGAGCTTGACCATCCTGCTGTCCTAGGGTCCAGTCATGGAATCTCCTTGTACATCAGTTAGTAACTACCCCAACCTTTGGTTCGTGAGATACCTGTCTTAAGCTGAATTCTGTCCTGTTTGCATGAGGTTCCCCAGCAAGGTTCTCATGTACTCAATAAAACCGAACAGCTACATCTTCACAGCTGCTGCACATTGAAGATAGGCACCTTTGCCTACGAGGCAGACAGAAGGTTTGGCCCTAGAGTGATTTATTAATGTACCTGGGATGGAGAATTAAAAGGGTTTAGAACTGAGCTGTTATTGTTCAGTCATGTCTGACTCTTTGTGACTCCATTTGGGGTTTTCTTGGCAGAGATACTGGACTTGTTTGCCATTTCCTTCTCTAGCTCATTTTACAGATGGGGAAACTGAGGCAAGCAGGTTTAAGTGACTTGCCCAGGGTCACACGGCTAGTAAGTGTCTGAGGCCAGTTTTGAACTCAAAAGGATGAATCTTCCCAGTTCCAAGTCTAGTGCTCTTTGCACTGTGCCATCTAGCTGCCCCATTAGAGTTGAGAGAAACTAATTCGAGAAAGTACTTTGGCTCTTTTTCTATCTTGTTCTCTGTTACTTGCTTTATTCTGTTATTGGTTATTGGAATCTCCTTCTGATGCTCTATCATGGCATGAGGGGAGCCCGGCTTTTGGGAAGCTGTGCTAGCAGATCATGAGTCCTGGCGGGGCCTGCCAGGCTGGACCAGCTTCAAGCTCAGGCCTCGGGAGGGATGATGTGTCTGTTGTCCAAGCACCGCTCTCGAGAAGGACTTGTCGCCATGGTTGGCCGTAAGGTGGGGTACTGTTGGCCACAGCCATTCTCAAAGACCATCTCAGTACCAAATCACGTGCTGTTTGTGTCTGTTGAAATCACAGATCCCTGATCTGCTTGGTGTGTGTGTGTGTGTGTGTGTGTGAGAGAGAGAGAGAGAATAAGAGAGAGAGAGAGAGTGAGAGGGGTTATGCAATGGATCGGAAGTCGCCTTGGAGCCAAGAAGAACTGAGTTGAATCCTCCATCTGCCACATGCTAACTGTGTGACCCTGGGCAAGTCACTTAACCTTGTGGTTCTTTAGGCAGCTCTACAAGACTATAAGGGGCCAACTTACATTGGTAGAGTTTCCTCACCTGGGAGTTCCTTACACTAATGAAACCACAAATCATAGATAGAGTCGCTCCTCTCATGTGTTGGTGGGTGTATTATATATTATGAATGATAATAATAATAACAACTAACATTTATATACTGTCTACTATGTGCCAGGCATTATGCTAAGCACTTTACAAATCTTACCTCATTTGATCCTCACAATATCTGGGAGGTAGGTGCTAGTATTCTCTCTGTTTTACAGTTGAGGAAATAGAGGCAAACTAAGGTTAAGTGACTTACCCAGGGCCATATAGCTAATAAATATCTGAGGCTAGATTTGAACACAGGTCTTACTGACTCCAGGCTTGGCCTCTATCCACTGTGCAACCCCCCACCACACACACCCACACACCCCTACATAAGTATATGTATATATATATATATGTGTGTGTGTGTGTATATATATATATGTAGATAGATAGATAGATAGATGATAGATATAGATATATAACCAAAATAGAACCTAAAGAACCAGTGGGTTGAGCTTGAGATACAGATATAGATGTAGATATATACCGTGTTGAGTGTAATCTGTAACAATTTATCACTGTGTTAACTGACCAAGGCAGCTGGTGATACAGTGGATAGAATGCTGGGCCTGGAGTCAGGAAGACCTCAATCTCAGATACTAGCTGTGTGACCTTGGGCTAGTCATGTAACTGTTTGCCTCAGTTTCCTCATTTGTAAAATGAGCTGGAGAAGGAAATGACCCACCACTCCAATATCTTTGCCAAGAAAGCCCTACGTGGGGTCGTGAAGAGCTGGACAGACTGAAACGACCAGCAAATGCCCTACCACTAAGCTTGTCCTGGGTCTTCAAGGATTTTTAGGCTCCGTGTGTCTGTGTGGTTGGTTCTGTTCAGTAAACAAAGCAGCTCAGAGGTGCACTGGATAGTGCTGGCCTTGGAGTCAGGAAGACCTGGGTTCAAATCCTGCTTCAGACCCTTAACTAGCTGTGTGAACCAGGGTAAGTCATTCATTCTGTAAAATGGGGATAATAATAAGACCCGTCTCACGGGTTGTTGGGAAGAGCGAATGAGATCGTACTGGTAAAATGATTCACAAACCTTCAAGTGTTATATGAGTGCTAGCAATGAGTATTCCTCACAAGTTTGGGGCAACCTGAAACATAGGACATTCTATAAAAACCCCATCTCACTGCAGCCCAAAGAATGGGATCTGGAGAAGCTGGAGCGTAGCCCCACAGCTGCTTTCGCAAGTAGAACATAAAATTCTTACATTGGAGAGGTGAGAAGGGAAAATGTCAGACCCTCCCTGTCCTTGCCGGCCTTAAGTACGATGTTGGCACCACAAAGGCATTTTCTTGGGAAACCTTGGAAAAGAAAAGCTTAACAAAGATTCAGCTTTGTGAGTGAGTGCAGGAATGAATGAATGGGCATTTATGAAGCACTTACCAAGCACTGTGCTAAGCCCAGGGATACAAATGGAAAAAATGGGCTAGTACCTATCTTTGAAGAGTTTATAGTCTAATGGAGAAGACCACGTATAGGAGAGTGGTAGATGTTTTAGTCTGGGAAGTCGCAGGGGTGGGGGATGGAGTCAGGGCAAGCCGTTGACCTGGCCTTTCCAGGGATGGGGGTGGTGTCTGAATTACTGTTCCCAGACTAAGAGGTCGAAAGCTGTGTGTATTGGGAGTGGGGGTGGGGGGGGGGAGGATTTGTACAAGGCTGGCAGGAAATCCCATGACTGGGGTGCCAGACAGATATGCTGAATTCTCCCCCATCAGGAGAGCCCAGCTGGGGAGTTTGGGGGGAGTCATGCTAAGGACAAGCTGGCAGAGAGGGAGAGTTCTGCACTTGGAGTCAGGAAGACCTGGGTTCGTATTCCAAGCCAGACCCATCAAAGTGTGTGGTGGGACATGTCACTTAACCTCTGGGCCTCTGGCACGCCTCTGGCACTTCACTACTGATTCTAGATGGGTTGTAATCTGCTTGGGGGATCCATTCCATTACAAGATGGAAGGATTTTCCCATACCTAAGACTCATCATCCTCTAATTTACCTGCATGTGAAAGGATCCTTGTAATGGGTTGGAATTTAATGTTGTCACCTTCCATTTAATTCTGGCAGGTGTGAGGAAAAGGAGTGGAGAAATATTTTTTGGATAATAGGAGAATGCATGAAGTGTGAGGAGGGAAGGAGTAAGAACTGGAAGCAGTTTTAAGTTTGAACATGCTATTTACTAGAATCTAGAGAAAATCCCTTTGTAAAATTTTTGATGCCGTCTTTATTGGATCCTGGCTTCCACAGAAGGGACTGATGAAGGCAGAAGCAATGGCCCTCTGCTACAGAGAGCGTGTGAAAATCCCTCCATCCCCCAGCCACAGACTGAGCTACTTTTTCTGAAAATCTGCTGGAGATGTCTTCCTTGAAAAAATACAGTTGCCTACCAGGGAAACTTTTTGAGGAATGGCCTGCTGAATGCTCATAATCCTCAGGGTTACCTCTAGCATCAATCTAGGGATAGCTCACTCAAACCTGCTTCAGTCCTGTCAGTGACCAAGAGAGAGACCAGGTCCATCCCTGTTGACTTGCGGCACAGCACTGGAGGCAGAGGGGATGCTAAGGCCCCCAGACGCCTCGCAGTTGGTCCAGTTAAAAAGATGCCTTTGGGGTAGTGTTGGCTTCCAGAATGGGGGTAGCTGTTTGCTCATAATCTACTCTTTAGAGAGGGATATTAAATGACTGAAAATCCTAAAACCAGTAGAAAACAAGTCAATCTTGGTACAGATGACTTTGATGTTGGATGTGACTTGAAGATTAAAGATCTTTAGGTTTTTATTTTTATTTTTTATTTTTTTAGTTTTTAGGCAATTGGGGTTAAGTGACTTGCCCAGGGTCACACAGCTAGTAAGTAAGTGTCAAGTGTTTGGTCTGAGGCCGCATTTGAACTCAGGTCCCCCTGACTTCAGGGCGGGTGCCCTATCCACTGCGCCACCTAGCTGCCCCAGATCTTTTGGTTTTTATCTGAAATTATTCTGAAATGTGGCAGCCTGTTTGGTTATGTCCATCACAAAGGCCGTATCTATGATAAGGGGATAAGGAGAGGGACTGGACCTAGGATTTCATTGGTGGAAGGACACCATCTCTGCCATGTGACAACCCCGAGAGGTGGCTTCCCTCTTAAGGCAAAACTCCCAAGGAAGCCAGAACCAGAATAAAATGACATTGGGAAATATTTAACAATACCAGAATAGACACAGTATAATACACAGTATGAAAGATACAACACAGAAATACAATGCAACATAGATAATATTAATATGGGGTTTTCCAAGTCAATATATGGCAGCTGGGATCCATTTTTATTAGAGTTTGAATCCACTGGCCTCAGACTCTGAAAGTTAAGTGACTTGCCCAAGGTCATACAGGCAGTATGGGTCTCAGGCTGGCCTTGATCCCAGGTCACCTTGGCTGCCTGTGGTCCAAGGTAAAACACCTGTTTTTGTCACATGCTTATCATGATTGATTATTAGATAATGTGTCAAGCCTCCTACACCTTTGTTTTAATTTTGGTTCTCAGGTGATTCCTCTGTTAGAAATCACATGTGAAATGCATTCAACAGAAATGACTCTGGCTGCAGACCAGGCATGAACCAGGAGTGGTGTTCATTCACTTGAGGAGGGCTTTTAAGATTGCTGAAACTGGATGGAGGGCTGCAGTCTGTTTATTTAAAAAAAAAAAAAGAATCCTCCCAAAACCACATACTTTCCAAGTGTTTTTAGATTTCCTTTTCTGCCAAGACATTCTGTTAGCAAGATGGGCAAAAGCTCATGAGTGACTTTCTGCTTTCATCCTTTTAGGAGAAAAAAAATATCAATCTTTAGTTCTAGAGAAAATCTAGAAACCTTTGTTAGCCAATCTTAATTTACGGATGCAACATTTACCAGCCCTGGGAGAAACAGAAGTAACAAAGCCACTTTTTCCTCAGGCAAGACCACGTTTCCCATATGCCACGTTTGTTTTTCTTTGCCTTTTTTTTTTAGTTGCCCTTTCAGGAATCTGTCTCTTGTCATCTTTATAAAGCTTTGAAATGGGTTTACCCAAAGCATCACCCTTTGTTAGAGGCATTAACAACTGTACTCTGCCTCTGGGCCCCCATCCAGACCTTTCCTGCTCCCCTGTCTCCACTCCCCGCTGCAGACATGAGGATTATATCCAACCCTGTCACCACTGACCCCACAGCTTCCTATTAAAGAGCTTATCAAACTTTGCTGGCTAATGGATTTCTCTTTCCCCTCCCTAGTACTCTATGTTTCTTTTATTTTTTATTTATTTTTATTATTTATAACTAAAAAGTATTTTACCAGTAGGAAGAAGGAATACCAGAGTTCTCTAGGTGTCCTCTCCCTGAGGGCTAATAAGTTTTTTCAAATGCTAACAGTGGTATTCAGGGACTAAGGATTCCTGTAAGACAGTATAGTGACCTGTTTTGTTCTGTTTTTTGTGTGTCATCCATCCCATGGATTCAGGAATCCATTGCGGCCAGGATGGGAGGGCCAAGATGCCCTTTCCTGGTGTTACTTTTCCTCCCAGTTGTTGTAATTCTGCCAATTAATTGAGAACTAAGTTTCTGATTCACACTGAAGCAGAGCTTTTAATTTGGAAATGATTGCTCATCTGTTGGCTAATGATATTGTTTTTTCCTCCAAATCAAAGTGGCTCCATAGATTATGGCCCAAGGAAGCTTGGCATGTGTGTGGTAAGGTATTTTGGGTGTGTGCTTTACCCCTTTAGCAGGGCTGGGTGGTGTGGTGGAGAGAACACTGGATTTGGGTTCAGAAAGAGCCTTCCTTTGAATCCTGTCTCTGTCTGGGCCTCGCTGTATAGACAAGTCACTTAACCTCTTCTGTAAAAGGCGACCAATAGGACAGGAAGGATTTCTCTCACTGTGTGGTTTGGACGATCAAATGAGGTGAATATAACTGCATTCAAGCCTTAAAGCGCTTTATAAACATCAGTATTAGCATAATTACAGACCAGCTGATTTTCTACCTTTGTCTACAAAAGATGAAGCTAAAATCAGCAGGGCCTCTGTATGCAAGTGGTTCCAGAAATGTTGCTGACTCTGGACATGTCTTCACCTGAGGTCCATGTGGAAGTGAAACCATCACAGAATGACAGAATTTGATTTGGAAGGGACCTCAGAGGCTGGGAAATCTGACTTGTACAGGAAAGGAATCATCACTATAGCTTAGCATGTGCCTCCTCTTATGGGAAGGTGACTTTTAAAAGTAATATTGTGGTGGGGCAGCTAGGTGGTGCAGTGGATAGAGCACCAGCCCTGGAGTCAGGAGGACCTGAGTTCAAATCTGGCCTCAGACCAAACACTTGACATTTACTAGCTGTGTGACCCTGGGCAAGTTAGTTAACCCCAACTACCTAAAAAAAAAAATAATAAAAAAAAAAGTAATATTGTGGGTTCCCCAGAAAAGCCATCACAGCTTTGAGGCCCTTATGGGGCAGTACCCATTCAAAATCATAGCTCATGAGCCCCCACCAGTGTGTTTACTTTTACCAGACAGTCAAAGGATACATTAGTTTAATGTCTTCACAGCATAGCATGAAAGTGACAAGAACAGATCTCTCTGTGCATATATGAGGTTACCACATCACCAAGGTAGGGGGTGGGGGTTTTGGAACACACAAGTAGAACCTGTGCCATGTGCCAGAAATCTGTGTGACCAGGGTACACATCATGAACTCATTTTGTCAGGCAAGGTGCACATAGGGGACAGACTTAGGGGCACATGACCAGGCTAACCTACTTCTGATGTACCAGCTGCTGATATCCTCTCACATTAGCATCACTCTGCCCTGTTGGACATCCTATATTGTGACATTGTGTTTGCTGGATTGTTACTCCAAGGGTCTCGTGGTTGCTGAGTTCCTACTCACCATAGACTGGGCTTCAGCTATCCAAACTCTTCAGGGCTAGCTGCTGTTTTATACAAACTGGTGTCATACTGCTTCTAGGAGGTAGGATGGTACAGTGGAGAGAGCACTGGATTGGACAATCAGAGTGCCTGGACTCAAATCCCAGCTCTACCACTTCATATCTGTGTGACCTTAGCAATGTCACTTACCTTCTCATGACCTCGGTTTCCTTATCTGTAAAAAATAAGTAGATTAGAGTAGATGACTGACTATCTATTTCAACTGAGATGCACTGGCTCTAAGTCTCTCCCTTTCTATCACTCCCAATGTGTATCTGAAGGCTTGAACTAGCACCCCTCATCAGGAAGCCCACAAATAGCAGCAAAACACCTGAGGCTAAGATTTAGCCTGTTCTTTTTCATTGACTATATCAGGTACCTATTTGAAGTCCATAGTCCCAGACAATAATCTGATTTAGGGTTAAGAAATTCCTTTTTAACTCCTGTTAAGTATCCCTGGGGGCAGCTAGGTGGTGAAGTGGATAGAGTGCTGGGTCTGAAATCAGGAAGGCATCTTCCCACCTTCTGATCTGGCCTCAGACACTTACTAGTTGTGTGACCTTGGGCAAGTCACTTAACCCTGTTTGCCTCAGTTTCATCCTCTGTAAAATGAGCCTGAGAAGGAAATGGCAAACCACTCACTCCAGTACCTTTGCCAAGAAAACCCCAAATGGGGTCACCAAGAGTTGGTCTTGACTGAAAATGACTAAACAATAAAAACAAGTATCCCTGATTGAGGTCCCATGTCACAGAAACCCATTTTGGGAATACTGCCACCCACCCCAAAAAAAAAGAAAGATCATGAGAGCTATGTGGAGGCTGAGATTTGCTCTCAAGGTATTCCTTGATTGGTGCATAAGTGAAGCTACGGAATAGACTGAGAACTAAGTGCCCTGTTTACCCCCCCCCACCACCACATTTGTGCCTTTATTATGGATAGCTATCAGCAACCAAAAAATCTGACTCCTCTGTTCTGTTTGGCTAATGTAAGACCTCACCATCCCCCTACATTAATGTGCCAAGCCTTTTTTGGAGGAGTGGGCAATCAGGACAGAAAAAGGCTGCTTTTTTCCAGGCATATGGAGTGATATTGGAAGCCCCCATATTTTACTCCCCTGACATTGGACTGTATGAGTTCTGGCTGGACAATTCCTCTTCATCTTTGGGTATTGGAGCTGATAGAGTTTGATTGGGGAACAGAGGTTCCTGAAAGAGACTGGCATGCAGGATCATAGCAGGATGATTTGGGATTTCTCTAAGCCTAAACAAACCTTCCCATCGTTCCCCACTCCCTTAGAAATCAGTGGAAAGGCCCCTACTGTTACCTCAGGGGACTGTACATTTAGAACTGGAAGGGACCTGAGAGTCTAATCATCCCATCTTACAGATGAGGAAACTGAGCCTTGTGCAGGGTCGCTAGCCACAAGGTCTATCCCTGAAGCTGTGTTTCTTTTCAGTAGCCAAAAATATGGAGTGAAAGAAAGAGAACAAAATTTAAAAAACTGTGGTTGAGTTTTGCTTAGGGATTTCGCTTCAGATCTCAAGTTCTGAGCATGTGTGCCTTTGTATGCTGTTACTTTTGCATACTGTTTGTAAGAGGCAATATAGCATAAGGGATAGAGTGCTGGTCTTGGGGTCATGAAGACTCAAGTTCAAATCCCACCTTGGATGCTTGTTATCTGTGTGATTCTGGGCAAGTCCCAACCTCCGTGAGCCTCGGTTTCCTCATCTGTGAAGTAAGGAAGGTGGACCCCATGGCCTGTAAGTTCCCTCCCAGCTCCAAATCTTTGATCACAGGGTCTCTTTAGTGTGGTAAGGTCCTTTCAGGCCAAAGTAGGGGCACCTACATGCTTTATTTGGTGCTCAGTCTGCAAAGGTAGCTTGCTCAAGGTCACACAGAATATAAGTAGTTAAGGTAGGATTTGAACCCAGAACCAGTGCCCTTCCCTACTCTACCATGCTGTCTTCCCTGGGGAAGCTCATATTTAACTGCCTGTCATTATTATTTCTTTCCACTGAAAGAAGAAATAAAATTGATAGATTCTTCAGTTAGTAGGCAGCTGAAACCCAAGGAAATACTTCATTAGGATCACAAAACTTAGAGGAGGAAGCCTCAGAATATTACTTAGGCATCTTACAGATGCCTAAGATGAGGAAACTGAGGCTCTGGGAGGGAAAGAAATTTACCCAACATCCTATGTTGGTGAGTAGCAGAGCCCAGATTCAAATTCAGGTCTCTGGATCCTAGATCCAGTGCTCTTCCCACTGTGACAAGAGCAGAGGAATGCTTCTATTGACCTTTACAATTTCGGACCAGTGGCCCAAAGCTTTCCCCATAAAAAGTAAACACAGCTACTACGCCCTATTCTCCAGGGTGATTTTTCACTGACAGCCTCTAGAGGTCAGCATAACATAAGGAACAGAAGCACGCCCTTCAGGTAAATTACATTCAGTTTCAGGTTAACCAGACCTGCCGGGTTCATTTTTTCAGAAGATTTCATCAAAGGGCTGCCCAACAGCATGTCAAAAGTGGCATCCTGATAATAGATGTAGGGAGGAGGGGCTGGAGAGGAACCTCAACGTCAGGAAGTGAGGTAGACTTGGGAATCTCTTGATAATTAAAGACTATAGTCTTAGACTTAACCTCTCGGAACCTCAGTCTTCTCATCCGTAAAATGAAAGGGTCAGCCTGGGGCCCCCTTCTCCACCCCTTCCTCCACTTTGTAACTCCCTATAGTGATAGGTACTAAGTGGGCAGTCAAAACCACTAATTGGTTGGGTAATCATAAAATCTAATCTGCTGAAATGTAATGGAAATAAATGTAAAGTCCTGTACTTGGGTTCAAAAAATCAACTACATAGGGACACAGGAGGCACAGCTACACAAAATTTCATATTAGAAAAGATCCAGGGATGTTACTACATTGAATGTCAAATTTAACATGGCAGCCAAGAAAGCTAATGTAATCCTAGGCTACATTAATGGAGCCGTGGATTCCAAGTGAGGGCAATGATGATACCCAGAGATATAAGTGGGCAACTAGGTGGCACAGTGAATAGAGTACCAGGTGAAGGCAGGAAGATTCATCTTCATGAGTTCCTATCTGGCCTCAGATACTTACTAGCTGTGTGACCCTGGGCAAGTCATTCAGTCTGTTTCTTTATCTGTCAAATGAGCTGGAGAAGGAAATGGCAAGCCACTCCAGTATCTTTGCCAAGAAACCCCAAATGGGGTCACAAAGAGCTGGACCCAACTGAAATGACTGAACAACAACAACAAAAGACGTAATTAACTAAAATTTTTGCTTCTTGGCGCCAAAATGTAGAGGGTACTAGCGATGTAGTCCAACAGGTGGAAAAAATTTAGCTTAGTGCCTCGTTAGCAAGAATAAGGAATTAGAAAAAAGCTAACTTGTGGTTGCTGCTTCTCCCAATCCTAACCCCAAACCTCAAGAGATATTCTTCCCTCTCCTCCCTAACAGCTGACTTCAAGGATTTTTTAAAAAAAAATAGTTAATAATATCACTGCCTTAAATAAGTTCCCCATGACCTTTAAATTTTAAGTCATGATATTCTTAAAAGACCAATGTAAATTATTGGATTAATTATGGAAGGACATAAGCAAGATTCTTACAGGGTCACTATTGGAGATGATACCTCATCCACATGGATGAGATCGCATCAAACTTTTAAAAGAAATATGAATTGTAGTACAGAGTTTTTAAAAAATGCAGGGCAAGGCATTCTTTAAATATTAAAAAAAGTAAGTTGGAATAGTACAAACCAAACTAGTCATTGGTTTAACAAATAAATGTGTGCTTGTGGTGTATGTAAAACGTAAAATATTAAGGTCAATAAACATTTATTAAGTACCTACTAATAAAACAAAATTGTGCCCTTTATTTGTTTATCTTTTTACTCTGTACTTTTATGAGCGCTCCAAACTTCAAGGGGCCCCTGAGGGCTTGGGAAAATTGGTTCCCCTAGGCTCTTCTCTTGATAAACTTAGATAATGTTCTTTAAGAGTTCTGGAACCTTCACAAACTGAACAAATGTGCTTAGGAGTCATCTGGGGAGAGACCGGCCCAAGTTTATCCTGGGGTGTCCACACGGTTTGAGGTGAAAACCATCCTCGATACAAAAATAAGATTCAGGCCTCAGAGGTGATCTGGGAAGTGTGACCCACTCACTTGAAGGAAGCAGAAACGGCGCCCAAGGTAGGAGACAGCAGAGTGGCCTTGAGCCTAATTCCTCTCATTCCCTAAGACTTTAAAAAAGAAAAAAAAAACCGGAAATTCCTTAGTCTCTACTTTGGAACAACTGAGGCATTTTTGCAAGTTCCCAGGACTGTCTCAGGGTTTTAGAGAGGGTGGCATCATAGAAAGAGTGTTGGATTGAGGTAAAGATAGTTCCTAGTTATTGCCAGGTATAGACAGCAATGTGGATGTAATGAGAAGGAAGGGAAAAGAATACAGGGTGAATTAACAGACAGGAGCTTCCCAGCTTCGGTGAATTTATTATTCTTATCAAGGAAAAGATAATGAATAAGAGAGAGAAAAAATGATACAGAGACAGAGAAACACAGAGAGACACAGGGAGAATCTAGGAAAAGGATAGAAAATGACGCTTGGTTTTAAAGATGAAGAAACTGAGGCAGGAGGGGAAGTGACTTGTCCAAGGTCACACAGCTCTGTGAGTAGCAGAACTGAAATGTGGCTCAGAACTTAAGGCCCCTTCCACAATACCAGCTAAGCAGGGCAGGCCAAGCTCAGACTCAGATATGTGGCAGGCAAGTAATTTTGCCTGTCTGGGCCTCGTTTTCCTCATCTGTAAAATAAAGACTGGACTAGATAAGTAAAAAATTAGAAATGGCTGAAGTTTCTAAAGGTCAGCCTTCACACAGAAAGACTGAGTGAACATACCCATACCATACAGGTCATTTCAAAACCCAAGAAGTCAGGAGTGTAGGAATTTGATTTGGTGTGGGTGTGGGTGTGTGGAAGT
>NW_020954577.1:47103922-47127778 GCF_900497805.2 Vombatus ursinus | reverse complement strand
GTAGGTGTATATAAGTATGTAAGGGCCTGTAGGTGTGTAGACATGTGCGTGTAGGGGTGTGTGTGTAAGGGCCCGTAGGTATGTAGAAGTGGGTGTGGGTGTGGGTGTGTGTGTTTAAATGGAAACTTGGATTCTTTTGGATCAGCATCTCCCAGCAATGGCCAAGGGCTTGCAAACCCTGGCGCTATGTGGCCGGCCAAGTGCTGCTTCCTGATCTGAGGGTAATAACAGCACAGGCAGCAGGGCTTTTCCTCATGCCTCTCTCCACTTTGCCTGACGCCAAATCAGCTGACCCGCCAGACCCACCAAGATCCTAAGTGACAGGCGTTTTTCAGACCTGCCTTACTTCTGTCCCGGGAGATGGCACGTCTTTGGGAGGAGCCGGGCTAACTGGTTTGCTGAAATAGCCGAGCGGCTGCTAACACGATGAGGGTCTTCCCCAGTGGCCCTCACCTGGCCTGGTCCTGCCTCTGACCCAGGCTTGGATCACTGCCTCCCAGTGACCGTGGGGCTCAGCGCTTCTCTAAGGCCACCTAATCAGCCTTTCTGTCCCCAGGGGAGATGACTCAGTGGCGGCTGGGTTACGCGCCCAAGGTTTAGGGCCGTTGTGGAAGGTTCCAAGTGTTGAGCGGGCCTTTACTGCCAAATGTGCAGACTTTTTTTTTTTTTTTTAACAGTAAGAGAGATGTATTGGAAGTGTTAAGGGAATTGCCGAAGCGCCAGGTAGGTCCCACTCCTCCCACTGGACCTTGGGAAGCCCCATGACCTGAGAATGGAGACTCAACACCACCCGACAGTCTAGCCACTGTCAGCAGTGACCACCAGGCCCTCTCATTGCCAGTGACTCTTCAGGATTGCCGTGGCCTCTCCTCCTAAATGATGTAGTAGAAAAAGTGCTACGCTTGGACCTGAATTTGAATCCTGCACCAGACCGTTGCTTAGCTATGTGACTATGTGTAAGTCATTTAGCTATTCTGAGCCTGTTTCCTCATATGTAAAATAGGCATTGACTGACACAGGGGCTTATTGAGAGTATCATAAAGAACATTTTTTCAAGTGCCTTGTAAATATTAAGATGCTACACGAATAGCTGTTATTATTATTATTATTATTATCATTATCTTTGTCTCTCTCTCTCTCTTTTTTTTTTTTGGCTAGGCAATGGGGTTAAGTGACTTGCCCAGGGTCACACAGCTAGTAAGTGTTATGTGTCTGAAGCCTAATTTGAACTCAGGTCCTCCTGAATCCAGGGCCGGTACTCTATCTACTGCACCACCTCACTGCCCTTATTATTATCATTATCATCATTATTGGAGGCAGCTAGGTGGCTTAGTGGGTAGAGCGCTGGGCCTGGAGTCAGGGAGACCTGAGTTCAAATCTGACCTCAGACACTCACTAGCTGTTTGACTCTGGGCAAGTCACTTAACCTCTGTTGGCCTTAATCCACTGGAGAAGGAAATGGTAAACCACTCCAGTATCCTTGCCAAGAAAACCTCATATGGGGTCACAAAGAGTTGGATATGACTGAACAACAGCAACTATTGTTATTATTAATTATTATTGCCGTGAATTGGACCCTCCTCCAAAATATTCTTGAAGGTCTCTCTTTATTCAAGGTGAAATTATAGGGAGTTGGAGGAGCTGGCTTCAGATTGTTGCAGGCTGCTATCAGTGGACAGAATGTTGGGTTTGAAATCAGGAAGACTGTTTTTTTTTTATTTTAAATTTTCTTAACTTTACTAATTTATTTTGATTTATTAACAATCACTTCCAGAAACTTTTGAGTTTCAAATTTTTCTCCCCCTCCTGCCCCACCTCCCTTCCCAAGACTGCGCACAATCTGATATAGGCTATACATATACATTCTTGTTAAACATTTTTTCACATTAGTGATGTTGTAAGGAAGAATTAAAACCAAGGGGGCAGCGAGGTAGCACAGTGGATAGAGCACCGGCCCTGAAGTCAGGAGGACCTGAGTTCAAATCTGGCCTCAGACCAAACACTTGACACTTACTAGCTGTGTGACCCTGGGCAAGTCACTTAACCCCAATTGCCTCCCCCAAAAAAAAGAACCAATAGGAGGAACCACCAGAAAGAGGAAACAAAACAGAAGAAAAAAAATAGCAAAGAGTATGCTTCGATCTGCATTCAAGCTCCATAGTTCTTTCTTCAGATGTGGAAGCATTTTCCATCATGAGGCCTTTGGAGATGTCTTAGGTCCTTGCATTGCTGAGAAGAGTTAAGTCTATCAAAGTTAGTCAGTCATCGCACAACGTGGCTGTTACTGTGTACAACGTTCTCCTGGTTCTGCTCTCTTCACTCCACATCAGACTGAAGAGGTGGGGGGGGTTTTGGGGTGCTCCTAGATGCACAGAGGCACCCCAAGATTGTGGGAAAAAGCCCCAGATCGTGGCGCCAAATCTGCCTGAATGAATTCAACCCAGATCTTCCAGCCAGAGAAAAAGTTTATTAAAGATAAAGCATATAGGCCAGACTCCCAAGGAACCCAAACATCAGTGATCTAAATGGGGGCTGGGGGCTAAGGAGGCTTGGTGACACTCGCTTTGTCTGCAGGCCTGAGGGTCCTAGCCTCTAGGCTTGAGAACAGCTCAGCATCTGAATGGGGGAAAGGTGAGTCTTAAGTACAGAGAGACTGGGGGAGGGGTCTAGGAGTTGCCAAGCAGGTTGGAGTGATGGGAGGAGGGGTCTAAGGAGATCTGGATGGGAGTGGCTAGTAAGCTGGGGTGAACAAAACTCCTGGGTCCTGGACCTCGTGGCACTTGGCTAGGATTAAGGGTGGCCAGAGGAAGGGGGGGGGGTGTTGGTTGGTTTGGAAGGTAATAAACAACGAGAATAGATAATGAAAGGAGCTGAAAGGGGGGAAGTTTGCCTTCAAATGGAGATCAAAGCGAAATAAGGCAGTTTCTAAAACTTTAAGGTTTTCCTGGACCAGTAGACAAACTGAAGCCAGGTTCTTTTCCGGCGAGGAAGGAAAGCGTATTTGAATAAGATTAAAAGGGGAGGCTGAGGCTTTGGAAAAGGGCTTAACGATAAAACTATTAGTGGCAAAGGTCTCAGCTTCTGAAACTGAATGAAACCCTCTTCAAGACAACACAAGTCTTTCCAGGTTTTTCTGAAGTCGGCCTGCAAGACTGGTCTTTGAATCCCATCTCAGACCTTGTGAGCTGTGTGACCCTGGTCTGTTTCCTCATCTTATGAAATGAAGAGATTGGATTAAATGGCCTGTGCGCTCCCTCCCAACTCTAGATCTGTGGTTTCTAAGGGGTCCTGCTAACCCTAAATTCAATAAACTTACAAAAATCTGCTTTGGAGATTCTCTCATCCCTACAGTCTTCCTCCTGTGGGTCGTCATGGTATGGCTTTCTCAAAGGCTTCAGTCCAAGGGACTGCAAATTAGAAACGTGTCAAGAGACTGACAGTACATCTGTGGTCTGAGAATCATCCTAATTGGGCTTGCAGAGACTCCTCACCAAAATGCTGACTGCCAGGGAATGATGATTTTTGACTAAGAAGCCATTTGTCAGTGGGCGGAGGGGCTGGAAATCCATGGCAAAGGAATGCTGAATCTTTGAGAAGATTGAGTAAGAAAGTGGCTTAGGAGCCAGCTGTGGATGTGCCTGGAGAAGTTACCCAGTCTCCTAGCGCCCCAGGACAATTCTCTCAGGCCAGAAATTCCAGAGCTGATGGCAAACTGCTTTGGGAGAAAGGGTTTCTTTGCAGAGAACAGCCCATACCAGTGAAGTCAGAGGTCTAGTCCAAAAAGGAAAAAAAAAAATGGATCATCTCTGGCAAACATTCAGTCCCAAGCTTGCTGCCCTCCTCCACCCAAGCACACCTCTAGGCCACCTTCCAGCCCTTCCTTGGATCCCTCACTCCTTGTTAGGGTCTCTTAGGTAAAAGAAAGTTTATGGTAGGGTTGGCCTAAAATGTATCTGAGAAGGTCAGTCTACCTGGGAAGGAGACCCAGAAGATGTTTGAGCGTGTATGTGTGAGTCTGTGTGTGTGTGTGTCATTTCATAATCTGCTTGTTTGGAATTGCCATACCCTCTCTCTGCTCCATTACAAGGGCAGGTAACTGGGAGCTCCCATTTCACAGGTATCTAGTAACAAATGGTGTTCATGGCTCCTCTGCTCATCATCTTCCCTCGTGGAATTCTTGGAGTATTTATCACACAACTCCCCAAATGTCCTGAGGATGCCATGGCACAAGAGGCTTGACGGTACTCCTAGCTCTGTAGTGGGTGGTAGCTAGGCAGGCAGATATGGACTGGGGAGTGATGGGAGAGGGGAAAATGGAAAGAATCTCAGATCCGGGTCTTCCTTTTTTCTTTTTTCTTCTCCTCTCCTCCCATGCCCATAGTAGACAGTAGAAAGGTCTGTCCTTGGTCCTGTGATGGGTGTGTGTGTGTGTGTGTGTCTCCTCTCTCCCTTTGTGACTTTATTCATTCCCCTGGCTCTCTATGTCTTCCCAGGATCCAAATACCAAAAGTCTAATCTCTACATCTTTTCTTGGACTCCAGGCTTGCATCCCCACCTGCCTAGAGGTCATATCTATCCAAATATCCTATTGGCACCTAAATATCAAGAATTATACTCTTGTGGCCTCAGTTTCCTCATCTGTAAAAAAAAAAAAGTGAAAAGGTTTGGACTATATAAAGCCATGTTGTCCAGAGGATAGAGCCAGGAACCTGTAGTTAAAAAACCTGAGTTCATCTTACCTCTCCTACTTACTACCTGTGTGACCTCTGACAAGAGATTCTGGACTGTTTCCTCATCCATAAAAAAAATCGATGAGAAGAGTTGGAGTATATTAGGCCATAAGGAATAGTGGAAAGGGCACTAGACAGAGTCAAAGATCCTGAGTTCAAATCCTGACTCATTGCATGTGTAACCTTGAACAAATTACTTCCCCTTTCTGTGCCTTGGTTACTTTATCTGAAAAAGTAGAAGATTGGACTAAATGACCCACATTTACCTTTGAGTCTCACCCTAAACCTAAGCATCACAACAAGCCGTAAATATTGGGTATTGTCTCAAGTATCTCCCCCCTAGAATGAGCATTCCATTGCTCAAAAGTTATGGTGTGAATAAACTGTCCTTTTTCACTGGATGGGGCTCTTGCTTGTGGTCGATCGATAAGCATTTATTAGGCTCCTATTGTATGCCAGACACTGTGCTGGGTCCTGGGGATATACAGATAAAAACTCAGGCAGCCTCTGCCCTCAGGGAGCTTACATTCCAAGGCTGGTATAAATGTCTGCTATTTCTTGGTGTTCTATGCCTTCATGAGAGGGATCCTGGACTTAATTTTCTTTCTTTAAAAATAGTATTTTATTTTTTCCAATTACATGTAAAGACAATTTTTAACATTCATTTAAAATAAATTTTGAGTTCCAAATTTTTCTCCCTCCCCTCCCCCCTTTTCTAAAATGGTAAGCAATTTGATCTAGGTTATGTATGTGCAATCATGTAAAACACATTTCCATATTAGTCATGTTGTGAAAGAAGAAACAGACCAAAAAGGGAAAAAAAAAAAAACAAAAAAAATAAAGAAAGTGAAAATAGTAAGCTTCAATCTGCATCCAGACTCCACCAATTCTTTCTCTGGATGTGGGGAGCATGAACTTAATTTTCTATGCGTGGTTATCTTGTACTAATCCCAGAATTAAATCTTACAGTCATTTAAGCCATACCTGTATGCAGTCAGACACAAAGGCAACCACTTATTGGCGAAGACTAGAAGACATAGGAAATACCAACACAATCTCTCCCTCTTTGCACTGGACTACGATTCTTGCCTCATCCGTTAGTGAGGCAGAACCTTGGACAAGGTGAAAGAGGGGATGTTGAAATCACCAGACAGGGCATCTGTGGACTCTTTGGGTTGGGCCTCCCTGTGGGGGCTTTGTGGAAACTTCTTCCCCTGGCGTCCTGCCCATCTGTTCAGGGAGCTGGAGGAATACCCTCTCTGGCCGCCATTTTTGTTGCGATCTGAGTTTCTTCTATTCTACTCCCTGGCCTCTGCAGAGAGCTGCTCAGAAGGGCCAGCGTGGCCTTCCTCTGTTACAGGACTTCCTCTGCCATCCCTCTTTGCCCTCTTTTCCCAAGTCATTGAGGGAGACTCCCAACTAGGTGGGAGGTAGAGGCAGGTTTGTTGGTTCAGGCAGACCTGAGGCAGTTCAGATGGGGAAGGGGGATTGGTAGGCCTTAGGACATAAGACCTTGTGGCAGGAGAGGCCATGGGACACTGTCCCTTCTCAGGGAGAGGGGACAAATATCAAACTACCTTGGACAAGTCACTTAACCTTTTAAGCCTTAGTTTCCTCATCTGTAAAATGAAGGGTTGGGCTTGATGGACCCAGGTTACCTTTCAGTTCTAATGGATGACCCTATGAGCCTAGTTTTGAGTACCTAGTATATGGCTACTGGGCTAGAGGGAGTGTCCCATTAGTGGAAGTGAGTCATTCAATTCAAGCAGCATTTATAAAGCACCTACTATGTGCCAGATATTGTACTGGGCATTAGGGAGAGGGACTGGATTTGTGATGTCACTGAGAGAGGGAACTGCCAGATGAAAAAAACCCCTCTACCAATGCAGCTTGGCACCTTGCCTGTAACATTGTTTTAGAGCACTGAGAAGTGATTTATTCAGGGTCACACAACCAGTGTGTCAGACGCTGGCCTTCAGCCCAACTGGATCCAAGGCCAGTTCTTTGGTCCCTAGGCCTGAGGGTTGTCCTCTGCCCACAGCATGATATAGTAGAAAGAAAGGATGTGGAGTCAGGAGAAACCTGGGTTCCAGTCCTGCCATTGAAGCCAAATAGATATGTGGTCCTAGGCAATCAGCCATCTCTCTCTGAGCCTCAGTTTCTTCATCTTTGAGAATGGGGGTAATAATGCCTGGGATCCATGCTCCATGGATTCTTGTGAGGACCAAATCTGATGGCATAGAGAAGTGACCCTCAGAGGGCTACAGCTTTTGTTTGAGGAAGTGGGGTCCAGTGGCATCAGCAGTGACTCTGGAACCCAAGGACCTGGATGTATAGCCCGCCTCGCCCACTTCCTATTGGTATGACCTTGACAAGTCACTGAACCAGCCAGCCTCAGCTTCCTCACCTGTAAAATGGACCGGATGGACATTGCCATTCCCTTCTAGCTTTGGACCTAAGATCCTAATTCCATTATTCTTGTTGCTTAAAAGCAACTACAAACTCTTTCTCTGCTCTGTTTCTGGCCGCGGCCAACTCTCACGCCAATTCTACTGTCGCCATCATCAGCACTGGGAAAGGGAGTGAGTGTGGATGCTCAAATTGTTGGATGCAAATCCATCCCCACTACTGGAAAATAACACCCTTAGAACACATGCCTTCCTCAAAAGGAAAGGAAGAAGCCTCGTTAGGCTGGCTGGCACCAATCTCAAATCCACCCCCATGTGCCAGTTTCCATAGAACTGGAACCAACTCCTCTTTGCTTAGCAAACCCAAGAAAGACTATCCCCAGGGAAGCTTTTCAAACCCAGTCCTCAGAGGAGCTAGGGGAGTGCTTCTGCCAGAGGGAACCTGAAGCCCTGAGGAGGGGCTGCTGCTACTTAGGATTCTGTTCAGGATAGGCAGCAAGGTGGGGCTGTCTGTCACTGTAGCCCAAGGGGACTGAGGAAGAGCCTGCAGATTTGAAACTCAAGCTGAGTAGCTGCTGGAAAAGACAATGCTCTCAATTTATTATTTTTGAGTGAGAAAAAAGGCCCTTTTGTCTTTCTTCAATAGCGTGTTTTTCACTTGACACTTGGTAAGTACCATACAGCCTGTGTGGGAAGCTGAGAAGACCCAAATCAGTGAGGGATGGAAGAAGGGACAGGCTGCTTAGCCTTTAGCTTCTGCCCTTTTCTAACTGAACTGGGGGAGGGGAGATCTTTTCCTGGGATGGTCCTATCAATCAGTCAACTAGGATTGATTAAATGCTTACTGTACCTTAGGCACTGTGCAAAATGCCCAGGATACAAAGAAAAATGAAATGGTTCTCGCCTTCAAGGAGATCATCTTCTATCAGGGGAAAAATATAAACAAAATTCAAAATAAATACAAGGTAACTTCAAGGGAGAATCAGAAGAGATGGCCAAAAGGTAACTTAATTATTATCTTCAAATAAAGACAGTTTTCATGAGGAAGCTACCGACCACATTGCCTCCTTATTTAAAGTGAACCCCACAAGAGGAAATGGGATTCAATTAGACCCACAAGAAAATGTCAAGGAAAACTGTGCTGATATCCTGGAACCAGAGGGCAAAATAGGCATTGAAAAAATCTACCAATCTCGTCAGGAAAGAGATCACAAAATAAAACCTCCAAGTAACATTATAGCCAAAATTCAGAATTATCAGGTCAATTTAAAAATACTGCAAGTAGCTAGGAAAAAAAAAAACAATTCAAAGATCAGGGAGTCACAATCAGGATTGCACAGGATTTAGCAGCTGCAACATTAAAAGATCAGAGGTCATGGAACATGATATTGTGGAAAGCAAAGGACCTGGGATTACAACTAAGAATCACTTACCTGATGAAATTAAACATAAAACATCAAGGGGCAAAAATGGTCATTTGATGAAATAGAAGGATTTCAAGCTTTCATAAGGAAAAGACTAGTATTAAACCAAAAATTTGATCTCCGATATTAAGAACCAAGAGAAGCACAAACAGGTAAAAATGGAAAAGAAAAGAGAAGGGATTCAATAAAGCTAAACTGTTTACATCCCTACGTGGGAAGATGATACTTATAATTCTTAAAAATTCTATCACTAATAGTACAGCTAGAAGGAATAAACATAGACAGAGAGTACAGGTATAAGGTTAATTTGAGGGAATGACTAAAACATAATTAGAGGATGAGAAAGAGGAGTACACTGGGTGCAGAAGGAAAGGGGAGGCAGAATGGGGTAAATTATTTCACATGAAGAGGCATGGAAGACCTATTACAGTGAAGGGAAGATGGGAGAGTAGGTAATGGGCATCGCTTGAATAAAAGCCTTCTCCATAAACATGGCACATACAACACAAATACATACAACATCAGTGAGAAGACTGGGATGCTCCTACACCTCTGGGACATATATGGAGGGACATAAATGTAGGGAACATTTGTGGCCAGGACACATGCTTCTAAGGGCAACCCACACCTCCAAAACTGTGGAGCTGCTACCCACACATATTATAAGAACAGAGATTTCCAGTAGGGACCTTAGAGAGCATTTAGCTCAAGTCCCTCATTCTACAGGTAAGGAAACTGAGATCCTAGAGAAAAGTGAGGGGCAGCTAGGTGCTGCAGTGGATAGAACACCAGCCCTGAAGTCAGGAAGACCTGAGTTCAAATCTGACCTCAGACACTTGACGCTTACTAACTGTGTGACCCTGGGCAAGTCACTTATCCCCAATTGCCAAAAGAAAACGAGAGAGAGAAAGAGAGAGAAATGGAATGATTTGCTCATGGTCACATAGCTAGTTAGTGGCAGAGACAAACCTAGGACCTGGGACTAGACTATCTGGCCAGTGCTCTTTCCCATCCCATTGCCCCGGATGATCATGCTCAATCATTATACAGCTGGTTATCTATCTGATCTCTGGGATGAATTTTAACACTGTTAAGAGCTATTGTCTCACTATGGAGAAATCCTGAATATGCCTTCTATTATCAGGAAAAGTTCTACCAACAGGCGCTTCCAGACACACAACTAGGATGGGCCCCTGCCAGACACTGCAGGGCATTGTTCCAAGCACTGCCCCTGCCCCTTCCCAAAGCACCCCTATTGTTCTTACACAAACAATGCTTGTCCAGCCCTGACATGATGTCAGAATCACTCTGCTGCAGCTGCTGGCAACTTTCTCCCTCTTTAATGCTGAAATCAGTCCATTAGTGGGTTTAAAAATTCAGTGAATGCCCAAGAGGGCCTAGGCATTACCCTCTATGAATTAATTTTGCCTAAAGACAAAAATTGTCTTGATCCAATTTGCTTAATTAGGAGATGGTGCAAAGCTGAGAGGCAGACCTAAATGCTGGATGACAGAGTCAGGATCTTGACAGGTCCTAGGACATTGAGCGGAACCTGTAAATGCACTTTGTTAGAGACAAATGTAAAGCTTTACACTTGGGTTTAAGAAATCAGCTTTGCAAATACAAGACTGGGGCAGTGTGGCAAAGTACCTTATTTTCTGAAAGAAATGATCTCAAGGCTTTGACTGTAAACTCAGTGTGAATCAAAGGTGGCAGGGCCAAAGATGTTCATGGGATCTTGGGCTGCACCAAGAGGGGCAGAACCTCTAGGAATAAGGAGATGATGGTGTCTCTGTGCTCTGGCTGGCTCAGACCACATTGGGATTAGCCATTCCCTGCTTCACGGGCACCCATTTTGTTTTGCCATCATAAAAGTAATGCTTTGAATATTTTGCTCTGTTATGGGGTGCTTCTTGCTAGAAGGCTTCTACCTTTTTGCAGTGATCAGTAGAATTTGCTTAATTGAATAATTATGAGCTTACTAGAGTTCCCTTCCATTTTTCCTGAGGCAATGAGGACTGGCATATGGTGGCCAGTTGTGGCATCACATTTTATGAAGGATGTTGACAAATGGAAGAATGTCCAGAGAAAGGCAACTAAGATGGCAATGGGCATCAAGTTCATGACCCAGACAATCGATTGGTTGAAAGAACTGGGATGCTTATCATGGTGAAGAGGAAACTCGGAGAAACATAACAACCCTCTTCAAATATTTGAAGAGCTGTCACATGCAGGAGGCATTCCCCTTGTTCTGCTTGGCTCCAGAGAGAAGAACCAGAAGCAATGAGTAGGGGTCCCAGAGATGCAAATCTGGCCTTTAGGAGAGGGAAAGGCTTCCTAATTAGGGCCCTCCTTGGGTGGCATGGGTTGCCACAGAAAGCAGTGGGTTCTCCCTTATTGGAAGTCTTCAAGCAGAGTCTGAATGGCCAATTGTCAAGTGTGTTCTAGTGAGGATGGTAGCACAGATGGTGGTCGAGGTCCCTTCCATCTCTAAATTCTGTGAGGAAGACTTTGGGCCTTGGGCCATCTGTTCCACTTGGCCTGACTCTAGTCCGTAAGGAAGGCCCCAAGTCTACAGTGTAACAGAGTTCGTGAATCAGACTTGACCACTTCCAATCCAATCGAATCCAACAAGCATTTATTAAGCTCTTAGTATGTACAAGGCTCTGTGCTAGGTACTGAGCATACAAAGGCAAAAGTGGTCAACAGTTCCTAACCTAGAAGTTTCCATTCTACTGGGAGTGAATAGGATACAACATATGAGCAGATAAGTATGCACAAGGTGATCTAAAGAAGAAGGAGAGATTGCTGACCTCTAGGGGAATCCAGATGGGCTCTCCCCTGCTTCTGCCCCCTGTCCCCATGCTACATTAAGGGGACCACCTGCCAAAGGGACTCTGTGGAGGGTGAAGATGGGACAGGCAGGACAGAACCATGACAATGTGGTCATTCCACCTGTTCTTCCTATACTGACCCTATGCTCCAGAAACATACAGACCTTGGAGAGGTAGTGTGATCAAGCGGAAAGACTCCTGGATTTGGAATCTGAGAATGAGAGCTTGAGTCCCAGACCTGCTTCCCGTGTGACGTTCTCTTCTCTGAGCCTCAGTTTCCTAATCTGTAAAATCAATCAACAAACATTTATTCAGCACCTACTATGAGTTTATCATGATGCCAGGCTCTGTAGATATATAGACAAAAATGAAGCCATCATTACTTTCAGGGGGATTACATTTTATCACTGGAGACACACACACATACATGTACATATATGTTACATTTATATGTTACACATGTTGTGTTACATGTTACATATGTGTGTGAAATAAGGGAGCTGGACCTGATGATCTTAAGAGGCAACTTCTAGCTCTAACTCGAATGATCTACCATGGTACTATGTAGTGAGAACTGGATTCCCAAAGAGCCTGGGAGGATACTACGGAAGCTATCACTATCCTCATTCTGTAAATACAGAAACCGAGGCTTGCCCCTGGTCACGTAGCTAGCAAGTGATTGAGGCAGCATTTAAGTCCAATCTTATTCTTTACCTTTGCCACCCAACCAGGAGTCAGGAAGGGACAGATGTCCTGGAGTCACTGTCCAAAAGTCACCAAGCTCTCCCAACTCCCAAAAGAATGGGCTGAGTTTGAACTGGTAACAGTCCAACTGGGAGAAAAGACAGAGCTTAGCCCATCCCCAATCCACTCCCTCACTCTGCCAGTCATGAGAATGCCACTTTCAATTGTCTAGTATCCACAGCAGCCAGAGTGGAATGACCTCTGGCCACAGTCTTCTCTGTGATCTTGGGAACTCACCGTGCTGTGGTCAGCTTAGCAAACAGCCCTGATCAGCCCTGTTTCCAAACAAGGCAAACACAACTGAGCTGAGGGGCCGCGATGCCACTGAACCCCACGTGAAAAGAACTCTTGCCCATTGAGTGTGTTCTGAACACCTTGCCTGCTTTTCTGCCCCCACCATTGGCTTGGACAGGGGCTCAGAAAGGTGCCCAGAGCTCCTGCTGAGCAATCCATTCTCCCGGCTTGTGCCCCAAGAGGCAAATGAAAAAAAAATGCTTTCATTAAGCCTCTGTTTCAAAATCTTGTCTCCCACTCATCTCTCTCTGGATTTGTTTGGGGGTTTTTGTTTTTGTTTTTGTTTTTAATCTATAGTCTATAGAATCATGTTAATCATGTTAAGAATCAAGTTTAGACAGAGGCAGAGACTAGAGTGAAAATGAGAATCTGTCTTAGGAAAATGTGTAGAAAAAAGCAAACATCCATATATATCTATGGGGCTTCATGGATTGCAAAGCATTTTACCAATATTATCTCATTTGGTCCTCAACAACCCTGGCAGGTAGATGCTAAAATCATCCCCATTTTACAGATGAGGAAACAGGCTGAGAGAGGTGACATGACAAAGTCATGGTCACATTGCTAGTAAATGAACAGAAGGAGGATTTAGATACAGGTGTTCCTGAATCAGAATCTGGCAGAATCCTGCCTCTCCTCCAAATGACCTTATCTCACTTAATATATAGTCACCTCAGTTCAACCAATGTTTATTGAATGGTCTTTATGTGTTAAGCACTCTGCTAGGTGATAGGGATGAAAAGATAAAAAGAAGAAAAGAAAAATCCACTTCCTGCTCTCAGGGAGCTCATATTCTCCTGGAGTTGGGGAAAAACCCCATGAAATCCCAGATATGGAGCTGGGCGTCTAGTCCAGCTGCATTTTTCATATGAGGAGACTGAGGCCCAGAGACATTCGATGACTTGCCCAGTCTCGTAGGTAGTAAATGACTGAGCCAAGTTTGAACTGAGGTCCACTTGCTCCAAATCCAGCCGTCTCACTGCCTCCCTAGGGTGGAGTGGGGAGGGTATGTCTCATACACTGATATGTATAATGTTAAGTAAGATATAAAGGGCACAAAGAGACATACAGACAAAACATCGGAGGAAACTATGAGAGAGAGAGACCCCTTTCAGCTGGGGGAATCAGCTGCCATTTCCGTGGCATTCAAAGCTTTATATACAGCACTTCACGTACATTTTCTCATTTACTCCTTAAAACAACCCTGTGAGTTAAGGACTGGGGGTATAATTGTCCCCATTCTGTGGTATGAGGAGGCTGGGGCTCAAGCACTAAGTGATTTTCTCTTGAGTCTAGGCCCAGCATTCTTTCCATTATTCTCCGTATCTGTCCACTATCTCTCTAAGGGAAAGCTTTGCAGAGACCCCTGAGGTGAACCTTGAAAGATAGAGAAGGATTCCACACTCCAGGCATGGGGGATGACCTTGTATAAACGTACGGTGGCCAGAAACAAGCTGGCACCAGAAAACATGTGCTATTCAGGAATGGACAGGAGTCGAGGGGAGTATAATGTAAAGTGTATAAATGGAAACAAAGTGAAATAAAGCTGGTTTGGTTTGAACCAAACTGTGAAGGGCTTTGGATTCCAAACTACAGAGTTTTCCTTCTGTCCTAGAGGCAATAGGGAGCCATTGAGAGTTTTTGCATGGGAGAATAACATACTCCTTTGCCTTGGGGAGACTTTTAGCAATAGCTAGACTCAGGGAGCAGGGAGAGATTAGAGGCAGGGACACAAATAGGAGGCTTTTAGAGTAGTCCAGGTGAGAGATAATAGAAGTCAGAATGAGGGTGGGGGCCATATGAGTGGAGTGATACATGTATATACCCATATACATGGATATGCCAATGTCTATACATCAATGTATTAGAGAATTCTTTAATCAATCCATTTATTCAATTTATAATGTTTATTAATTGCAAATTATAGCAGACATGACTATAAAGGTTGGAAATACTCCCCCACCCCTTTAAAAATACCTACCCTACCCTTTCATTTCACCCAATTACTCTTAAGCTTCTTGAACAATATGCCCTGGTTTTCTGGTAAAAACATTCTTCCTGTCTCTAGCCTGTGCCGCCCTCTGCCCTAATAATAACCCAGCATGTATAACAAGTTGGAAAATGAAGTGATGGCTCCTTGCATCTTTCCCTACAATGAAGTATGACCTTTTTCCTCTTTATTCCCTCTCTAAGTCATCCTGAAAGAAAGCGCTGCTGGTCTCAGGAGTCAAAGGGCGCACAGATAAAGGAATGAATTTTCTTGAAAATAGATTTTCTTGAAAGTAAAGGCATGGCTGCAGCCTCAAAACAAGAAGAGAAAAGTCAGGCAGAGGCGCAAGAAAAATGTCAGGTTTTTTTTTATTGGGTGTGTTAGGGCAACATCTTTCTTGTTGGTTTCCCTAAAAATCTGTGTTAGTGTGTCTTTAGTAATCCAGAAAATGTCTCAATTCCTGGAAGCTCCTTTATCACAGGCTGCCTCTGTTCTAGACATGCTACTCCTCCTCCTCCTCCATTTCTGGGAACTCTCTTGCCGCATGCCGGGGCTGGTGGAGGAGGATAACTGACCAAAATCTGGAATCCGTCTCTCTGTGACATCAGAGATAAGTAACCAATCAGTGACATTTACATGAAGCCTCATCCTTCCTCCCTATGAAATCCATAGTCTTCATCTATGCCATCAAGCTGCCTTGCTATGGAAGTAAAGGACCCAGGAATTGCCCACACTGAACTAGGAGAAGTAACAGGAACTTGATATAATCTGGGCAATCTCAAGGGAGATTTTTCCTCCTGGAAAATCAAGGAACCCTCTCTAAAAGAAACTTCCCTGAAGAGCTCTGTTCAAGAGATTTCTCCTGGAGAATTCTTCCTCCTGGAGAAGTCCCTGAAAGAGACTTTCCCCTTTAGGTTGACGTCAATGTATTAATCAATTCATTAATCAACAGAGCTGCGAATTGGTCCAGCCATTCTGGAAAGCAATTTGGAACTATGGTCCCACAAGTTACTAAATTGTGTCTATCCTTTCACCCAGCGAGGCTATTACTAGACCTATGCCCCTAGTAAGAACAAATAAAGGACCCATATGTACAAAAATATAACAGCTCTTTTTGAGGATGCAAAGAAATAGAAATAATTGGGAAATAGCTGGGCAAATGATGGTATATAAATATAATGTAATATACTATTGTGCTGTAAGAAGTGATAAAGGAGGTGGTTGCAGAGAAACTTGGAGAGACTTGTATGAGCTGATGTAAAGTGAAGTGAATAGAACCAGGAGAACAATTTGTACCATAATAACAGCATAAAGACAAATAGCTTTGAAAGACTTAAGAACTCTGATCATCCCAATAACCAGCCATGATTCCAAAGGACTAATGATAAAGAATAGTACTCCCCTCCTGACAGAGAGGTAATGGATGGACTCAATATGAGGAATCAGACATAACTTTCTGGCATGGCTTAACTATGTGCATTTGTTACGAGAGTTGTTTTTTTTTTTCCTTTCTTGTGGTTCCTCCTATTGGTTCTAATTCTTCTTTACAACATGACTAATGTGAAAATATGTTTAATAAGAATGTGTTTGTAGAGCCTATATCAGATTGAATGCCGTCTCGGGGAGAGAGGCGAGAATGGAGGGGGAGAAAAATTTAAAACTCAAAAACTTATGGAAGTGATTGTTGAAAACTAAAACTAAAACTAAATAAATTAAAATTTAAAAAAAAGTTCTGTTTTTCTTTTTCTCTTTTACCTCCAAGATGGAAAGATGGGAGGGAGGAAAATAGATTTTCATTCATTGAAAAAGTAAGGTTGAATTTAAATAATTCGTCAATAAGCAGTTTCTCTGTGGGAGCTAAAAGTAAAGCCTATAGTCTTAGAAACACGACATTGTATGGCTTCTTTATAAATACGATTTAACAGACAGTATTAGCCAAATCCCCCAAGTGGAAAATAAGCTTTTCCTGGTGATCATTGACTCAAGGTTAGGCTCCACCATTAAATGCAGACTTTTTTAAAAATTCAACCACTCAACAAAGTAATTTAATGTGTACGGTATGCACTGTACCAGGGCCTGGGACAGATGAAAAGATAGGCAAGCCAAAAACAGGCTTCCAGAGGCTCCCATTCTAGGAGCCATCGGTCCTATATCCATGGGGAAAAGTCAGGGAGCTTACTGAAGATTCTTAGGGCTCTTAGGAGTCTCTGCCCCATGAGATTATCTGCCTCAATGGATTCTGGAATCACAGAATTTCAGAGTTAGGGAGGGACCAAGTTAAGGCAGTAGGTGGCCAGTGGATAGAGTGCTAGAACTGGAGTCAGGAAGACTTGAGTTCAAATCCAGCCTTATTTACTTACTAAGTTACTTAACCTTTGTTTGCCTCAGTTTCCTCACCTAACAATAGCACCTACCTCCTTGGGTTGTTGTGAGGATCAAGTAATGATTGTAAAGTGCTTAGCACAATGCATGGCCCAGATTAGGTGCTATATCAATGCTGACTATTAGTATTATTACTATTACCTAAGACGAACTGGCCCAAACTATACCTGAACAAGAATCCCCTCTACCATATACCTGACAATTGTTCCTCCAGTCTTTGCTTGAAGATTTCTAGTAAGGGAGAACTCACTATCTCCTGAAACTGGCTATTTGTTTTTGTTTTTGTCTTTTTATTTATTTTTTTTTAGGCAATTGGGGTTAAATGACTTGCCCAGGGTCACACAGCCAGTAAGTGTCTGAGGTCAGATTTGAACTCAGGTCCTCCTGACTCCAGGGCTGGTGCTCTATACACTGCACCACCTAGCTGCCCCTAGATTTTTGTCTTTTTAAAGACAAAATTCTGGAAAAAGTAAAACCCAAAATTAAGAGAGGGAGTCAACAGCCATGAGAGACCCAATCCTGATTCTTGAATTATACTAATAGTTAATAAGTATTTATTAAGTGCCTCCTGTGTGCCAGACACTGTGGTAATTAAGCACTGGGGTTACAAAGAAAGGCAAAAACACATTCCCTGTTCTCCAAGATATGAGCAGGATGAATTGGAGATAATTAGCATAGGGAAGCCATGCCCATTGGGAAGCTGGAGTTGGGAAATCTGAATATGAAAGCTAAAAGAAGTCTTGGAGATTCACTTATTGCCAATAAATGTTTTAGGATGGAGTCAGAGGTCTTCGGTTTTAAATCTCACCTCTGCTATTGTGAATGAACCTTCATGAGCTACACATTAAAAAAAAAAAGTTACACTCTCCAGTTTTGTGTGGGGTGTGGCATCAGAAATACATGTGCTCCTATCCTGCCTCGAATAATTACTGGCTGTGTGATCTTGAGCAGGTAACTTAACTGAACTGATCTTCTTTTCCTCATCTGTAAAATGGGGCCAATAATAATGTGTAGTAGCTACCATGTAAGATGAGAGGCTCAAATGAAATAATGCATATACTGTGCTGTGCAAACCTCAAATTGCTATATAAAGGTCAGTTATTATTGCTACTATTGGTAATATCAGTGATGATAACAGTAATACTTGTATTCAGTTATAGAAAAGCAGTCTTCAGGACTTTCCCAAAAGGCACCTAGGTGACACAGTGGATAGAGAGCTGGACCTGAATTCAGGAAGACCTGAGTCCTCAGATACTTACTACTGAGTGACCCTGGGCAAGTCATCTCACCCTGTTTACCTCAGTTTCCTCATCTGTCAAATGATCTGGAGAAGAACATGGCAAACCACTCCAACATCTCTGCCAAGAAAACCCCAAATGGGGTCAGAGAGAGTTAGACACAACTGAACAAAAGCCTTTCCCAACCCTTCTTAATTCTAGTTCCTTCCCTCTGTTAATTATTTCTGTGTATCCTGTATATAGCTAGTTTGTACATATTTCTTTGTTTATTCTCCCTTTAGATTATGAGCTCCTTGAGGGCAGGGACTGTCTTTTGCCTCTCCTGTAAACTCAGCACTTAGTAGATGTCTGGAACATAGTAGGTACTTATTAAATATTTATCAGTTGATTGATTGAAGCATCTGACCCACCTTTACATTAAAGATAAAAGTATTCTTCCGTAGCCAGACAGCAGCTTTTTCATGACTGTTTCTATCTGACCTCTGCCAAAAAAAAAAAAAAAAAGATGAGAAGAGTGAGGGGATAGTAAGAACAGTCACAATAGTTGAATATTTTCAAAAACAGACACTCTGGTTGGAGGATTTGGTGGGCAGGGGAAGAGGGAGCTTTCCTTGAGTCCCCAGTTCTTAGCACAATGCTTGGCACACAGTAGGTGCTTACTAAATGATGGTTGACTAAGTAATAAAGTCACTTTTGCAAACCCGGAAAGTTCAAGCTGCCTTACCCCTAACTTTTGGGAGGAGGTCTCTGTGGATGCTGGGATTTCCAAGCAGAGGAGATGACAAATAATGAGATTGCTTTTCTCATTTGACTCCTCCTAAAAGTTGTCCTTTGGCCAGGCACTGATGCGGTTCGTATCCAAGAGGGAAAATGGAATCATAAAATAAGGAGCTTTTCCCATAAAGAAAAGCAGCTGGAGACAAGGCGCTGGAGGAAAGATTGCCTGAGATGATGGGGTGGGGGAGGGGGAGGAATGAGAGTTCGTAGTTCTAGGTTTTTCCACTCCAAGGCTACCAAAGTGATTGTGGGAAAGTCCAGAGAACCTCTCTGGTATTTTTGGACCTGACCTCTCTGGTTTCCTTCCTAAAAACATCTAGAAACTTCTATATCTCATCCTGGAATTGTCTAGGCTGGCTTTTGTGGCCAGCCAACATCAAATGCCTCGCTCTAGGATGGGGGAGATGAGAAACCATTGGGATATGTCCAAGTGAGACTCCAACACCTTCTGATAAAAGCCTTTGCCTTTAGCCTGCCTCATCTCAGGGGCTTAGAGCAAACTCCTTGATTTAGGGCCAGCTGGGTGGCCCAGCCCAATCTGCAGTCATGAAGACCTGGGTTCAAATCCAGCCTCAGATGCTTACTAGCTATGTGACCTGGGCAAGTCACTTAACCCCATTTGCCTCAGTTTCCTCATCTGTAAAATGAGCTGGAGAAGGAAATGGCAGACCACTCCAGCATCTTTGCCAAGAAAACCCCAAATGAGGTCACAGATAGTTGGACACAACTGAACAACACTGATGGAAGGAGTCCAGTTCCCTCATTTGGCAAAAGAGAAATCAGAGTCTCAGAGAGGTTGAGTTACCTAAGGTCACACAGCTAGTAAATATCAAAGTTAGGTTTTGAACTCAGGTCCCACCCGTGACTCCAAGTCCAACATTCTTGCCACCACATGGGTCTGGAGGTAATGGGACCCTGCCCAGATGCCAGCATGATCTAGTGGGAAAAACATTGGATTTGACATCAGAGGAAGGTAAGTTCTGTTGCTTACTCCTAGAAGTCGCTATAGGCCCTAGTCAAGTCACTTGGCCTCCAAATGGGAGTAAGCCTTGCTTTCCTGATTTATAAATTGAGGGGGGTGATGTCTAAAGCCCTGGCCAGCTCTGGAGCCACGATCCCAGGAACTATGGCTGATGATGCTGGGTGTGCCAAAACCAAAGGTTCGCCTCTCCCAAATACCCCCTTTGAGCTGCTTTCCTCCCTCTGCTCTTACCTGTAGACAGAGGCACTCTTGACCTACTAGTGACATCTTCTCTTGTTGGGCCTAACCCCAAGGCCTCTGTTGTCTCCTGGTTGACTGAAGCCTTCCATTCTGAGAATTAAAATGGGCTTCTTGCTTTAAGCATTGGAAGCCCCCTTTGGAGCGCCAAAGTTGAACCCATCAGTAGTTGCTGGCCTTATTGTCACCATATTCCATGGGGTTGTGGACCCTGAGGCTCAGAGAAGTTGATCAGTGTCCAGGCCAGGGTGTGAACCCCCACTCCAAGGCCTCCATGCGACTTTCCCAATGGTTCTGATGTTTACAGGTAGGCCTGATGAAGGCCAATTTTAGTGGCCACATTCTATTCTTTTCACACCATTTGTGAATAATCCCTCCTTGCATAGCAAAGTAAACTGGCTGTTTATTTAAAGTCCCATTTCTAGGGAAGGAGGTAGGGCAGATGAGTAGAACTAGACACAGAGACCACGAAAGTCCTTGAAATGAGTCTGACGGAGCTGTAAGGCTGGCCTGGATCCCAGCTTGCCACTTCTGTGATGGTCTCAAGCCCTTGCCAGGCAGCCCTGGCCTGCCTTGGTCTACAAAGGTCTCTTCAGGGTATGAGGCTATGAAACAGAAGTGCAGGGGTCTTCCTTCTGCCAGTGATGGCTGAGCTCAGGCATTGCTCTCTCATTCTGTCTTTCTTTGTCTCATTCTCTCTGTTTTCTCTCTTCTTTCTTCCATTTCTCTCTCCTTTTCTCTCCCTCGCTCCTCCGTCCTCCCTCTCTCCCTCCCTTCTTCCCTTCCTTTCTTCCTTCTTTCTCTTGGCCACTCTCTCTCATTCTCTCCCTCCCCCACTACCCCCTCAAGCTTCCTGCAGTGACAGGCTTCCCAGAGCTTTGTTGTCTTGGCAGCCACAGGGACAGCAGCAGGCATCCCTTAGTTGGGGTGTCTGTTCCTCAGGCTGCTGTCTGCTGAGACTTCACTCCCAACCCACCACCTTCCTCCCCAGAATTGGCAGCTTTACTAATTTAACCAGCATTTCCATAGCTATCTGAGGTTCCAAGGTGCTTTCGCCATAGAAAACATGAGAGGAGGGAGCAGTAATATTTCCATTTTACAGATGAAGAAATTGAGGCTCAAAGAAGTGATATCATAGCAACAAGATGAATCAGCCACAATAACTGACATTTACAGTGATCTCTTCCATATCACATTTTGCCCGATTGTGATTTCACTATATTGTAGGTTGGCATAAGAAACTAAATGGGAATATTGGGGGAGTTTTGTGGAAACCACAATAACACAGAAAAAGTTTAGAAACTCAGAAAAGCATACAATATATGTGTAGTATTGTAAAATACAGCCTATTACCAAATATTTAGCCCAAATTTTACAATAAGGTGCTACTGTAAATACCCCCTAAAAGAAAAAGAAACAAATTCAGGCTGCTTCTGCTAAGGGAGGGCCAAAAAATTGTGCAGGTATTTTCCAGATCTCAGGGGTTCTGTGCCCCTAAACCCCGTGATGTGGAAAGGATAACTGCATATTATGCCTTAAGGTCTGCAAAATGAATGAGATATCAAATGCTCTTCCAGCTCACACTCGCACTGGCAAGTGGGGCCCCAAAAGGTGGCTGACTGCTGCTCCTCTGAGAGGAGCGGCCCCAAGGAATTGGGGTTCCTATCACTCATAAACTTTCATCTAGTGGGCTTGTCCAATGTCAACCAACCAGTTGATATCAATCAGTTTTTAATAAGCTATACATATGTGTGTATGTATATGTATTTATATATATATATATATAGCGTGTGTGTGTGTGTGTGTGTGTATGTGTGTAAAATTAGCTTTACTAAGAAGGTATAGCAAGGACAGAAGCACAAATACATCTCCCTGTTCCCAAGGATCTCACTCTCCCATCTGCATACACTAAGTCTTTGTGGAGAGTGGCTCCAACTTAAAGCAGTTGAAACAAAAAAGTCCAGTCAGCATTCAAACCCAGTTCTGCTTATTTCCACGAATTCTATGGACGTAATCAGAAAAAAAGGAAAGTGAATGAAAAAGCATTTATTAAGCACTCACCTTATGCCAAGCACTGTGCTAAGCACTAGGGTAAACAAAAAAAAAAAAAAAAAAACTACCAAAGAAAATCCCTGCCCTCCAGGGTCTTACATTCTAATAGAGAGAAATAATTGAAGCAATAATGACAACTAATATTTCTGTAGCCCTTAAAAGTCTGCAAACCACCTAACTTTATTATCTGATTTGAGACTAACAACCACTTTAGAAGGCAGGTACTGCAAGAGATAGTGTATCCACCAGGAAGCAAAGACACACACAGACTAGCCAGGTGCAGATACAGAGAGATAGTTACCCAAGAGAGGGAGCAGTTTCCAGGAGAGTGTCCTCTCACAGCAGAGAAAAGAGCCAGGGATGGGCTCAGGAAAGGAGCAGACCCTGGGAAGCTAGACAAGTGGCCTGCTGACAGAGTGGGTATGTAAGGCTCTGTAAAGAGAAAGACTTCCAAGCCCTTCAGTACCAGGAGTTGTGATTTATCTTCGCCTTACATGTATCCTATGCCTCTCTGCCATTGTATTCCATATGGGCCTCACTATGTCTAAGTTTAAGTCCACACTTCCTACAGAAACTATGAGTATTTGTGGGAGAATGCACCCCAGGTTTATGGTTGGGATATGTTTAGCAATTATTGTTCTTCCCAGACCATCTTAGTAAATGGTTTTGCTAAGAACTAATTGAGTATACTGGCTGATTGTTAATGGGAGGTATACTGTGGGGGGCTTGTGAGCTATAGTAGTCAGAGTGGCCACCTACAGGGTTACGCTGAGAGCCAAACATATTAGCCAATCCCTGGGGATTCAACCTGTGAGGGTAAGTGCAAGTGGGGATAGTACCCTAAAAAGGACAGTACACTATGTTGCCTGGGTGAGATACCATCTTACAATGCTTGCACCTATGATTACAGTATCAATTTAGTCCATCAAATTTGTTAGCCAATAAACTAAGGACTCTCTGAGACAAGGGGACGCAGAATAGAGCCTGGGATATAGCAAATAAATGCTTGTTGAATGAGTGATTGATTGACAAGAGGAGTACAGAAAGAAGTCTGCAAAAAAAATATTTACAGAGACAACATTATGGTAGCAAAAACCTGGAAAAATAAGTTGCATCTTTTGTTTGGAGAATGACTGACCAAAACTATGGTGTATAAATGCAATGGAATATTAACGTGCAACAAGGAATGAAGAGTTTGAAGAATCCAGAGAAACATGGAAAGATTTATAGAAATTCATGCACTGCAAGGTGTACAGGACCAAGAGAACAATAATGTAAAAGAAAACACTGAGAGACGTCCAGACTGAGGTGGGTGTGATTACCAGTGGAATCCAGAGGATTGCTGATGAAATGTACCTCCCTCCTCTGGGGGAGAGAAGTGGTGGGCTACAGGTACAGAATGAGCCATACACTATCAAACATGGTGTGCTGGTTTGGGTTTTTTATTTGTTTTACTGAACTGTTCTTGGTTATACGGGGGTGGGGGGATAGGCGGGGAGGAAGAGATTGGGACACGACAACCCTGTTTTTAAAAAGTAGCTATGATACTTTTTAAAGTTCACAAAAAGTGAAGGTACAGTATCAGGGAGGACAAACTTTATCTGTTCAACAATTTTGCTTAGAATCAGCCTTCACTGGATAGAGCACTGGCCCTGGAGTCAGGAGGACCTGAATTCTAATCCAGCCTCAGACACATACTAGCTGGGTAACCCTGAATGAAAGAAAGAAAGAAAGAAAGAAAGAAAGAAAGAAAGAAAGAAAGAA
>NW_020954577.1:47052987-47103912 GCF_900497805.2 Vombatus ursinus | reverse complement strand
AAAGAAAGAAAGAAAGAAAGAAAGAAAGAAAGAAAGAAAGAAAGAAATATTAAAAAAAAAAAAAGAATCAGCCCTCATGATTCAAGAAATTCAGCTGTGTCAGCATCTCTCTCATCCACCTCAAGCCCTGAAGGAGAGGCTCCCAGATTTCCTTCTTAAAGGTCCCTTACCCTGTTGACCTAGTGACTCTAATTCAGTCTGGTTAGCCTACGTCTGAAGCGATCAGGGAAGCCCAGGTCCTCGACTGCTTTTCTATGCCTTCATTTAAGAAAGAACTTGGCTGTCTTTCGATGGCCTTTTACTTACACATAGATTGAAGTTTTCAAATTCTTCTGCCTTTGTGATCTGATTCATTACTCCTAATCTAATGACCCAAAGTGGCTAATATGTAGGATGTGCTATCTTCTTGAATTGTACATTGATTGGATCTGAAATATCTCAGCCCCAGTCTTACCTGGGGCCTTTACACCCTGGAATATTACCCATTTTCCACATCTGCCTCCTTCTCCCATTGGCGAATTCCTCCTAGTGCATTTTAGGAAGAGACCTAGGCTGACCAACCTTGCTTCTCCCAACACCCCTGCTTCTGACTTTATGGGTTTCAGTAGTATGCCCCCATGCAGGTACCTCCTCCCCTCCCCCAACCATCCCTACCTTCCCCTTTCCAGCTCCCTTTGGTGAGTTGTCTTGGAATGTAAGCTTCTTGAGGGCAGGGACCAGCTTCCTTTTTGGTTGTATTTGTCTCACCAATGTATAGTGTGTGCCTGGCACGTAGTCAGCACTTAGTAAGGCCTTCCAGCCTGCCTTTGATTTACTGGAACTAGGAACAACATGCTTCTCCCTTCTGTAGTTCAGCCCATCTCAGCTTTGTCAAAGAAGGAGAAATCTGTTCCTGGAAATCTAATGGACTGCGTGGAACATTTCCTATCCAAGGAATTTCCCCTGAAGTCCTTAATTTCAAGTTGATGAGAAACATGTGTGTTAATGCTCATTGAGTTGGGGAAAATCCAGTCTAACCCTAAACCCTGGAATCATCAATTGAGAACCTTAAGCCAGAATGTTAGAGCTGGGGAAATAGAAACTGTGTGATCCAACCCATTTAATAGATGAAGAGACTGAAGGCCAGAGAAACAAAAGACCTTCACCAAGGTCACATGTCTAGTTTGACAGATCTGAAACCAGAATTAAAATCTCCCTGATTCCAGGTCAATTTTCTTTCCATTATACTTTGTGAAGCCTCCATGTACGATTGCAGTCATTCTAATAGTGTTAGGTACATATATACATATGTGCACATATATATATTTGTATGGATACATATATACTCACATGATATTTACATATTACATATATATTCATATAGTTTGTACAAAGGTAGGTAGGGATCATATACCAAGGACAGCAAGAAGGCCAATTTGATTGGATTGTAGAGTGTGTGAGATAGAGTACGACAGGGTAAGACTGGGAAAGAAGTTTAGAGCCTAGTCATAAAAGTCTCTAAACAGCAAACAGAAGAGGTTGCATTTGATCCTTGGGGTACTAGGGGGCCACTAGACTCTACTGAGCAGGGCAGTGACATGGTTACATCAGTGCTTTAGGAATATGGCTTAGGTAGGTGAGTTGAGGTTGGATTGGTGAGGAAAGATGAAGCAGGGAGAACTACAAGAAATCTATTACATCAGTCCAGGCTAGTGATGATGAGTCCAGACAAGGGTAGTCAAGAGAAACCAAGGCAGACCAGAGATATTTTAGAGATAGCATCCCCAAGACACAGCAATTTATTAGGTGTGTTGGTTGAATGAGAGCCAGGAGTCAAGGAGAACTCCAAGATGGCCAACCCAGGTGACCAGGTAGTGGTGCCTCAATAGAATAGCAGTCAATTACCAAATGTTTGTTGAATGAATGAAAGTCACTTCGGGGCCTCTGGTTAGCTCTAAACATTATGAATCCATTAACCTTTGACAAGACGGAACAAAGGAGGAAGAGAAAGACTGCAGCAAGAAATGCATGATTGATGGGACAGAGAATGTCAGGACAAGCTAAAGAAAACTCCCCAGCTGTCTCCTTAGATTTCTCGCTGTTCAGTCTACAGAGCTGTTAGCAGAAGAGGAAAACTAAAGTCTAAGCTTTCAAAGTAAAAATTCCACCTCGGGTGCAAACATATGGGCCATTTGATCTACATGAGTGACAACAGCCAGAATCTTTCCCTATTTTGGCTCCCAGGGAAGGCTTGGTACCCAGGAGGCAAAACTTGCTGTCATTTAGGACAAACAGGAGAAATGGACAGAGACCTCTTCCTTCCAAAGGAGAAAGAGAGGGCACAGAAATATCACAGAGGTCAGTCTTATTCTCTAATGTTGGTTGGCATCTAAGCCTGCACATTGTCTCTGGCAGACACCCACCAATGACACAATGCCCTGTGTGTGCACCACCAGGGCAGAAGAGTCTGGCAGTGGGAAAGTGGTAGAGGGAGGGATGCACTTAGAAAAGACATGGACCTTTCCTCTGTCACAAAGGACCAAAGGAAGGCTGGCCCCCTCACTTTACCAGTACATTTCCCCTTGCTTGCATCACTAGGCCAGTGAGAAAAGATTTCCCAGCCCAGCTTCTGTTCTATCATCCTGTTCTGCGGTGGAGTCATGAAGAAACCTTGAGTTCTAAGTGAAGTGAGCAGAACCAGGAGAACATTGTACCCAGTAACAGCAACATTGTACAATGATCAGCTGTGAATGACTTAGCTCTTCTCAGCAATGCAATGATCCAAGACAATCCCAAAGGACTCATGATGAAAAATGCTACCTGCCTCCAGAGAAAACTGATGGAGTCTGAATGCAGATCAAAGCAGACTATTTTCACTTTATTTTTGTGCATGTTTTTTTTTCTTTTGGTTTATGTCTTCTTTCACAACACAACTAATATGGAAATATGTTTTGTATGATTGAACACGTATAACCTATCAAATTTCTTACCATCTCAGGGAGAGGGGAGGTAAGGGAGGGAGAGAGAAAATTTGGAACTCAAATTTTTTAAAAAAATGTTAAAAATTGTTTTTACATGTAATTGGGGAAAAATAAAATACTATTTTTAAAAAAAGAGAGACTTTGTGTTTGAACCTGATTGAGATACTTAGTAGCTGTATGACCAAGAGCAACTCACCTACCCTCAGTTCCTCAACTGAAAAATGGGATGATGACATTTCCACTATTTATCTTCCAAGATTGTTATGAAAAAAGCATCCCCAGGGTAGGGCCAGTCATGGGAGGGTCTGGGGGAGACAGAAAGCTTGTTCCAGGTCAAAAGCTGCAACCAGAGGTTGCAAAGGAGGAATTGGGGGGGGTAGTCATGCCCTGTGGATAATGCTGTTAAAACTCTTGGACTTATCCAGCCTGGGACAAAACTCAGATGGTCCTTTCTCTCTAGGGCATGATACTGTCATTCATTCTACAGGACAGGGCAAATGTCACACAGGGCACAGCTACTCTCTACTTTATATTAAAGGGGAAGCAAAAAATTAAGAATTCATGAAGAATAAACAAGGTGGGTTTTTTTCCTGAAATTTTCAGCAATCTCAGTCAATGAGCATTTATTACAGGTCTGCTACGTGCCAAAAATGGTCCTAGTATTTACGACTGTGCCTGCCATGTAAAGGTGCTTAATAAATGCTTGTTGACTTATCCCAACACTGTGCTAGGCACAAGAGGTACAAAGAAAAACAAAAGCACAGTCTTTCCTTCAAGAAGTCCACAGTCTAATGGAAAAACTATGTACATACAAATATACTCAGCCAGCAAGATGGAAGTGGATAGAGTGCTGGATCTGATGTCAGGAAAATGAGTTCAAATCCAGATTCAGACACTGACTAGCTGGGTGACCCTGGGCAAGGCACTTAATCTCTGGTTGCCACAGTCTCTTCATATGTAAAATGGGGATAATAATAGCACTTACCTCCTGGGGTTATTGGGATAAAATGAGCCGATATTTGTAAAGTGCTTTGCAAACCTTAAAGTGCTATGTAAATGCTAGTTATTATGATTAATAATAACATTATACAGTATAAATGAAAGAGAATCTTAGAAGGAAGGCACTAGCAGTTGAGGAGGGGAAGCAGGGGACCTGAGAAAAGCTTACAGAAGGAGGAGAAGGAAGGAGGCAGAGGAGAGTAGGGTGAGCATTCTGAGCATGGGGAGTGCCAGGGAAAATGGCAGGAGATGGAAGATGGGTTGGCATGTGTGAAGAATAGCAAACAGGGCAGCATCACTGGATCGTGGAGTGTGTGGAGGGGAGTGACGATGTGGAAGAAGACTGGAAAGATAGGAAGAGGACAGGCTGCGATGAGTTTTAAATGTCAGAGGGTTTCCTATTTGATCCTGGTAGTACTAGGGAGCCACTGGCTTGGTCAGAACTGTACTTTAGGAAAGTCACTTTGGCCAATGATCGGAGAATTGATTAGAGGAGGAGAGACCCGAGGCAGGGAGACAAATTACAAGGCTATTATTAAAAGAGTCCAGGCGACAGGTGATGAGACCCTGAACTAAGGTGGTAGCCATGTGAATATAAAGAAGTCAGTCAACAAACATTTATAAGCACTTACTATGTGCCAGGCAATTTCAGAATACTTGGTTAATATAAATCATGCTCTAGATTAAATCTTATTGTTACAAACAACAATCTTAACAACAACAAAATCCAATTTGGCCAAAAGAGGCAACGTGATGTAGTGGATAGAGCATCAGACTTGGTATCAAGAAGATCAGAGCTCTAATTCCACTTTTGTCCCTTACTGTGTGACCCCAGGAAAGTAACCTCACCTTTCTAGGCCTTGGCTTCCTTGTCTATAAAATGGGGCTGGGCTAGGGGAGGGGGATAGAGGGGAGTTGGATAAATCTATGATCCTATAGGGGAGAAAAAAGATTGGTGTCTAGCATTTCTAAATCCTAGCCTGGGCCAATTTTTTCCAAGCAATATTTAGGGTTTCATAAATCCATCGTTACAAAAGAATGCTCTTTGAGGGCAGAAGAGACTGTTTCTCTTTATGCTCCTAGTGCCTAGAACAGTGACTGATACTTTTATTGAATGTCTTTTCAATTCACTATGACAGAAAAGGTAGAAGACCAAGAACAGGTGATCCTGCAATTAGTTGAACCCATCAAGCCAGAGGATATTTCTCAGATCTTGGATAATTGAAGAAAAGCAGAAAGTCAACATGCATTTATTAAGCACCTACTATGTGCCAAGCACATAGTAGGCAAAAAAAATCCAGTCCTTGCCCTCAAGAAGCTCACAATCTAATGTCCCAACACCACGAGGTCCTCAATGCGGGAATAATGGGAGTCAATGCCGAAGAAACAAACACACACAAAATGAAGAGAGGAGAATGTACACTTCATTTCCAAGGCAGCAGTGAGCTCTCCCATTGGTAGCTTTGGCAACTTAATTAAGATGCCTATGAGTGATCCAGTTAATAGGACTGGCACGTTTTCCATTTCTTTTGGCTCTACCCAAGACAGACATAAATGATGTTTGTTAGACACTGTGAGAAAATGTCTGTTATCTATGGTGAGTTTCAAGTCAGGTCTGAGAGAAGGATGTTCCAGATAGCTGCAAAGAAGAGGATTCTGGATCTAGAGAGGAAAAGGACCTCTGAAGTCTTCTAGCCCAACCTTCTCATTTTACAGATGAGGAAACTGAGGTCCCGAGAAGCTAAGTGACTTTATGAATCTGGGGCTGGAAGGGATCTCAGAAGCCATCTGGTTCAACCTTTTCCTTTTATAGTTGAAGAAACGGAAGTTAAGTTTCCGAGCCTGAAACTGACCTTTCCCAAGGTCATGCAGAGAGTATTAAAGATTTAAAGTATTAAGATTAAAAGTAATTCTGTCAAAAATTCAATGGGCTTGAGTGTGACTGAATATTACAGAGTAGCATGCAAAGAATTATATGAATTGATCCAAAATAGAAGATGTCTCTCCCAGCTCTAAAAGTAGGATCCTATGATTCTAAGTGAACAGAAGCAAGAAAGGCATCTAAGTGATGACCCTGACAATGGAAATGAATAAGAGCAAAACAACTGAAACTGAATACTCTGAAATTATAATGACCAAGAGAAATGAGAAGGTCTTTCCCTGTGCTTCTTTTCCAAGGTAGGAGACTTTGGGTGGGAAGCACTGCACAGATTGCCAGACTTTTTTTGCTGTGTCTACTAGTTTTATTGAACTGGCTTGTTCCTTTTCTTGTAAGGGATGACATTCTGGCAAGAGGAAAAGGTGGCAATAAATGGGGAATTGTTGGTGAAAAATACAAAAGACACCATTAAAAGTGCATCTTAAGAAAGAAAAAGAAAAAATCGGTAGAAGTGTTCAGTTGCTTGGTTTGTATCCCTTAATAAAATAACTTGAATCCCAGATACTGATTTGAAAAGGTCCTTAGAATTTATCCAGTCCCATTCTTCCTTTTATGTATGAAGAAATTGATGCCTAGAGAGGTCAAGTGACTTGCTCCAAAATGGTGAGTTGATGGCAAAACCAAGATGAGAAACCAGTTTCTCTTGACCCTCACAGTTCAATGTTAACAATTCACACAGGAATACTGGATGAACAAAGAATGTCTATTTGTCCAGACTATAACATGAGTTATTCTACCAGTGCAATTATCTTTTTTTCAAGTTAATTTTATTTATTTTCCAAAACTCTCTCCTTCTCTCCCTCCTCCCTTCTCCACCCTACAGTAGAGAAGGCCACCATTTCACATACACACGTGTATATATATACACACACACACACACACATATACATATATACACACATATATGTAAAACCATACTATGCATACTTCTATTCATCAGTTCTTTCTTTGGAGGCGGACAGCTTCTTCCTTCATAGGTCGTTGTAGTTGTTTCGAATATTTGTAATACTCAGAATAGCTTAGTCATTCATAGTTATTCTTCAATCAATATTGCTCTTACTGTTTGCAATGTACCCTTGGTTCTGCTCCTTTCACTCTTTATTATTTCATGCAAGCCTTTCCACATTTTTCTAAAATCAACCTTCTCATCATTTCTTATAGCACAGTAGTATTCCATCACAATCGTTTACCACAACTTGTTTAACTATTCGCCAGCTGATGGGTATCGCCTCAATTTCCAGTTCTTTGCCACCACAAAGAGAGCTGCTAGAAATATTATAGAATATAGATTCTTTTCCTTTTTCCCTGATCACCTTGAAAAACAGACCTAATAGTGATATTGCTAGGTCAAAGGGTATACATAATTCTATAACTCTTTGGGCATAATTCTATATGGTGCTCCAAAATGGTTGCAATATATCTTTGACACTTCAAATGCAGAATGAGCTGGCTCCAAAGTGGAAAGGGAGAATGGACAGGATTTGGTAAATTGAATACCACTTTCAATGGTCCCAGTCTGGATGTGTAGGCATGTGGGTGTGCACACACACACACACACACACACACATATACACACACACACACACAGACACACACACATGCACATGCTTCTTTTTAATACCAATATTTTTCCAGTTATACTACATGGTTAGAAGCCTTGGAATATCACCTTCTCCAAAGAATCAAAATGGCAAGTGAGCCAAAGTGAAATAAAAAGAAATGTTCAGTAAAGTTCAATTCAGTTGAACAAACAATTCCCAAGTGCCCATTAAAATCAGGCAGAGTGCTAGGAGATGAGGAATAAAGATGAAAAGTGAAAGTCAGCCACAGAAATTTAGAGTTGCAAAGGAACTCTGCATTGATCTAGTTCAACTTATCCAGGAAAGAAATCCCCACTATAACGTGGACAGCAAATGTTTGTCCAGCCTCTGCTCAAAGACCTTCAAGGGGAGGGAACACACCACCTCTCTAAAGCTTGTCCACTGTTGGACAGCTCCCATTGTTAACAAGGCTTTTCCTGCCTCAAGCTTACCCTGGCCTCCTTGTAATGTCCAACCAATCCCTTGCTCTGCCCACAGTGCCAAACTGAAGAAATTTAACCCCATTTTTACATGAAAGTTTTTCAAGTATTTTGAACACAGATGCCATGTTTTCACTGAGCCTTCCCTTCTACAGGATAAACAATCCTAGTTCCTTCAACTAGTCCTCAAATGACATTCTAAAGTTGCCCTTCTCTGGATGCTCTCCAACACATAAACAACCTTTTAAAATTGATGTCCTGGAGTGGAATGTACTATTACATATATGATCTGACCAGGGCAAAGAAGAGTGGGGTATCAACCCCCTCATTCCTGAAAGCTATGTCTTTTTAAAAATTTAAATCTTTTTATTATTATGAATTTGACAAACATCATCATACAAGAACATTTCCTTATACAAAAGAGGACTGTATGCCAAACTGTGAAACTTTATTATGTACAGTTTGTTTTTTCTAAGTATATATTTAGGTTTAATATGTTGCTTCCAATGCTGCCCAGCTTTGTCTGTACCCCCCTTCTGAGCTCTTTCTATTCTCTTCTATGTATTCTCTTCTATGTAATGAAAATCATTTCATTAATGCTTTTATTTAGGGGGGGGTGCCTGCTACTATATCACCATTCCATAAGTCTGCCCCCCCCAATAAAAACCATCCCCTTATAACAAATAAATGTGGTCAAGAAAAATAAATCTACACATTGGCTATGTCTGAGAATGGATGTCTCATTTTGTACTTCTCTGCCAAGAAATGGTCAGCATTCTTGATCATCAGTTTTCTGGAGTAATAACTAGTCATTGCAATAACCATAATTCTTAAGTCATTCATAATTGTTTTCATTTACAGTGGTATATAAGTCAAGGTATAAATAAACTGGTTCTGCTCTCTTCACTCTGCAACAGTTCATACAAGTCATCCCAGGTTTCTCTAAATTCCTTTGTTGTTTCTTACAGTGCAATAATATTCCACCATGTTTATAAGACATAATTTATTTGGCCAATACCCAATTAGAGGTGACTGTTTTTGTTTGCAGTTTTTTGCCGCAGCAAAAAGTGCTGCTATGAAAATGTTTGGCATCTGGGGTCCTTTCCCTTCATTTTATCTCTTTGAGTTATATATGCCTAGTAATGGTATTGCTGGATCAAAGAGTTTACTCAATATAGTGACTCTTTGGATATAGTAGCAATTTGCTCTCCAGAATGGGCCCAGTTCACAGCTCCACCATCAGCTGTTCACTAATGTTATTATCTTCCAACAGCCCTTCCAATAACTGTCATTTGTTTCATCTTTACTAATCTGATGGATATCAGGTGGAACATTGGAGTTGTTTTCATTTGTATCTCATTTTTTACCAGTGATTTAGAACATTTTTTTCACATGGTTGTTAATAACTTGCATTTTTTTTTTGTTTTAAGAATTGCTCGTTCATATCCTTTGTCCATTTATTTACTGGGTAATGGCTCTTGCTTTTACATATTTGAATCAATTTCCTATATATAATGGATGTGAGACCTTTATCAGAGAAAGTAATTGTAAACATTTTTTCCCCCAATTAGTTATTTCCCTTCTAATTCTAACTGCACTGATTTGGGTGCAAAACCTTTTCAATTTTGTGTAATCAAATTTGTCCATCTTATCTCTTGTGATCCTTCCTATCCTTTGTTTAAGAACTCTCCCTGCAGCCGTAGTTGTGAAAGCTATTTTCTTCCTTTTTTTAATTTGTCTGTGATATGCCATTTTATATCTATGTCATGTAGAAATCTGGGGTTCACTGTGGTATATAATGTGAAGTGTTGATCTACACTGAATTTGTCAATCTGCTTGCTAGGTTTGAAGCAGTTTCTCTCCAATAGTGAGTTCTTACCTGAATAAAGTCATCAAGTTTACTGAATGCTATTCTACTGTTGGATGGCTTTTGTGTCTTGCGTACCTAACTTGTTCCACTGGTCAATTTTTCTATTTTTAAAATTAGTACCAAATAATTTTGATGATTACTACCTTGTTGGATGCTTTGAGATTTGGTACTGCTGGGTCCCTTCCTACTTTTTAAAAATTATTTCTCTTTATATTCTTGATCTTTTTTTAAGAAGAGGAATTTCATTAGTGTGTTTTCAAATTTTATTTATGTAAAGTAACTCTTTGGTAGTTCAATTGTCATGGACCTGAATCCATAGATTAATTTAGATAGTATTGCCATTTTTATTATATTGGCACAACCCAACCATGGGTAATTAGTATCTTTCTAATTATTTGTTTGCCTTTATTTCTCTACAGTGTTTGTATTAACATAATTTCTGTGTGCATGCCAATAGGTGGATTCCCAGATATTTTGTATATTTGGTAATTATTTTGAAAGGAATTCTTTTTCTACCTTTTCCTGCTGGGTTTTGTTGCAGGTAGCATACAGAAAGGCTAATGATTTTTGTGAATTCTTGTTGTATCCACCTATTTTACTGAAGTTAGCAATTATTTCAATTAGTTTTTAGTCGAACCTTTGGGGTTCTCTAGAAAAATCATCTTATCATTTGCAAAAAAAACATTAATTTTGTTTTCTCTTTACTGATGTTTATTCCTTTCATTTAGTTTTTGTCTTATTCCTACAGATAGATTTTCTAGAACCATATCAAATAATTGGTGACAATGTACAACCTCACTTTACTTATGATCTTATTGAAAAGACTTTTTAGCATTTCTCTGTTTCAAATAATGTTGCATATGGCAGCTCTTCATTCTAGATAGATACTATTTACCATATTAAGGAAAGGCCTATTTGTTCTTATACTTTTGAATTTTTTAAAATAATGTGTTGTATTCTGTCAAAAGCTTTCTTTGCGTCTATTAACATGATCATGTGGTTTTTGTTTGTCATTAATAGGTTCTATTATTTATATAGTTTATTAATATTAAACAAGCAGCATTCATTCCCGGTATAAATCCGTCATTCTTATAGCACACTATGACACTAATATTTTAAACCATGTTGTTCTAGCCTCTTTGGTAATATTTTATTCAATACATTTGCATCAATATCCATTAGAGATATTGGTGCATAGCTGTTTTCCCCACTCTGGTTCATCTCACCCTGGTTTAAGTATCAGGATTGTATTTGTCTCATAGAAGAAATTTGAAGGGATCTCTTCTTATTTTTGCAAACAATTTATGTAATGTTGAAATTAATTTTTCTTTGCATATTTGATAAAATTCACTTGTAGATACATCTGATTTTGTTTTCCTCCTTTGGAGAGTTTTGTTATAATTTTTTCAATTTATTTTTCTGAGATTGGGTTATTTAAAATTTCTATTTCTTATTCTATTAATCTGAGTTTTTATATTTTTATAAATAGCCATCCATTTCATTTAAATCTATTTTTGCTGACATAAAATTTTGCAAAATGGTTATGATTTCCTGTATTTCTTCTTCATTTGTTGTGAATTCTCTTTTTTTTTTATATTGACAATTTGGTTTCCCTCTTTTCAAAATCAAATTAGCTAATGGTTTATCTATTTTATTAGTTTTTCTTCATAAACCAACCTCTACTTTTATTTGTCAATTCAAGTCCTTTGTTTTTTATTTTGATTGTTTCTTTTTTATTTACGGAATTCATATTTTTATGTTCAATTGAGGTTTTTCAATTTGTTACATTTCTAGGGTTTTTTTTGTTTCATACATAATTCATCAATCTGTTCTATCTTCCTCTTGTTGATTAAAATGTTTAGAGATATAAAATTCTGCCCAAGATCTGCTTTGGCTGTGTCCCAACAGTTCTGATACGCTATCTCATTCTTGTCATATTCTTTGTTGAAATGATCTATTATTTCTATAATTTGTTCTTTGGCCCACTGGTCCTTTAGGGTTAATGTAGTTAGACTCCATTTTAGTTTGAAACCACTTGCCAATCATCTGCCACTGACAAGGCAGGCAAGCCAGCCTAGCTAACGCATTGAGGCATGCTGATAGAAACTTTCTTTCTAGCTATCTTTCCTTCTTCCTTTCTTTCTTTCCTTTCTTCCTTCCTTCCTTCCTTCCTTCCTTCCTTCCTTCCTTCCTTCTTTCCTTCTTTCCTTCTTTCCTTCCTTCCTTCCTTCCTTCCTTCCTTCCTTCCTTTCTTTCTTTCTTTCTTTCTTTCTTTCTTTCTTTCTTTCTTTCTTTCTTTCTTTCTTTCTTTCCTTCCTTCTTTCCTTCTTTTTTCTTTCTTTCTTTCTTTCTTTCTTTCTTTCTTTCCCTTCTTTATGACCCACTCTGACACTAAAGTTTTGTTGGAATATTCCCTTTCTCTCAATTCCCCCTTCCCTTTTCCCTGCCCCTATTCATTTTCTTATTAAGTTTAATATATTTCTACACTTAACCATGTTTGTGTGTGTGTGTTTGTGTGTGTGTGTGTGTGTGTATGTGCCTTTCACCATCCTGATTACCCTGCTCTGGACACTTTCCAACTTCTTAAACTATAGTTCTCAGAGCTGTACACAATGTTCCAGGTGAGATAAGGGCAAACTACCTCCTTATTCCAGAAAGTTATGCCTTCTTAATGCAGCCCAGGTCACCTCAGCTTTTTTGAATGCTGATTCAAATTGCACTTGCAGGCCACTGAAACCCCAAAATCTTTTTCAGAAAAATTGCTTCCAAAACATGCACTGCCTCCCATTTTGTGCTTATGAAATTGACTTTTTGGATCTAAGTGTAATTCTTTACATTTATTCCAATAAAATTTTATCTTATTAGTCTCAGTCCAACATTCATATCTATAAAGACCTTTTGGGATTCTGAATCTCTGACAAAATGTTAGCTATCCTTTCTGGCTCTATGTTATCTACTAATTTGATAAGCATTCTATCTATGCCTTTGTCCAAGTGTCTGATACTTATATCAAACATCACAGGACCAAGTACAGATCCCTGGGACATTCCAGTAGAGACCTCTTGCCATAATGACACAACCATGAACAACTATTCTTGGAATGGATCAATTCCAAATACACCTAATTATTTTATCATCTAACCCAGAGGTGTCAGACACACAACCTGGACAGACCAGATTAAAATGTATTTGGGAAATATATAACAAAATACATGAAAATACAACAAAACATAAATAATGTTAATATGTGATTTTCTAAGTCAATATATGTCTGGTAGGGACCTTTACATATGATTAAGTGGCCTCTGTTTCTATTTGAATTTGACACCACTAATCTAACCCATATCTACCTATATTTTTCAGAAAATAATAATAATATAAGGTCTCCAACTGATAAATGGACAAACGAAATGAGCAGGCACTTTTCCAAAAAGATATACAAATAATTGATTGTAATATGAAAAAAGTCCCAAAGCATTAATAATTAGAGTAATGCTGATTAAAACAACATTGAGACTCCACATCCATCAGATTGGCAAAGCTGACAAGAAAGGAAAATGGCAATTGTTGAGGGGACATGAAAAAACAAGGACCTTGATGCACTATGGGTGGAGCTGGGAGTTGGTACAGCCATTACATAAAGCAACTTAAACCTATTCCTCAAAAGTCACTTTACTGTGCTTAAATTTTGATCTAGCAATGCCTGTACTAGGTCTCCATCCCAAAGAGATCAAAGAAAGGTGAAGAGGACCCATTTTGTTTATTTTACTCTCTTTCTCTCTCTCTTTCTCTTTCTCTCTCTCTCTCTCTCTCTCTCTCTCTTTCCCCTCTCCCTTTTCAATTTTGGGAATGGCTGAACAAATTATGGCATATGGATGTAATATAATACTATTATATGGTAAGAAATTATGAAAAGGATGGTTTCAGAAGAAACTGGGAACTAAGAGTGAAGTGAGAAGAGCTAGAATAATTTATATGACAGCAGTATTATAAAGATAAACAACTTTGAAAGGCTTTGGAATTCTGATCAATGCAAAAACCAACCATGATTCTAGAGGATGAACGATGAAATGTTATCTACCTCCTGTTAGAGAACTGGTGGGCTCAAGATGCAGAAAGGGATACCAAGTTTTGGACCTGGCCAATGAAGGAATTTGTTTTACTTGACTATTTGTTGCAAGGGTTCTCTTTTTTTTTCAGGGAGGGGAAAATGAGAGGAAAAGAAAATGCCTGTTAAGTGAAAAATAATAATTTTTCAAAGGAATAGTAGGAGACATTTTTTCATATGCTTTGCTAAAATTTAGATAAATTCTGCCTACAGCATGCCTCTGAGCTTGGAAATAAGGAAATGAAGTTCATCTGGCATGACCCGCCCTTGATGATGCCAGGCTGTCTCATCTCTTTAATGATCTGTTCTAGAATTTTTCCAGGAATTGAAGTCAAGCTCACTGGCCTGTAGTTTACAATCTATAATCTTTTGAAAATTTTTTGAAAATATGGACAATATTTGTCCTTCTCTAGCCCTGCGGCACCTTTCCTATCCTCCACAATTTTGCAGATGTCACTGATATTGGGACAACCATGGCCCTGGTCAGCTCTTTTCAGCATGTAGGGATGTATCTCATCTGAGTCAAGTGACTTTAACTTACCAAGTTCTAACAAGCTCCTTAACTCATCTTGGCTGTCCACACCCTGTTAACAATTTTTATTCTACTATCTCCAGCGCAAAGGTTGTTCTCTTTGGTATAGAAATCAGAATCAGCAAAAGAATTCAGCAGCATTCCCTTCTCTCTGCTGCCAGTTATAACATCCACATTCACTCTGAGTGCAGTCCTGTACCTTCTTTCCCACATCAGAAGGACTCCACATTCACGAAATTGTAGCTTTTGTATTTTTGTGTATGGGAAAGTGGACAGGTGGGACAAAGGAAAAGAGAATTCAACCATCAGCACTCCAAGGAATTTTGAAGACAACACACAGAAAGGATCCCCAGCATTGAAATTTCCTTGAAGCAGTTCAGTGGCCAGCACCACGATCTGATGTTGGTTTTTCCTGAAGAAGGGGGACAGGGGAGCCAGGCTGAACTAGAAACAAGGAAGCCTTTTGTCCTCCAGGCATCTGCTTCCCCTTGGGTGTGATTCAGGAATAGGCCATTCAGTAGGAGGAAATGAAAGCCCTCTCATCTCATAGTAGAAGGAGTCAGGCTTCCCAATCTACCCAAACCACAGATACGCCAAACACTCCTGGAAACCTGACTTGAGTTAGTGTTAGTTCTCAGAAAGCACTGAAGGGAAAAAACCCATCTTCCCACCATGGGAGGCTCACTGCAGGAGGCAAATAAATTTCATGAGCCATTTTGGATGTAAGGACAACAGAGAGACTCATTTGTGTGGGCAAAGTTCTGTGCTAGGAGCTATTAAGTACCTTCTCCCATAGAAGCACGTGAAGAAATATGGCCCATAGGATTTGCTAAGTTTCCTCAGTCTTTTGGAAGCTTCCTGAATGTTTCTTCTAAACTTGATAGAGGAAAAGGAAAACTATTGATCACAGTGATTGAGTAAATGAATGAATGGTCACTGCCAAACAGGATTTTTGAATACTTGCCTAAATATGCATAAAGTCAATCGTTTCTTGGGCTTGTGTTTCCCGGTGGGAATGTTAAAGTAGTTGTTATCACAATCTGTCCTAGGTGCAAAAGCCTAAAATTAGTGAGCAGATTATGCACCACACCCCAGGTGTTTCCACTAGTGGACCAGCCACCTGTTCATTATAAAATCTATCCATCCTTCCTTCCATCTGATCAGCCAGCCAGCAATAACTGTCTACATTTTTGAACTACCTGTCTGAGCATAATCTGAGGTTTTTCTATATTTGAGTCTGAGAGTAAAGACCTATTTCACTCACAGCCCATGAGACCATGCGGTAAGAGGACAAGGCCTAAAGGCTGCTTCTCTCTGTCACCTCACCTTAGGCCTTGCAACCCTAAGAAATGGACCTGGTGTTTTGGCCTTTTTGCTCGTCCTTTTCAGTTTTAGGTACAGAGAGTAGAATCTCTGACTGAGGAGTTCAAGCCATGGGTATTCTGGAGTCTAGGAAACCCTCACATTTAAAAGCTAGAAAAAGCCCAGGCTGTGCTTCATCAGGTAGGTTTAAATACACGGACAGTTCTAATTCTGTAGCCAACAGAAAAAAAAAAAAAAAAAAGACTGCTCCCAACCACAAGATATGCTAACGCAGAATGTCCTTGTATGTGGACAGGTCTCCCATTTTCTACATGGGAGATGGCACTTGAGGTGACCTGGGCGTACACCAAATCCTCATTGGTTTGGAGGAATTTGTTGCTTAGGTAGAAATGAGGGGAACCAAGGGAAGCAATAGTTATGTCATCTTGGAGTTCTTGATAAAAAGAACACCATGTAGAACAGTTTGATCCTTAATCTGTGGAGAGTGGATTTCAAACAGTTGAAGGATAGGACCACAGATTTAGAACTGGACAGGATCTTAGAGGTCTTTTAGTACAGTCTGCTCGTTTTATAAATGAGGAAACTGAGAAAGGTGACAGAACTTGCCCAAGGTCACACAAGTGGCAGAGCCAGGATATAAATGCAGATCCTCTGGCCCCAAAGCCAGAATCTTTCCCATTGCACCATGCTGCCTCAGGTAGGATCAAATGACTGGAGACTTTAAAAGGGAAGTTAGCTGAAGAGGGATTGGAAATTTTCAAGGAAGAACTAAGGACATAGCTGCAACTGATCCTGATGAGAAAAGAAAGGGAAGTTTCTAGGGAGAACAGTGTGGCTGCATAGGGAACTCACCAGTGGATTCAGCTTTAAAAGTATGTGTTGGAAGATGGAAATGAGAGGAAGAAAAAGAGGATATATCCAGATGATGGCAACGCGATGGAATAAGGGCGTCAGCATGACTAAAGCCTAGTCTGAGGGAAAGTTTTTGAGAAATTCTAAGGATAATTTCTGACATCTTTTTAAAAAGCTATCCTGGGAGCAAAAGGAAGACAGGAATAGTAGTTTACATTTATATAGCATTTTCAAGTTTGCAAAAATGCTTTACACATATCTCCTTATCTTGTTAACAAGCCTGAGTGAGGCACCACAGATATCACCAGAGCCCCTCAATATCATCCCCTTTTAGGGGCAGCTAGGTGGCACAGTGGATAGAGCACTGGCCCTGAAGTAAGGAGGACCTGAGTTCAAATCTGGCCTCAGACCAAACACTTGACACTTACTAGCTGTGTGACCCTGGGCAAGTCACTTAACCCCAATTGCCTTTAAAAAAATCATCCCTTTTCTCTCATTTGTTCTTGAATGGCAGAGGAGGTGGTCTTCCTACTTGCCTTTCATGCCATCCTCTCCCATTCCTTTCTGCAGTTTGGTCCTCATTCTTCACATTCACTGGTTCCCTCCCTGCTTCCTATAAACATGTTGAGGTCTCCCTCTATCCCTTCACTTGACTCTGCCATCCCCTCAAGTTGTCCTCCTGTATCTCTTTTCCCTTTCACATTTCCTCCTTTCATTTCTAGGATTGATTTCAGAAAGCTCACACAGTTTTGGCAGTGCAGCACTGTGGGCCATTGGCACACACTAAATTAGGTTTGTATTTCCATTCTACCATGAGCAGCTGGTGCTCAACTAGTTTTTCATCTCTCCAAGCCATCTATACTAGCTGCCTCCATTTCCTTACTTTCCACTCAGTCCATGGCAATTTAGCTGCTAACTTCATCACTCAACTGAAATTGGACCTTCCAAGGTCACTAACTATCCTTTAATTGCTCAATTATATGGCCTTTTCTCTGACATAGGGTCATAACTCTGGATGCCAGAGGCTCTCTAGTTTAATTCCATCATTTTTCAGATTAAGAAGATGAGACCTAGAGAAATTCAATGACTTGCTTGAGATTATATAGACGGTAAATTGCACAACCAGAATTTGAACTCAGGTCCTCGCGTGAAGGGCAGCTAGATCACACAGTGGATAGAGTACCAAGACTAGAATCATGAAGACTCTTCTTTGTGAGTTCAAATCTGGCCTCAGACACTTACTAGCTGTGTGACCCTGGGCAAATCACTTAATCCTGTTTGCCTCAGTTTCCTCATCTGTAAAATGAGCTGGAGAAGGAAATGGCAAACTGCTGCAGGATCTTTGCCAAGAAAACCCCAAATGAGGTCATGAAGAATTGGACACGACTGAAAATGACTGAATAATAACAACCTTTAAGTGCAGACCTTCTTACTGTGCCTGACATTACTGCCCCCCCAACTCCTCCTAGATATTCTCTCCTTTCTGGTTCCAATACAGTTCTCTAAATGTTCTCCTAACTCTGTCTTCTCCTAGTTTTTCTCCTACCTACTTGACCAGGGACCTGGTGAAGGAGGCAGCTGTCTAGGAACATGGTAGAGAGGGGCTGAGCAGGCTGGGTCACAGAGGAGCTCACCTGGGATATACCAGTTTTGGAGACAAAAGGCCATCTGACTGCATCCAAGTTAACTAATTATTCTTGCTAAGTAGGGGCCAAGCTCCCTCTCTATCGCTCAAAGTTAAGTGTCATTAGGTCCCCTCAGTTTCAGTCCCCCAAGGCAAGTCTGCCCACCCTAGTTAAGGTTCTTCTGTTGGGTCTGCCATTTTAACCCTGAGACTAGAGTGCAGACCTCCATCCAGTTTGTAATCTTCGGTAACTCATCCAACTTCCTTCCACGGGACTCACTCTCAGCTGTGTCTTCTAGCTAACCTGACTACCTGGTCCCTTAGCATCTCTCATCTAGCCAACCATGAAGGCAGCAGAATAGCTTGTTCATGGTATCTGGCCCCCCACCCGATAAGGCTGTGGTTCACTAACTCCCCCCAATTAGATCTGGCGATTTTACGCTCATCTCTAATAAAATCCCCATGAGGCTGGTCTTTCTTTTGCAGAGCTGAGTATCTCCTAAAGACTTTTCCTCTGTGCCACCCCCTTCCAACAGGGCCTCTTTGATCTTTCTGATCCATTGTTGTTAAACTGCTCTGACTGAGGAGAAGAGATTAATATGAAAATACAAATTAATGGGCTGCAGTTTATTAGAACCAAAATATTTAGAGGCTGAGATGGACACAACCCTTTGGGCAAAGTAGGTTTACATGGAAGAATGTTCTTGCTTAGATCTGTTAACAAATTCCAGGAAAATCAACAATATCCTAGAAAAGTTGAGGATGCCCATGTAAAAATAATCTAGGGGGCTAGGGTTAGGGACTTAGGAGGCAGCTAGGTGGTACAGTGGATAGAGTGCTGGGCTTGGAGTTCGGAAGACCTGAGTTCAAATCCAGACTCAGACACTTACCAGCTGTGTGACGCTGGGCAAGTCACTTAACTTGTGTTTGCCTTAATCCACCAGAGAAGGAAATGAAAAACCACTCCAGTACCTTCGCCAAGAAAACCCCATGGACAGTATAGTCTACAAGGTCACAAAGAGCCTGACAGGACTAAATAACAATAACAACAAGAAGGACTGGAGAGGCTGGGCCTGAGATTTCACTGGTCTAGGGGACTCCCCAATGAGGAAACTTCCTCTCCCAAGGCACGCTGGCACCTTCTCTGCAATTTATAATCTTAGAGAGTTTCTTGGAGCACAGAGCACTTCCCCAGAGTCACACGGCCAGTTTCAGAGGCAGGACCTGAACCCAGATCATTATGGCTACTCTTATGTCAAAGGCTGTCTCGTGCCAGGAAGGACCCAGGTGCTTCAGGCGACTTTTCTCACTATCTTGTCTCAGAGCCTCCACCCAGGAAGCCCAAGGAAACATTCACAATATACTAAGACCCCACTGGCTGGGAGCACAACAAAGCCAAAGACATCCTGAGCTTTTGGGCCCACCCCCAAAGTTGTACCCATCCTGTGTGAGCACAGAGGTTGGGGGTGGGGCTGAGGTGTCCTGGACTGAGGAGAAAAACAAGCCGGAAACTTTGGAGAGCCCAGAATTTGTGGGGGTCCTCAGAGGCACAGCCCTCAGAAGGAAGGTCCTCAGGCAGGTAGCTCCTCCCCACAAAATTCTGCCTTGGCCTACAGCTTCCTGGAGCCCGAGTGGAGGAAGGAAGGAAGGTGATTCTCTCCAGCCTGGTCCTGCTTCCCATAGTGCCCCCTTTTCTGTGCCACCCCCTTGGTCTCTTGATCTCTGGACAAGGGCAACCCTCCCCCCTCCTCTTTTCCTTCCCTTTTTTTTTGGTTCCTCCCTGTGGCTTACCAACCTCAACCATCATGTGCATAACTTAATGTGGACACATTTTCTATTCTCTAGTTCCTCAAATGGAAAGGGAATATGTGTGTATGTATATGTGTATGCATGTATACACACATGCATACACATGTGTGTGTACAGATATGTGTGCATATGTTGCATATGTCTGTGCATGTGTGCATATATTGCATTGTGCATGCACGTGTGTGCGTGTGTGCGCGCGTGTGTGTGTGTGTGTGTGTGTGTGTGTGTGTGTGTGTGTGTAGTCCTCAGGGCAAGTACCATCTTTCATCCTCCACTTGAACTGCTGCCACCTCTATGGTTTGGCCTGTGAAGCCCTTTACAACCTGGCTCCCACCTACCTTTCCTGACTTGCTCCTGAGGTGGGAAAGAAAAAAGAAGTTCCCTCACCCCTTTTCTAGAAGTCTAAGAGAGAACTAGCAGGATCCCAAGGTCACATGCACAAAGAGAGAAGAAAAGACAAGTCAAACCTTTCTGCTTTCCTTTTAATAGGCTACTGAATGGGCTCAACCACCAATCATCTTTGACCCACCACCCTCCAGCAATAGAACCCAATAGGGGATTGACACATCATCCCAAAGAGAAAACTCTTCAGCTCTGAGGCAGAGCCCTTGCCTGTCCTCATGGAGCCCCAGTCCAGAAAATAAGAGGGACACTCCTGATTAAGCTCCTCATGCCTAGATCTGGCTTGGTTACACCTCTACACAATGACATTTAATGGTTTTCTCTCGCTCACCAAGTTCAAAACTCTTCTCCTTGGCACTGAAGACCCCCCAGGGTTTGGTGCCACCCTACATTTCCTGATGCCTATCTCCTATACACCCATAAACTCTGGGCTTCATGGTGTCTTTTTACCATGTTAGAGTATGGGCTGTGGAGGGCAGGAACCATTCACCTGGCTACTATAGCCTACCCTGATACTGTGTTCTCCAAGCTGGAGATGCTTAACAAATGTTAGTCAAAATCAAGATGAGGTTACCTTTCATGCCTCTCCTTCGGGGGCGGGGTGGAGCAACAGATCATCTCTACTGAGTCTTATTCCCCTCATGCATTATGAAGTCCTCCAACTTTGTTACTGAGTGAACGAATGAATGAATAAAAAAAGTACTCATTAAACACTTACTACGTGTCAGACAGTATATTGTAGCCAACTCTTAGAACTGGGAGCATTTTGTCTCGAGCCACTATGTGTGGTGCGAGAAATGGGAGAAGCCCAGTTTGCTGAACTCTAAGATCCTCAAGAAAAGGGACACTGGTGGCCATATCCTACCCAGACTTTCCTTCCCACCCTCACCCCTATTGTAGGATATGCTTTCAACACTGAAGGATTTGATAAAGGCCAATTCAGGTTTTTTATTCTCTCAAATCTGAGTTATTCTAGGGCTACCTCCTGCTTGAATTTAGAAGAGTATTTATTTTGTTTTGTGTTTTTTCCCCAAATAATATTTAATATAAAAAAAAGAGAGAGAAGAGGAGGAGAAAGAAGAGAGGAAGAAGCTAAGAATAGTATATTACCATTGGCCCAGAGAATTCTCCCTGGTATTTCTTGCATGGAGCTAGGCTATATACGGGCAAAGAAAACAGAGGGACATTCATCTCATCTCTAGAACGTCACTGCTTTGGTTTGCCTCCATGGATCTCATAGCACACAATCCTTTAGGGGAAAATTTGCTGCCCATCCCTTGGTCATATACATCACAGGAAAGTTGACAGAGTATTCGAGTAGACCTATTAGCTGAGATGGGAATAGAAGTCCTTTAAAGGCAGAAGTTCAAACCAAATCCTCCAACAATCCCATTCACCAAGAGAACAGAACTGAGATGATGTTGCATCTTTGGTAAGGGGATCTTCCAATTCAATACTTTGAAAAAAAGTTTTATTGATACCTTCTTTTTCAATTCCACAGTCCTTTCTTGACAAGCCTAGCCCACATTGAGCTCTCCCTTGTTAAAAAAAAAAAAAGATAAGCATAATTGGTCAACGAAATAACCAGTCTGACAGTATAGAGATGGATAAAGAGAGAGAAAATCTTGGGTTCAAATCCCACCTCATTTACTTGCTAGCTATGTGAGCCTGGGTAAGTCACCACCTTTCTGGGTCTCAGCTCCTCATCCATCAAATGAGGGGACCGATTAAATTGTCTGTAAGGCCCCTTTCGATCTTCTCTGGGCTTCTGTTTCCTCACTTGTAAAATGAAGAGATTGCTTTCGATGGCCTCTGAGGTCCCTTCCTTCCCTCAGTCTACCATCCTATGGACCAATGGAACTCTACAGGCACTTCTATGGTAACTGAGAACCCACCCACCGCATGATTCTAGTCTAGGCAAACAAACTCGGTCACTGTTCGATAACTTGTATTTACTTCCATTACTCTCAAAATGTGAACTCCACAAATATTTACGTGATCTGAGGATTTCATCATCATGACTTGTGATTTCATTGGAGTGCAGAACTCCAGGCATGGGAACGCCCTCTCTATAGTGCAGATTGCAAACTGTCTAGGATGTAGTAGACCCAACCTAAGGAGTTATCTGAAGTCGGTCAGTCAACTAGCATTTACCAAGCACCTGTTATGTGTCAGGAGCAGCGCTTTAAGTACTGAGGTTACTAAGAAAGGAGGGAAAAAATAATCAGTCACTGCTCTCAAGGAGCTCCCAGTCTAATGAGGTGCACTTACACACTAGTAAGTGGTCGCACGACTAGTATCAGAAGCAGGATTTGAACCCAGGGCCTCCTGATGCCCAGTCATGAGACCCCACCCATGTTTGCTCTACCAATGCTTGTTGTCTTCACCCACCACCATCCTCTTCATGCTCATCCCTAATGAGCGTGGAACAGACCTCCTCTGGTCCTCTGGTCCCGTTGCTGTGTCTGTTCTGAAATTTCTGCCTCTTCTTAGCACTAGCTGAAACCCACGAAGTGTGTGTTCCCTCAGCCCTTCTGTCTCCTCATCTGTCCTCTCTGGGCCCCTCCTGGGCTCTTCTTTAACCAAGCCTAGGTTCCATACCCCCTACCTCCCCCTCCTCCCCTCCCCAGTAATCAAGCATTTGCATTACATTAAAATGCAAACCAAACCTGCCTGAACCAGTTCCATATTCAAGATAGAATTCACAGTTCAAGAGCTGGGAGTGGACTGGGTTTTTAATAGACTTTCTAACACCAAGCCCTGCTCACTATATCACCCCAGACATTTTTCCTTGTTGTTGGTTTTTTTTTTAATTTGGTTTGTCTTTCTGGGAACTCAAAGGATTCTCACTGATCGGACTATTTGAGAGCCAGACAATGATGTCGGGGCCATCTGTGGATCTGGAAGTTAGATTCGGTATGTAATTCTGGAGAGCACCAGATTAGCCTGGGAGAGAAACCAGGCCATAGCCAATACATCTGGTGGATGCTCTGAGTGATGGGGTGGCTGTCCTAGGATAGTCCAGTCCTCTCATTTTACAGAGGAGGAAACTGAGGCCTGAACTGAGTATCTGCCATTTTGGAAGCTTCCGGGTACTGTATCGCTGTTGGCTACTATTCTTATCACTTTTCCATTTTCTGCACAAAAAGGAACAAAATCATGGCAATGTTGCCCCCAAACAGTGGATAATCCAAAAATAATTTCTCTTTGGCTTGGAATACAACATTTAATCCTCTTTTTGCCACAGATTTGCCTTCTCTGAAGAAGATGAGTAATGTTAGAACTCTGTTGAATTTCACGGAACGGTAACATCACATCTTTAGAGCAGGAATGGACCTTAGAGTCCATCAAATTCAACCCCTTCATTTGACAGAGCAGGAAACTATGGCCCCAGGAAAGCTAAAGCCCACGGTCACCCAAATAATAAAAACCAAAGGTACGATTTGAAGTCAGGTCCCCTCCAGAGCTGCGTCCTTTCTACTCAAGACTGACAGATTTAGAGCTGGAAGGGGCCTCAGCAATCAATGATAAATTGTAATAATAGTGCAAAAACAAACAGCTTAGAAAGCTACGAGAACTAGGATCCAGACAATGACCATTTTTTATTCCAGAGGACTGTGGTGAAACATAACATCCATTACAGAGGGGCAGCAGATTTAAGGTGCACAAATGCACACACACACACACACACACACACACACACACATTTGTTGCTGTTGTTGAGTCATGTCCAACTCTTCATGATTCCGGTTGGAGTTTTCCTGGCAAAGATACTGGAGTGGTTTGCCATTTCCTTCTCCAGTTCTTTTTACAGATAAGGAAACTGAGGCAAACAGGGTTAAGTGACTTACCCAGGGTCACACAGCTGGGAAGTGTTTGAGGCCAGATTTGAACTCAGGAGAATAAGTTTCCCTGACTCCAAGCACAGGACTCTCTCCACTGTACCACCTGGTCCTGTGTGTGTGTGTGTGTCTGTGTGTGTGTGTGTGTGTGTGTGTGTGTGTATTTGTATGCTGCCATTGAGGGAATTTATTCTGTTTGACTATGCATAGTTGTTTTCTTACAGTGGGGTGGGAGGGTGGGCAGGAAAGAAAATAGATTTCTGTTAATTTTTTTTAAATGGGGGAGGGGTTGCCCTAGATGTGTAGTGGCAGGGGGTTCTCCAGTTGTGTAGTGGGGGGGGGTCCAGATATGTAATGGTGTTTGCACTTTCAGATGAGATCACCATACTATTATTTTTATCTGTCTTACTTTGTTACAAAAGAGCTCTCTCAAAGAGAAAGTAACTTGTAAATGTTTGTAATGTAAAAACAAAAGATGTCAATAAAACTTTAAAAAGCAATATATATATATATATACTATTGCACAATAAAAAATAAAATAAGATGAAAGCACTTTATCCATGCAGAGACGACCAGGAGCTCCTCGGGGCTCTCTATGTTCTGCTCCTCCTTGCTCTGTGATTCTCAGACCTGACCAATGCTTGCACTGAGGCCACCTCTGCGTCAGAAAGAATCAGGTTCTCTGCTTTGTTCTCCTTTCTGTTGTCCGACCTAGAGGAGATGACCGACAGAGGGACAGGTGGGAGCCTGATTCATCAGCAGTGAAGTGACTAGTCTGGAAAACCCCCCTCAAGCCAAACAAATAAACAAAAACATTCCACCAGATTCCCTGCTCAGTGCTGAAGTCAGAGCCAGAGGATGGGTCCTGAGTAAAGAGATCATTTGGGTCAACTGAAGTCATTTTTTTGTCGGCTCCAGCCAGACAGTGAGCACGGGCAGCAGACTGGGCAGACTGGGCACTCTGGAAAAAAGCATCCCTCCTCATGTCTGATTCTATAGTCATGTGGACCAAAGAACGTAAGGGACAGCTGGATATAGCAGACTGGTAACCCTAAATGTGCGCTGGGCCTGGAGTCGGCACTTTCGTTGCTTAGTCAATTGATCACATCTGACTCTTTGTGACCCCATTTGGGGTTTTCCTGGCACAGATACTGGAGTGGTTTGCCCTTTCCTGAGTTCAAATTTGGCCTCAGACACTTCCTGCCTGTGTGACTCTGGGCAAATCACATAACCCTGTTTGCCTCAGTTTCCTCACCAATAAAATGAGTGGAAGAAGGAAATGGCAAACCGCCGCAGTATCTTTACCAAGAAAACCCCAAATGAGGTCATGAAAAGTCAGACACGACTGAAAAACGCCTCAACAGCAGCAAATAGAAGGTAAGCTTCTGGCGCATAAAGACACTTTCATTTTTTTTGTCTTTCTGTCTGAAGTCTAGCATAATGCTTCGTACACAGTAGGCACTTAATTAATGCTTGTTGAATAGATGTTTGTTGATTGTATTGCATAGAGTAGTGATGTGACTTTTAGACTCAGAGTCAGGAGCCTTGGGTTCTGGTTTTGGTTCTGTTACCAACTTACTACCTGTGTACCCCGGAGCCAGTCACAACCTCTCTGTGCTTCAGGCTGCTAATCTATAAACCAAGGTAGAGCGGGTTGCGGAGCATCTAAGAGCACTTTAAGTCAAGAGTCCTTAACCCGGGGATAGGGAACTTGTTTTCTATATAGAGATAGATAGATAGATAGATAGATAAGCGGATGGATGGATGATAGGTATAAATAGAGATCTATAGATATATAATTGTATTTCAATACAATTGGTTTTCTTTGCAATCTTATTTTGTCCATTTAAAAACATGATTCTCAGAAGGAAGTCCGTAGGCTTCACCAGGCTGCCCAAGGGGTCTGTGCCCCCCAAAACATTAGGAGACTCTTCTTTAAGATGTAGAATTCTCTGAGTCAATATGGCAACTCTCAAATTCTGTCTGGCTTTATACTCAGGATTCCCTTCAAGGCTGAAACAAAGAACAGTGCTTCTACCTTGCCATGCCCCTCCTAAAATTTTATGTTAGGGAAAATCAGGTGAAAATAAAATCTGTGGCAGCACAGATGGCCATTAGATTAAGCTTTAAGGTTTAGAGAGTGTTTCGTATTTGTTATCTTTTTTTTTTTTTTGGCTAGGCAGTGGGGTTAAGTGACTTGCCCAGGGTCACACAGCTAGTAAGTGTTATGTGTCTGAGGTCAGATTTGAACTCAGGTCCTCCTGAATCCAGGGCCAGTGCTCTATCCACTGCGCCATCTACCTACTCCTATTTATTATTTTAATTGGTCCTTACCAAAACTATCTCAGACAGATCAGATTGGTATTATTGCCACCATTTTGCAGATGAGGAAATTAGGGCCTAAGAGTTCAAAATAACTTGCTTGTGATCACCCAGCTAGCAAGGTTGGAGGCAGCATTTGAACCCTTCACTCCAAGTTCAGAGTTAACTGGTGAGGGCCAATCTTATCCCCTTTGCCATTGAGACTAGATCTGGGGGAGGGCAAGCAGTGGAATCCCTAATTCCCTTCAAAGCTCAGCTCAAATGCCACCTCTCAATGAGGTGTGCCCTCTTCCCAATTCTATGAGAGACAGAGAGAGAAACAGAGATAGAGAGACAGAGACAAAGAGACCAAAACAGAGACAGAAAGAGACAGAGACAGCGACAGAAAGAGACAAAGAGACGGAGAGAGAATAAATATCTCTAGTCTATTTCTACACTAGATAGGAGTCTATCTCTAAACTAGAGATGGGTTTATATTATCTGTACCTATATATCTATCTCTGTCAATACACGTTGACTCCCCTGTTAGAATATAAGCTTCATGAAGACAGGAACTGTGTCATTTTTGTATTAATACTCCTAGCATGTAGTAGGTGCTTAATAAATGCTTATTAATCGGGGCAGCTAGGTGGCGCTGTGGATAGAGCACCAGCCCTGAAGACAGGAGGACCTGAGCTCAAATCCAGCCTCAGACCAAACACTTAACACTTACTAGCTGTGTGACCCTGGGCGAGTCACTTAACCCCAATTGCCTAAAAAAATAATAATAATAAATGCTTATTGATCGCCCGATTGTAGGCAAGCTTAGGTCTTTCTCAGTACTATTTGAAGTGGCTATCTCTTTTCCCTTCTGGGCTGCATTTTCCTCCTTGGCAAAGAAAGGAGGCTGGATTACAGGATCTCTCAAGGACCTTCAAGCCCTAAATCCTGTGATCTTTTACCTCTAATTACTGCTGCCTCTATTTGCCACAACTCAGCAGGGCAGGGGAGCTCGGAAAGCATCGCTACACCCTGAAGGTGGCTGTGCTTCTCCTGTGCTATTAACAAAAAAAGCCAACTCTGAGTTGCTCAAGGCCTCAGTAAGCTAAAGCCGTACCCAAAGGGGAAGACTGATAGGAACAGACCATGCCTTTCTGAAGGAAAGCAACCTAGTCAGGAGGGAGAAGATCCACTAGATCGTTAGTCAAGAGACTTGGATTCTAGTGCAGACTCAGTCACTAACTACTTGTGTGCCCTTTGAACCCCTCTGTGAAATGAAAGAGGACACTTTGCAGTTATTAAATTTGCGAAGAGAATGCATGCATGCATGCATGAAGAAAGAAGTGCAAAAGCATGTATTAAGCACTGGAGACAGGCCGTACTCTCAGGAAGCTCTCCCATATTCACTGACACCAAGATTGTGGAAAAAACAGGCCTCTGGTTGTGGGGGCAGGTAAGTGGGCAACTGGTATCATCTTTTTCAAAAGTAATATGGCAATCTACTAGAAGAGCCACAAAACTGGTGATGCCCTATGGTCCCCCTACTAGAACGATATCCTAAGGGTATTACTGTGAGAAGAAACCCAACTATCTGTGCAGAAATATTATTTATAATGGCCCAAAATTGGAAATAATCCTTTTGTTCAATGATATGGAAAAGATCAAGTAGGTTATGCTATCTGAATATAAATCATTACCACTATAACCCAAGAAATTACAAATGAAGATCCCAAGGAACATTTTTATTATATTGTGTTATGGAAATAATTGTTTTATTGATAAATTAAATTTTTTTTTTTAAAAAGAAGTCTTCTATGAAGTAATTCCAAAAGAAGCAAGCAGGATTTGACTTAACCATGTAAAAGAATAGTAATATCAACAAAATCCAGGGGAAAATAAACAAAAGAAAAAGAGCTCAAATAAGAACATGGAAGCAAACTGAACATTTTTATTACTTTATTAAAGTTCATGAATATGCACATTTAAAATTTAATTATAAATAATGGAGTATATGGTTTTATGTAAGATGGTCTTTTGTTGTGTTTATATATCTGGATATTTACTTGGTTGAAAATTTACTGAGTTTAGAATAACAAAAATAAAAAGAAATCCAATAAAATGTTAGAGTGGCCCTAGATGGTCTTTGACATTCCTTCCAGCTTTGAACATTCTATGGCATAAAGGTTTTGCCAAGAAAATTAAAAAACACTCTGTCACTAAAATAAACACATAACCTGATCCCATTTTTTGTTGACTTTTTTATGGACATTTGTATTAGGAGAGAAGTTTTAGATATATTTCTTGCCAGTAGCAGACTATAAAATAGTCAGTCCGCTCAGCCTGGAAGTTCAGCCTAGAAAGGCCATCAGTGGGTGGCATCAATGGGCAGTTTTCTCTTCTTTCCAATCTGTTGGGCTGTTTTCAGAAAAGCTTTGGTTGTAGCTGGAGAAAAGCTCTCTGGTCACTGATGCAGCCCTTTTACTTCCATCTTTCTCTCCTCCACTTCATGCTCTCATTCTCTACACATATGTTGGAATTTCCGAAATGATGTTCACTCTGGATCAGATAACATCGCTCAAGTAAAGACTGTTCTGTTAACCACAATCATTTCCCTTAAACTGAAACCAAGGCAAGAGGACATGAGGACGCTTCATGCAGGCTTTCCCTGCATCTTTCCCCCAATGAGTACAATAGTAGCACCATGGATGGATGTGTTTCCATGGCAAATATCTCCATGGTAGCTAGCTATCACCATGGTACTGGGCATTTCTGCCCATGGCTGGAGGCATGGATAATGATTATCTTTGGCCTTTGTCTCTTCCCCAACTTGTTTCTCAGGTTGGCTCTGCTCCTCAATTCATCACCAATCATTTCTTAAGTGCCTCTGTGTGACAGACACTCTGCTAAATTGGGGTTATGAAGAAAAAAATGAAACAATCCCTGCTTTCAAAGAGCTTAGGTTCTATCAAGGATAAACCATTTACACATATAAGCATATAGAAAAGAAATACAAAATGGCTACAAATTAGTTGGGGGAGGCGGGAGAGTGGAGCAGGAGGAGGAGAGTTTGTGGGGAAGGTGTGGTTTAAACTACACTCTGCCCAAAGCTATGAGATGGTAGTGAGGAGGAAGTGCATTCCAGGCCTCCAGGCTGGAATTTTGTAATCCAGTTTGGCTGGATTACAGTGCAAGAAGAGAGGAGATGTAAAATAGGCTGCAGAGAGAGAGGCTGTGAAGAGCTTTAAAAGCCAAGGTGGGAAAGACCTTAATTTAGAAAGGCCATCCACTGTATTCCAGGCCATTGACAGCCATCTTGACTTTTGTCTTGCCACTGGACTTCAATAACTCTGGAGGTGACAATGAGGCTGACTTTGGACAGCTCTGTCTCCTTTAAATCCAATTCACACACAAGTGAAGATGTCACCCTACTGCTGTCACTGGACCTCTTTGAGAATGAAGGATGAACAACCACAATTTGTTTGAGTGAAGGATGAACAGCAATAGTGCTCTGCAAAGACAGCGATCATGTGTTCTTTGAGCTCTCTCTTCTCTAGGCAATGACTGGTGGGCTCCTTTAGCAGATCTTTGTATGGCATGATCTCCAGCCTCTTCTCCCTTCTGGACCCTGTCCGGGTTATTGATGCCCCATCTAAAATGGAATGCCCCAAACTGATCACAATACTCCAAATATGGTTTTACTGGGAAACTATGCCTCTCTTTTAGAGCAGCTAGGTTGTGCGGTGGATAGAACTCTGGTCCTGGAGTCGGGAAGACTCATCTTCCTGAGTTCAAATTCAGCCTCATACACTTACTAGCTGGATAACCATGAGCAAGTCACTTAACACTTTCTGCCTCAGTTTCCTCATCTGTAAAATGAGCTGGAGAAGGAAATGGCAAAGCACTTCAGTATCTTTGTCAAGAATACCCCAAATGGGATCACAAAGAGTTGGACACAACTGAAAAATGATTGAACATGCCACTCTTTACAAAGCCTATGCTTGCATTAGCTTTCTTAGTGACTATATGTTGCCCTGTTGGGCTTGCAGTCCATTGAAACCCCCAGATATTTTTCAAATAAACTGCTGTCTATCCACCATTTTGTACCAATGAGAGCAATATTTGAAACTGAAGTGCAAGATTTTACATTTACCCCTCTAAATTTAATTTTATTCAATTGGGCCCAACATTCTAGCCCGTCATGCTCTTGTTGAAATCTAACTCTTTCATCTGGTGGCTTAGGAGCCCTATATTGTCTGCAAGTATGATGAACTTTCCATCTATGCCTTTATCCAAGCCAATCAATCAACAGGTATTTATTAAGCACCTACTATGCATCAGGCACTATGTGGGGCTGGGGGGACACAAGTATAAATAATGAAATAAACCCTATTTTCAAGAAGTTTACACAGTATTGTAAGAGACACGTATATATGTAAGTATGCATGGCATATCATGCTAAGTATTCTATGAGTATCATTTCGTTTGATCTTCACAAGAAACCTGGGTGGTAGGAGCTATTATTTTCCTCATTTTACAGTTGAGGAAACTGGGCCAAACAGAGGTTAAGTGACTTGTCCAAGGTCACATAGCTTAAGTGTCTGAGGCCAAACCTGAACTCAGGTCTTCCTGATAAGCTACTTGAATAAACACAAATATTTACATAGTAGTTAAATACTCAGACATCTCATTTCCCACTCCACTGCGCTCCTTTTGGAGTTCTTTGGCTATTGCCCCACCAAGGTTACATCCTACCCCCCCACCCCATCCATCCCCTGCTTCTCATGTCTTTTGTATGTTATCTTCCCCCTTTAGACTCCAAGCTCCTTGAGGACAGGGACTGTATTCCTTTTTAAAATGTATATCCCCAGAATTTAGCACAATGCCTGACACATAGTAGGTGCTTAATAGATGTTGATTGATTGAAATATAAAATAGTTTAGGAAGGAAATCACTATCAGTTGAGGGAGGGTTTAAGAAAGAAGAAGGTGGTGCTTAAGCTACCTCTTAAAGGAAGAGGGGGACGCTGTCAAGCAATGGGATAGGAGGGAGTGCACTCCAGGCATGTGGCACAGCCAAAGCAAAGGCAGGGGAGTTGGAATATTTGATTAAAAAAAAAAATACAAGGTCAAGCCCTGGGGCATTGGATTGTAGACTTTGGAGGGGATGATATGGTAGGGATGGTTTTGGCTCCCCAACTGAGCCTGATTGGCTAAGAGTAGACAAGATGGTTGCCATTTTCATTAAATGCAATCTTCTTGTTGGACTGTCTATTGTATGGATCCATCCTTGGAAGGACTCAACACAAAGGTGCCATTGGCCACATTGCGCATATGTGCCCCCACTGAGATTTCTCATTACTACCTGTGTGACCTGGGACAGGGTACATATGCACACTGAGCCTCAATATCCTTGTCTGTAAGATGAGGTCGTTGGACTAATTAGTCTCTGAGGTGTCTTCAAACATGGGACCCTGTGCCTCCTGTGAGAGACAGTATGGTGCAATCAACTGGCCATTGAGTCAGGAGGACCTGTTACCAATCCCCCAGACACTTACCTTCTCTGTGCCTCAGTTTCCTCACCTGTAAAATGAAGGGGGTGGACTCAACGCTTCTGAAGTCCCTTCCAGCTTCCAATCTCTAATCTCTGATCCCACAACCACTTTATGGGAAGTCCTAAGCTTAGGAAGGTATTGTGCTCCCAAAGCTCATGCATAAATTACTTGTTTTGAATTTGGAATGCATTTTTTCACAGAAATAATGTTATTCCTGGTGTTTGGTCCCTGGGTCAGCCTCTTTAACCTTGAATTCACCTGAATATAGCACTTGGGCATTAGTACATAGAAACAGGAAGTACACTCTGCATGGAATCAGGTGAGAGAACTGGGTGCGAATCCTGCCTCAACCTTCTTCTTTCTCTAATGCTTTTACCTAAAAGCTCTTTATAAATGGCAACTGCTTCTTGTCCCCAGGATTGGGCACCAAATCCTCAGCCTGGCATTTAAGCTATTGACAGGTTGGCCCCTTCCTCCCTTCCCTGTCCTCTTACCCATTGCTCCCCTGAGCCCAGCTCCACAGTCCAGAAATACTAACCTATTTACCCCTCCTCCAGCCCCTGCGTCTCCCATCTCCATGTCTTTGCATTGGCTGTGCCCCATGCCTGCATGCTCACAAGATGCAGCTCAAAGGACACCTTGTATCCCCCCAGCAGCCCTTTTCTGAATTCTAGCACCTTCCCCCAGAGATCACCTTCCATGAACTCTGCACACATCTTATATGTGCCTGTTTCTGTACATATCATCTGCCCCAGTAGAGCGTAAGCTCTCTGAGGGCAGGGACTGTTTGGGGGCTTTACCTTTCTTTGCATCCCCAGCTGTATCACAGAGCATAATGTATGCTCAGGGTATGCGGGCTGATGGACTGATTGACTAAGAGTACCTCGGATGATGATGGTAATCGATCCCACCAATCACCTCCTGCTGGTCCCCACCCCACCATCAGGCTCGTTCAGCTGCCCGGGTGATTCACCCGCCCCCAGCATCTACGCCATGGCCTACTTCACCACTTGAGCCTCACTGAGTCATGCCCGCTCGCATCGCTCGCCTTTGGCTGATTCTCTGCTTAGCTGGATGTCTGCCAGGCGGGCAGCTTGGGGCTGACCACCCGCTGCACGACAAAGACCAGACGGCTAGGCTTTGGGAACGACGATCCCGAAAGGCTGAGCGCCTGGAGAAGCCTGTGGAAAGTCGACACGAGTGCGGACAGACAGACAACGCGAGACCCAGCAAAGAGGATGGGATTTCAGAAGCAGACCCTGGGGATGACTGCTGCTCTGGACCCCGACTGTGACCTTGGGCAATTCTCCGGGCCTCAGCGTCTAGGAGGCAAGATAGGGGGAAGGCACGCGTATGTGTGTACGTATGCACTTGAGCAGCAAAGTGGCATGGTGGATAGAGCTCGGGGCCTGGAGTCAAGAAGACTCACCTGCATGAGTTTAAATCCGGCCTCAGACACTTAGTAGCTGTGTGACCCTGGGCAAGTCACTTCACCCTGTCTGCCTCAGTTTCCTCATCTGTAAAATGAGCTGGAGAAGAAAATGGCAAACCACTTTAGCATCTTTGCCAGATAAACTCCAAATGGGGTCAATGAACAGTCAGACAGGACTGAAAAAACTGAGTAGCAACATGCACATACACGGATGCATGCATGTGTATATGTGTGCATATGTCTACACACTTGTGTGGGCATGCCCACGTGTGCTTGTGTGTTGTGTTTAAGTTCTATGTGTGCATATATGTGCATATATATACATTCATATATAGTATTTCCCCTTCCTGTCTTTCCAGTCCTTTTATGCCCCTCAACCCACTCCCACTCAATCCATCATATTATATATGTGTGCACACACAGTGTATTTTATATACCTACTTATATATGTGTGTATTTGTGTTTATAAGAGGTATGTGTATATATGTGTGTTCATATGTTTATATGTGCATGGTATAGTTTATGTGTGCATGTCCATAAATACATGCATGTATGTGTGTGGTATAAAGTGTCTATATGTGTATACATGTGTATTAAACACTTCTGCACATGAAGAAGCATGCTGTCATCAGGTTTCTATTCAGTGCCCAATCCACAAGGCAATTTTCCAAGGAGCCAGGCCTAGCAGGCCAATAACCAGCCAAAGGCCAGGAAAGAGCGATGGTTTGTCCGTAATCCTGCCCCTGGCTCTGTGCACCTGATTTCACCTGCTGGGGGGAGATCCCAATCTGTTTCAGGTCATTCTTGCTTGGCAAGATAGCGTTGCAGGCCTTGGGACAGCAGGTTACCGCTGGTTGTCCGTCTCCCAGCATGATGACTGGGCAGCAGGCTGGTCCTGGAATGGATAGTCCTGGAACGGCCCCAGTGCTGGCTTCTCAAGGGCTCGCCTGCTGGGTGGAAAAGGACCAGGGCAGGCCATTGCAGTGACTGGTTTTGTAGCCATGATCCTGTCTCCGTGAGGGCACCTCACTGATGCTAGACAGGTAGCTGGATGTCTCTTATGCTGCCTCCACCTCCCGGCAGCCACTCTGTGAGTCACTGACTGAAGCCCAGACGGCTGCTGAGCCGTCAGACGGGCTTGGTTTTCAAGTTGTCAGTGAGTTCTGGGCTCCGAAGGGCTTGTCGGCTTTGAGCTGCCTCAGCCAGGCTGCTTCTCAAGCCTCAGAGGCTCCAGTTTGCTGCGACCAGGCCTTTTCCTTTCTGGCACCAGCTCTACGGCAGCCTGGACCCCTTGGTCTCAATGGTGTCTGATTCTCCTCAGTCAGACCTCTTCAAAATCCTTCTCTTCTCCTCTGCCCACCCCCTTTTTTCTTCCCAGTTGTGACATTTTCTCTGCCTCCAAGACTGCCTTTTTGACTAATTACTTTAATTTAGCCTTTTACACAACGCTATTTGGGGGAGTTTGTAATGTCGATAATATTTGCATTTTCCCACAAATGAAATCACAGATCAGAGCACATAGCCCTTAAAATAAAAGGATCATGGAGCTAGAAGGACCTCAAGAATCATCTATTCTAACACACTCACAAGGTGAGGAAACTGAGGCCCTGAGAGAAATAAGCAGGTGCTATTATTTTCCCCTTTTTACAGTTAAGGAAACTGAGGCAAATTAAAGTTAAGTGACTTGCCCAGGGTCATACAGGTAGTCAGTGTATGAGGCAAAATTCAAACCCAGATTCTCCTGCCCCAAACTCAGTATTCTATCCACAATGCTAAGTGAGTAAGCTTGCCCAAGGACATATAAGTGGTTAATAGGAAAATGGGGATTTAAATCCAGTTTCTTTCCATCTAAATCCATTACTTATTAGACTCATGTAGGGAAGTACTTGGGCCACTAGGAGGCACCATAATGCACAGAGCCCCAGACTTGGAGTCAGGAAGCCTCATGTTTTCGAGTTCAAATCCAGCCTCAGACACTTGCTAGCCTGATAACTGTGGGCAAGTCATTTAGCACTGTCTGCCTCAGTTTCTTCAACTGTAAAATGAGCTGGAGAAGGACACGGCAAACAGCTCTAGTATCTTTGCCAAGAAAACTCCAAGTGGGGTCATGAAGAGTTAGAATAATCTTACCAAGGCATTTTAAACAGATTGGAGGTGGGAAGACCTTGCCTCTTACCCATAGGAGGAAGAATGGTTACACCATTGTTTTATTGAGCTGGAGTCACCAAAGTTCCCCCATCTAGTGACTTCTCTGCAAGATTATCATCCATTTGCATCGTATATCTCTTGCATATGCAATTATTTGATTGTTGTATACCTAATTAGAATGTAAGCTCCTGGAGGGTAGGTACCATGTTTTTGTCCTTTTTTGTATTTTCAGCATTTAGTACAATGCCTAACTTATGGTGATCATTCAATAAACACTTATTGACTAACTACTCCAGTGGTTTTAGAAAAGCAAAAACCCAGTCATTGGACTAGAGAAAAGTTTTTCATGGCTTTTCTTACCATAAGGGAGTTCAATTTGTTTCTCTAAGCCTTGGCTATGAATGATACAACCTCTGTGAAGACTTCTCAGGGTGGTGATGAAAAGACTGTCTCCAAACTAGAGATAGGCTCTGAGAGAACGAACAGGCCATAAGTTTAAATTACCTAACCCTACAGGAATTCGGCCCTAAAAACTCCCTCCTGATTGCCATGCCACGTCAGCATTAGGTATACTAAATAAGGACATGTATGTTTGGATTGGCTATACCCTGTTTCCTTGTTCTTTGGGAATGGGAAAGATTTTCGTACCTAGAATGTAAGCCCGCCTCCCAGCCAATGGGAGTAAGGGGTAGTGGCGGGGTGGGGGTTTCTTGTTTGCGATAAGATATATAACCTTGCTTTGTCCTTTGTGCCTCGCCTCTCTCCTGCTGGTAGTGTACTGGAGGAGGACATGCCCCTTGTCACGAGATTGTAATAAAGACTAATTTTTTGCTTCTACCTTGGAAAGTCTCTGAATTTAATTGTGTTAGAGTCGCTATACTACATAGCTTGAATGGGAATTTGTTTCCTTACCCTAGCACCAAGGTCTTTGAAACACAGAGCTGCCCCCAGTTAACTAGAGCCCCTCAGCCTTAAATCTATTTTTCACCTCTACTGTGTAGTCACCTCGGACTTTGTTTCTGGCAGAGACCTTGCTTACTTAGGATCAGAAAGTCCATGTGACTGATTGTTTCGTTTACTCTGCCCTCACACCACTTAGGGGAAAGGGGGCTCTGCCGATAAAACCCTACAGGGTTGGGTGGGCCTCAGCTGCTCTCTCTTAAGGAGACCCAAAATGATTTCTGTTTGCCATGAAAATGAAAAGCCATGGTCTTCCCCTACCTAGCTGAATTATTGAATGTTCATACATATTTGTGCCCAGCAAGAGTTTCCCTTAGAAGATTAATCAAATAAACTCTGTCTCTGCCACTCACGGGATGTCCCTTTTCTTCTGTGGACCTTAGTTTCTTCACTGTAGAATGAAGAGGTTGGACTAGTGATCTCTAACACTAACATTCTATGATTTTGAGATTTTAGAGTAATGTTATGGTTGTCATGGATACAGCTCTCTCATCCTCTCTCTAACTCACATATACAGGCATATAAATATAGCACATAAGTTCTTCTACTATGCGCTCATGGTTTTTCATAATAAAAACCTGAAAATATTTCTTACTTCAATTTTATAAAACTGTTTCAAAATAGTGGAATAAAATGATCAAAGTAAGGACTTGAATGATTTAAAATTCTATCTATGCTTCTTCATCACAAGAACTTGAGCAACTCCATTTAAATGTATATCTCCAGATCATTTTTAAGGCATTTTCAAATGAATTTTAAAATTCCTTTTATAATTAAAAATTCTTGGGTTGTATTATTCTATGTTTCTATCCCTTTAGCTAACACTGATATTGGCGTAGAAGGTTTTAGATTTCAGTTTATTTTTACAGATAGAGAAACTAAGGGACAGAGAGGCTGAGAGATGATGTTTTGCTTTGTTCCTCTGCACACATAGAAAAAAAAATATATCATATTCCAATACAGAATGAGTCTTCTCCTGACTTTAGCCTCTGTTGTATTCCTTGGGTTCTACCCTGCCCCTGGGTTGGGACCCACCACAAGTTCCATACGACTAATTGTATCTTCTGGGTTTAGAATGGGGCAAAGATTCTCCTCTAGGAAGTTATTGAGCAGGTGGAGGTCGAAATTAAGGCAAGATCAATGAGCAAGAATAGAGGACGTGGAGCTAGAACAGAAGAGAGAGACAGACAGACAGAGACAGACAGACAGAGACAGAGGGAGACAGAGAGAAACAGAGACACAGGGAGAAACAGATTTCTAACAAAGTGGGAGAGCGGGTTGAGAGGTAAGACCAGGGTTCAGGAAACCATCTTGTGGTCTAGAGACTCTTCTGCTGCCACCACACCATTACTCCCCATCACAACAGCCCAAACTAAGCAATGGCAGATGCCCTGGCAAGGACTTGGCACTTGTGGTAACTGGGTTTGCTTGACTGGCTCTTTGTCTTTATCATAATTTTTTTTGATTGGGTATAACCTTTCTTCTCAAAGGTTTCAAGGACTCAATAAAAGTAGGATAACTAGCCCACTAAACTGGAGCTAAAATAACTCACATTTTAATGGGTCCTGATCCATTTCATCCAGCAAGGGAATTCCCTGTGAGGAAACGTCCTCCACCAATGCTGACCAGCACCTCTTCTGTAACTTAGAGACTTAGAGAGTCCCCAGAGGCACCTAGAGTTTAAGTGACTCATCCAGAGACACACAGCTAGCACACGTCCAAGACAGAATTTGAACCCAGATCTTTCTAAGTCTAAGGAAGCCTTCTATTCCCTATGCCATGCTGCTACTAATTCACACTTTTAAGATTTATGAGGTGCTTTCCTCAAAATTATTCTGGATGATTTGAGTAACAATACTTTTACTACCTACTTGTGAGAGGTAGGTAGAGAAAAAATTGTAATCCCTGGTTTACAGAGGAGGAAATTGAGGTTCCAAGAGGTAAAGTGACTCACTCTGGGTCACACAGCTAGTAAGTGGCTTCTATATCCCAGTTCTCCTGACTAGATCTTCTTCTAGACAGAATGCCTTCAGTGGAGAGAAACAGACCAAATAGACATATGGTTTTCCCTGCAGAGCTACGATTTTCACAGATGAGATCTATTTCTGAGGATTTGGGAGACAGCGAATGGACGAAGGGCCACTTGTGTGATTTCAGAGCTGCAAGGCTCAGAGACACCAGCTGTTTGAAAGCAAGGGAAAGAAGGTTTGTTCTTCCCAATGGCACCATTCAGTCTGCTGGGCCTGGGACTTTGGGGTGGTCAGGGCCTCTCCCCTCTCCTCTGCACAAGGTTGCCTCTCCCATTCATATGCGGATGCAGGCTTAGATAGAGATCGACATTTCCAGGGATGCCAGGTACATATTTGTGATGTACATTAGCATAGCGGTGCCTTAGACCCCGAAAGGTCCTTCAGATGACCTCATTGTTCAGAGGAAGAGCCTGAAGCTCAGAAGGCTGGACGGTGTCTCTCTTAAGTGCAAGAAGGAGGGAGGTCTATGTGAAGGCGTGGTAATTCCCATTGTCCCTGCGTGGCAAGCCGAACCTGGCCAGGACCTGCAGTTCCATCACAAGTGAGGACAAGATGTGCCCTTGGGAGATTAAAGGAGGCATCACTTTACAGCCTCCTCTTTCCATGCAAAGCTGCCCCGCCCTGTTTGAAAGCCCCAGTGGGCATTGAGGGCTGCCCTCTCCTCAGCCCTGTCTCTTCATCAGCACCACATGAAGTCCCATGGAGAAGGGCTCCTTTGGATAGGAAAGCCAAAATGAAAACCTTACCGCTCAAATTAAATCACAATTTACTCCAACACATCAGCTTGGCCCGGCTGTGTTGCGTTTGTGCTTTGACAAGGAATCTATTATTTAAATGCAAAAAAAAAAATTTCAGAAGGATGAGGATGAATTTAGTTCTCTATTCTTTAAATATTGATGGTGATAATATTTGCCTTTTAGCGTTCCTTGGTGGAGAAATCTTGCCAAGACAAAGGAGAGGCCTTTGACAGGCTCTGAATTCTTGAAGAGGAAGGTTCCACATGTAAATAATCTATTAAGCATGTCACTTAACAGCTCCCTACCTCAGTTTCCTTAATGGTAGAAAGAGGTAGAAGCTCAGTCTGTTAGCGGAGGGAAGGATGCTACCGGCTGAATCCAGCTCCTTCACTGCAGAGATGAGGGCCCCGGTCATTACTGAGGTTGCTGCTAGGTGATCTCTGAGGTGCCATAGCCCAGCAAGTAAGTGGGCCCACGGGACCATAGATTTAGAGCAGGAAGGGACTCCTAAAGTCACCTAGACCAACCCTTTCATTTTACAGATGAAGAAACTGAGGTCTGTAGAGGGAAGGTGACTTGCCCAGTGTCACACAGGTAGTAAGGGACGGTGCTGAGACATGAACCCAGGTCTTCGGTTGCTGAAGACAGTCTCTTCCCACTATATCCAATGGCATGAAGCAGCCAACCTGGGAGATCTCTTCCAGTCCCCTCATTCTGTGAACTTTGGAATCTATGACTCTGTTATCATTTCTGCTCTATTACATCATTCTTCCCCTCCCACCCCATCCCCGGCCTTCTTTCCCAAACATTAGATGTTAATAACCCAGGTAAGGAGGTGATGGACTCAGAGAGCAGACTGAGGAACATTTGTTTTTTGGACATGACTAATGAGGGAATTTGTTTTTGCTTGTTTGTAATAGGTTTTGCTTTTCTTGCTTTCTGGGGGAGGGAGGAGGCAAAGAGAGAGATGGGAGGGAGAGAATTGGGAATTGAAAATAAAATAAAATTGAATTGAATTGATTCAACACAGGTGCACAAACATTCATTAAGTGTTTAGGGGGCAGTTAGGTGGCACAGTGGATAGAGCATTAGGCTTAGAGTCAAGAAAGAATTGAGTTCAAATCTAGCCTCAGACATTTACTAGCTATATGACTTTGGACAAGTCACTTAACCTCTGTCTGCCTCAATTTCATCATCTGTAAAATGAGGATAAAAAAATAGCACGCTCCCAAGGTTGTTGTAAGTGTAATATGAGATAACATTTATAATTTTGTTGTTCAGTCATTTCAGGCGTGTCTGACTCTTCATGCCCCCGTTTGGGGTTTTCTTGGCAAAGGTGGAGTGGCTTGTCATTTCCTTCTCCAGCTCACTTTACAGATGAGGAAACTGAGGCAAACAGGATGAAGTGACTTGCCCAGGGTCACACAGCTAGTAAGTGTCTGAGGTCATATTTGAACTCAGGAAGATGAGTACTCTTGATTCCAAGTCTGACACTCTGTGCGCTGTGGCACCAGCTAGCTGCCCAAAATAACCTAGCTACATGACTGGATGGGATAGGAAACAAAGTCTGGTTTGATTGGCCCACACAACTTTTCGCTCACTTTGTTGCCAATAAAGATAGCTCAGCCTTGAAGTTGTTGTTGCTACAAAGATATAGAGGCAGATTTAGGCTTTATATCAGGAAAGGTTTCTTGCCAATCAGAGCTATCCACTAGGGCAGTGGGCTTCCCCCAAGCAGAGCTGGATAACCCCTCGTCAGTCACGTGTCATGGTGGGGATTTCTTTCTGTAGGCTGGGCTAGATGAGGTCCCTTCTGACTCTCAGGTTCTGGGATTTGGAGGGCCGCTGTTGAATTCTCCCGTTTCTAGCAGCATCTTCAGCTTTCTGCAGGGATGCTGAGGGCTGTTGGGGGCTACACGTGAGCAAATTCTTGACTTCTAGCTGGAAAGGGGTATCCATAGAAAGACCTGAGGAATCTTCAAGGACAGTAAAGTGATAGAACAATTCTATTTCCTTCAAAGTTAAAAAAAAAAGGAATCAATTTCTCATTTTAGTGCTGAGAGATCTAGGCTCAACCTTGAGACTAAGAACTCTCTAGGAATTGAAACTTAACAGATACTGAAAGGATTTCCTGATGTGAAGGGCAGAGGTGAAGGTGCAGCATCTTCCACACCTGGGAAGTATTTAAAGTAGTGTAGAGACTGACTGTCCCATGGAGCCCTAATTCCCTGTTGTCCTGCTTGGATGGAGAGAGATGGGCCAGAAAACCTCTCAGGCCCTTTTTGTTCTGGGACATTTTTACTACCCAGGAGTACATAATCAGTCAATCATCAAGCATTTATTAAACACCTACTAAGCACCAGGGACTAGCTATACAAATACAAAATGAAAAATATCCCCTGCCCTGACTCAGTCAACAAATATGTTAAGCACCTAGCTACTTACTTACAAGTGGTCTCTCCTGTTTAGAATGAGAGCTTCTTGAGGGCAGGGACTGTATTTTTGCTTTTTTCTCTATCTCCAGTGCTTAGCATTGTGTCTGTCTGGCACACAGTAGCACTTAGAACAATGTTTGTTGATTGACTGAGTACCTGACTGGGGATATACACAGAAATGAAACAGTCCCTGATCTCAGGAAACTTGAATTCTTCAGAAACTTACTTATATATCTTACTGGGAAAGAAAGTTGGATATAGAGTCAGACGTCCTGACCTAGATTTTATTCCCAGCTCTTCTGTTTACTATTTCTGTGACCTCAGCTAATTCCCTTCCTACCTCTGGACCTCAGTTTCACTTTCTGTATAATGGAGTGGTTGGACTAAATTAATTCTCAAGTTCCCTTTGACCTAGGTTCCAGGGTCATTTCAGCATACTTTAAAAATACTAGGTGGGGCAGTGGTGAGTGCTGAGCTTGGAATTAGAAAGACCTGAGGTCAAATACTGCCCCAGACAGTAGCTGTGTGACCCTGGACAAGTCACTTAACCTCTGTTTGCCTCAGTTTCCTTATCTGTAAAATGAGGATAATAATAGCAGCTACCTCACAGAGGTTGTAAGGTTAAATGAGATAACATATTTAAAAGCACTTTGAAAATCTTAAAGATAGATAGATATGTATATAGCTATAGATATATAAGTATTGTTGTGTTTGTTAATGCCCTTCAGGAAGGAACAGGTTTTTCTTTGAATCTTTTTATCTTCAGCACCCAGCATGGTACCTGGAGCAGAGTAAATACTTTATAAATGCTTGTTGGATTGGAACTGGGTGAAACAAGCTACATGTGGAACTTCCAGACCCTATTAGTTGCCCTCCAGAAGCATCTCCATTGAGCAGATTGGGCCTCTGTCTCCACAGAATTAAAAAGTCATAAAAATCATTTTATTTTAAAATGCAGTTTGGATCTGAATTCCCAAAGAAAAGCAGCCTGAATTCAGAAACCATCAGTTAACAAGCATTCACCAGTAGCCTCCTATGTGCCAAGGTTAAGTGGGGGGGATGTGAGGAAAGACAAAAACACAGTCCCTTCCAAGAGTTCACATTCTAACGTGTGAGACACCTCCCGAATAAATAGTTGCATTTGGAGATTCATAGAGAGGAGAAGACTGATTAAACACTGCCAAGGGAAGAGAGATCAGGTTACACGGTGTTTCTTCCCACACACTGAAAAAGTAGATTCTCCACACTTTGTTTTCTGGATATTTTCTGGCTCAGAGTGCAGCCCCTGGGACACCATTTTCGCAGATAAAATGGATCTTGCAATTAGAGAGAGAGAAAAGCTTTTCCAAGCCGATCCTTGGCTGGTGGGCATCAGAGCCTGTTAGAACTCCAACGGCAAAGCCTGCCCACCAAATGTTCACAGGGAGAGGAAGTTCAAAGTCAAGACTGGGAAAATAACAAGACTTCTCACACTTCTCTCCCACCTGGTCTACCTTTCCCTCACAACAGCCTTCTGGGCTAGACAGTCTATCCCCTCAGAAACTGAGCCTCAGGCCATCTCTTCCATTTGACTCAGCTTAATTTTTTCATATCATATTGGCTGTGTGACCCTGGGTAAGTCACATAACCTTTTAGTGAGTGCCCCAGGAAATTTTGTAAGGCCACAAGTTATAGAACACATCAGCCTAATCTGTATTGGTGGAGGGAATCTCCTCCCTGGGAATATTCTATAGCAATGAAATCGCAGGTCCTGTGAGAAAAAAAAAAAATGCTTGGCAGCATGGTATAGTAAAGATAACTAGAGCTAGAATCAGAATGGACAAGTGAAAAGGCATTTATTCATATTAATAGCTAATGTTTATATAGTAATTACCAGGTGCCACGCATGGTGCTACGCCCCTTACAATAATTATCTCATTTGATCCTTACAACAACCCTGGGAGTTAGGTGCTATCGTTATCCCCATCTGACAGATGAAGAAACTGAGGCAAAGTAGAGGTTAAGTGATTTGCCCAGGACCACACAGCTAGTAAGTATCTGAGGCTGGATTCAAGTTCAGATCTTCCTGAGTTCAGGTCCAGCATTGCACTGCGCCACCTGGCTGCTCCTACCTGCTTACAAATAGAAAAGGAAGACAGCCTGTGCTCTCAAGGAGCTTAATGGAGACCTTAAAGATCATGTATTCTCACTTCTTCATTTTAAAGCTGAGATCCATTCCCAGCTTTATTATATATTAGTCCTGTGACCTTGGCCGAGCTTTGGTGATCTCCATTTCCCACATTTGATTCAATTCAGCATACATGCATTAAGTATCTACTATGGGCGTAGCAGGGAGCAGAGTTATGCTTTCCCATCCCTAGGCAGGTGAGCCATTGGCCCCGTGAGTCGGGGTATCCAGAAAGCCCGAGGTCTGGAGTAGCCAGGAAACCAAGTGTGAGAGAGTTGGGACTGACCCAGGGCAGAAGGGATGCTAGATGCACTGGGTGCAGGGCTTTCTTTAGGCGCAGGAGGTGAGGCCAGACTTTCAACCGTTCTTAAATGTATTTACACCTGTCCATCCTTTTATGAGAATAGCATCTAAGACAGTTATCAAATGGTTTTCTAAAAAATCTAGGTGAACTGTATCCCAAATATTTCTTCTGGTCTCCCAACCTAGATACCCCATCAAAGAAAGAAACAAAGTGAGTCAAACATGACCATTTCTTGATGACACCACCATGGTGGCCCTTTGTGATCACTGCTTGCTCTTCTGCATGTTCATTGCCCATCACCTCTTCCACTTTTACCAGTGGACAACGTTCTCCATTTTTGCTGATGGTTTTTGTTATTGTTGTTCAGTTATGTCTGACTCTTTGTGACCTCACGCACCATAGCACACCAGGTCCTTCTATCCTCCACTATCTCCCAGACTCCATCCAGGCTCATATTAGTTGTTTCCATGACACCATCTATCCATCTCCTTTTCCTTTTGCTTCGATCTTTTCCAATATCAGGGTCTTTCTCAATGGATTCCATCTTCTCATTATGTGGCCAAAGTATTTCAGCTTCAGCTTCAGTATTTGACCTTCCAGTGACTAGCCTGAATTAATTTCTTTAAGTATTGACTGATTTGCTGTCCAAGGAATTCTCAAAAGTCTTCGGTACTATAATTTGAAAGCATCGATTCTGTGGCGCTCAGCTTTCCTTATAGTCCAGCTCTCACAACCATACATTCCTGCTGGAAAAACCATAGCTTTCACTATACAAACCTTTGTCAGCAAGGTAATGTCTCTGCTTTTTAGTATGCTGTCCAGATTTGCCATCACTTTCCTTCCAAGGAGCAAGAGTCTTTTAATTTCATGGCTGCAGTCACTGTCTGCAGTGATCTTTGAGCCTAAGAATATAAAATCTGACAGTGCTTGCATTTCTTCTTTCTCTATTTGCTAGGAAGTGATGGAATCGATTGCTAAAATCTTAATATTTTTGATGTTAAGCTTTTGATGTTCAGCTGTTACACTCTCCTTTTTCACTCTCATCAAGAGATTTCTTAATTCCTTTTCACTTTCTATCATCAGGGTGGTATTGTCTGCATATCTGGGATTGTTGATATTTCTCCCAGCAACCTTAATTCTGGCTTTTGATTCATCCATCTGGACATTGCACATGATGTATTCTGCATATAAATTAAATAAAGTGACAATATGTGACCTTGTCATTCTCCTTTTCTGGTCTCAAACCAATCATTTGTTCTATGTTCAGTTTTAATTGTTGCTTCTAGACTTGCACACAGGTTCTATGGGAGACAAGATGATCTGGTACTCCCATGTTTTTGAGGACTGGCCACATTTTATTGTGATCCACACAGTAAAAGGCTTTATCGTAGTCAACCAAGCAGAAGTAGATTTTTTTGTTTTGTTTTGTTTTTCTGGAGCTCCCTTGCTTTCTCCTTAATCTAGTGATTGTTGGCAATTTGGTCTCTAGTTCTTCTGACTCTTCAAAAACCAGCCTGCTCTTCTGATAATTCTCGAGTGATATGTTGCTAGAGCCTAGTTTGCAGAATCTTAAGCATAACCTTGCTGGCGTGTGGAATGAGCACAATTGTTTGGTAATTTGAACATTCCTTGGCATTGTCTTTCTTTAGGATTGGGATCCTAAACAGATCTTTTCCATTCCAGTGGCCACTGCTGTATTTTCCAAATTTGCTGGTATGTGGGCGCAGCACCTTAATAGCATCATCTTTTAGGATTTTAAGTAGCTTGGCTGAAATCCCAACCCCTCCACTAGCTTTATTGTTAGCAATGCTTCCTAAGGCCCACTTGACCTCATTCTCCAGGATGTCTGGCTCTAGATCAGTAACCACACCATCATGGTTATCATTGATGTTAAGATCTTTCTTGTATAGTTCTTTTGTATTTTCTTGCTATCTCTTTTTAATCCCTTCCACTTCTGTTAAGTGTCTACCATTTTTTTCTTTTATCATGTCCATTTTTGCATGAAATGTTCTTTTGATATCTCTAATTTTCTTGAAGAGACCTCTTATCTTTTCCATTCTATTACTTTCTTCTATTTCTTTGCATTACTCATTTAAGAATACCTTATCTCTCCTTGTTCTTCTCTAGAATTCTGTGATCATTTGGGTCTATCTTTTCTTTTCTCCTTTACTTTTTGCTTTCCTTCTTTTCTCAGCTATTTATAAAGCCTCTTCAGGCAGCATCTCCTGGATCACTGTCTTCTTGTAGTGGAGGGGCTCGCATAGCTCAATAAAATTACGAGCTATGCCATGCAGGGTTACCCAAGACAGACAGTTCATAGTGGAGAGTTCTGACAAAAAGCGATCCACTGGAGAAGGAAATGGCAATCCATTCCAGTATCTTTGCCCAGAATAACCCATGAACAGTATTAAAATGATAAAAGATGTGACCCCAGAAGATTAGCCCTTCAGGTCAGAAGGTGTCCAACACAATACTAGAAAAGAGCAGAGGACAAGTAAGAATGAAGCAACCGGTCCAAAGCCAAATGGAAGCTCACCTGTGGATGTGCCTGGTGATAAAAGGAAAGTTTGATGCTGCAAAGATCAGTGTGGCATACAAACCTGGAATGTAAGATCTGTGACCCAGGGAAAGCTGGGTGTGGTCAGACAGGAGGTGGAAAGTTTAAACATCGACATCTTGGGCGTCTGTGAACTTAAATGGATGAGTATGGGTGAATTTAGTTCAGGTAACCACTACATATACTACTATGGGCAAGAATCCCTTAGAAGAAATGGAGTGGCCCTCCTAATCAATAAAAGGGTAAGAAAAGCAATACTGGGGCATAATATCTGTTGGAATCCAAGGCAAACTGTTCAACATCACAGCAATACAAGTCTGTGCTCAACTGCTAATGCCAAAGTTGATTAGTTTTATGAAGACCCATAACATCTTCTAGAAATAATATCAAAAGAAGATGATACATTCATCACAGAGGATTGGAAGGCTAAAGTAGGAAATCAAAAGATAATTGGAATAACAGGCAAGTTTGGCGATGGAGTACAAAATGAAGTTGGGCAGAGACTAACAGAGGTTTGTCAAGAGAACTCGCTGGTCAGAGCAAATGCTCTCCAGAGCAGGTCACTTTCATGGCAGGGGACTCACACCTCCGACACTGCAGAGTTATCAATGCCTTTGGTGATGACATCATGCTAATCTCCCTGAGCCTGCACTTGAGCATTACATCACGTCTTTGCTGCTCTTGACTGGGTGTTGATTCTCTGCTGCTCCTAGTCTCTTGCTCCCTCTTGGGCTTAGGTATGCCAACATCACTCGCCTTGTCTACAGATCTCTGCTGCTCAATGCTCTCTGCTATCCACTTCCAGACTTCATGTCTTCAAGGCTGCCAGCCAGTCCTCTTAGCTCATAGCTTGGGCAAGGTGTAGTGACTAGATGCCTCGCCTTGATAGGGACAGGCTCAGAATTCTTTAGTCACTCATATCCAGGCTTCGCTCAGCTCATAAAAACCAGGTACAATGCTCCCAGTCTAGGACTAAGTTTTTTTTCTGTTTGACCCTGTGTTTGGGGTGATGATTACTAGCCTCTGTCTCAGAAAATAATCTGATGTAGGATAAGCAATTCCCCCAAAGTGACCCTTTTTTCTAATTATATGTACACATAATTGAATACTTGATTTTATCTGCATACCTAAAATTTTAGTGATCTGAAGCTAGGATGTGGGCACCCCCAGCTTCCTGGACTGGCTTCTGCACACCTCACATTGTTCCATCCCTCCTCAAATATTCTTAGAGTACTTAGAGCACATACCTGCTCACCCCTGTACTACTCTATAGTACTTTTTCCTCCCATCCTTCCTCAGTTTGTATGTACTTATCTGTGTATGTGCTGTGTCTTCTTGCCCCCAAGTAGAATATAAACTCTTGGAGGGCAGCATTGTGCCATTTTCAGCTTTGTATCCCCAGCTTGTGGCTGGCACTTCATAAAGGCATGTGGGATTACATTGAATGACTCTGGGCTTAAAACCTCCATTTTAAGGGAAGTGCCCAGATCATCCATGTCATCCTACTCTCTGGGATGCATTCCACCATTTCCCATGAAAATCGCCTCCCCCATTTTTAGGTTCCTTTTATGGATCTCATTCCCCCAATTAAGATGTATACTTCTTGAGAGCAGAGACTGTCTTTCTTGATGCTTTTCTATTTGTATTCTCATCTGTAAGCTGGGATGGAAATAGAGAGAGCCCTGGAAATCTAGCCTCAGACACTTTGTCTGACTCTGGGCAAGTCCCATAATCTCTGTCAGCCTCTGATTCCTCAGCTGTACAATGGGGATCATAACAGCACTTATCTCACAAGGTTGTTTTGGGGATCAAATGAAATAATCTCTGTAAAGCACTTAGCACAGTGCCTGGCACATAGTAGGTACTTAGTCAATGCCTGGAAGCAGGACAGAGTTTTCGCTCTATTCCCTCCTATTGGCCCCTCATCGAAAAGGAGTGATGACATGGGATAGTGTATTCTGCCCCCCACACCTAAGTCTGAAGTCAGTTTTCCTTAGGGGAATTCCTTTTAAAAATATTATTACGGTTTTATTAACATACAAACATCAACTGAAAATGATGTAACAGATAGATATTTATGACTTATAATGATAGTCATAATAATAATAAGATGAATTCTCTCAGTGATTTATTTGACACAAACTGAGATCATGCTCCTTTGGCCCCACCGACACACAGACAAATATGGGTTCTTTAGAGCCCTTCCCTTCTCCAGAGAGCGCACAAACAGGACATGCCATCTGAGGTTAATTTCTAAATCAGGAAACCACAGAGCAAGCTACAGAACTCAGACCAAGCCAGAAAGGAAACCATATCCCATTACCAGCAAGGGTGTAAAAGCTACCACTAGATAGCTCTGCCTTGTTTCAACCTGCCTCTGAGTTACAGCGAAGAATGCTGTCATTGTTCTGGCATGTCCAGGATCAACACCACCAGTTGGAAAATTCCCCAGTACTGGTGAGCTTCTGATGCAGTTTTTAGACGTACATTATGTGTCTATAATTTTTGCCCAGGGGCATAATTATCAGCACCTGGACCATTGCTATTGCTGCATGCTTGTGCATCCCTGCCCACCCCTGTTAAACAGGTCAGCAAGTGGAGAGAGTAAAACTAACCTCTGCCCCCATGTGGCTCTCCATACTACTCAGATTAACTGTTCCTAATGGACATGGAGAGAATGGCCAACCTTGGGCTCAGGGAGGCTCCTTTTGTGTGTGCTTACAAACACCAGGGAAGAAGTAGCCTGAGCACAAATAAACACAACTGAGGGAAAGAACCCTGCGTCTGGAGCCACTTAATTGCCTCTGGGACCTTGAACCTCTCTGGGCCGCCATTTTCCTCATTTTATAATGAGGGGTTTGGACTAGATGCCTTCTGAGGTCCCTTCCAGTTCGAAAACTATGATCCTAAAAACTCAATGCACTGGCCCAGGAGATGGCGGACGTGAGTTCAAAACCCGGTTCTGCCACTTAGCAGCTGTTGCCTCATGCAAGTCACTTAACTTCTGAGTCTCAGCTTCCTCATCTGTAAAATGGGTGGGTGGTACTAGATGACTTCTAGGTGTTCTTCCAGCATGCTTCTGATAATGCTCAATATGATTTACTTTGTTGCAGTTATACGATGATCCCAAAGGATCATGATGAAAAGTACTACCCCTCCAGAGAGAGAACTGAGGAGCTCTGATTGAAGTATAATTTCTTCTCTTTCTTTATTTTTCTTGCTATTTTTTTTTACAACATGGCTAATATAAAAATATGTTTTGCATGACTTCACATGTATAATTGATATCATATTGCTTACCTTCTGGAGAGCTGGGGGAGGAAGTGGAGGGAGGGAGAGAATTTGGAACTCAAAAAAATTTAAATGAATGTTAACATAAATAAATAATAATTTTTTCAAGTATTCAACAGTGGGAAAGAATTGCTGCAGAGTTGTAAGACAAGTGAGGCTGTTGCCTTGGGTTCACAAAGCTGAGAAGCACAGAAAAATAGATGAAATAGGCTTCTGACACGGATTGTCTCTATGATCTTGGACAAGTCAGGGACCTCTCTGGGCCATAGATACCTCTCTAGGGCTATTGCAGAGAAGGGACCAACCTCAATAAACAGAAGGGGCTTTCTCACATGAGAGTTTCTTGTTCCCTGTACCAATGTACCGATACGTCCAATCCCTTTTCTTCATGAATTTACTCTTGCAAGCTTGTCATGCCATCTAAACGAGGGACAAGATTGTGTAGCCTTGCCTAATGTGCAAAATTAGCTAGTCACAGTCTAGATCGGTTGCCTTGGTGCAAGCCAGAAGAAGAATGCAGTGATTGACTGATAGGGGCAATAAAAGGCTGGCCTTTCCGTGTCGGAGGCAAGAGATGAATGTAAGAGAAGTAGAAGGAGACAGAAAAGACGTGAAGGAGGAAAGTGTGAGAGAAGAGAAAAGCCAACAGGAGAGATCAGCAGAGACAGTCATTGAAAGTGGGGAGAGAGAGAGAGAGAGAGAGAGAGAGAGAGAGAGAGAGAGAGAGAAGAA
>NW_020954577.1:46991825-47052887 GCF_900497805.2 Vombatus ursinus | reverse complement strand
AGGAGGAGGAGGAGGAGGAGGAGGAGGAGGAGGAAGAGAAAAAGAAGAAGAGAGAGAGAGCATGACAGAGACAGAGAGAGGGAGGGAGACAGATAGAGTCAGCATGGAAGAGACAGAAGACCAAACAGTAGAGGGGAAAGAATGTCTTCATTCATTTATTCAGCAAACATGTATAAAGGACCTACTATGTGAAAAGCTCTGTCTGTGTCAGGTGCTGGAGAGATGAAGGTGAAAAATGCCCCAGCCCTTGTTCTCAAAGAATTCTTCTGGATGAAAAGAACGATTGTTGTAGAATGCCAAGGGGGCAAAGGAGAGACCCCAGCAAAGCACTTTAGGAAACTGAGGATAGAAAACAGAACTATTGGTTGAGGGGAATCAAAGAAGGCTTCATAGTGAAAGTGGCACCAGGGCTGAGGAATGAATGAGAATTTACTAATTGTTTACTATGTGCTCAGCACTGGGGATAGAACAGTCTCTTTCTCAAGGAGTTCACACTCTAACCTGAGGAGGCAGCACATTAAAGAAAGTTCAGTTACAGGATGGATGGGAAAGTGTGGAAGTCCTGACCGTGCAGCAGAGAGGCAGGGTCCTTAGTAGCTCAATAGTCCAAACCAGGAGTGGGGAACCTGCGCCCTTGAAGCCACATGTGGCCTTCCAGGTCCTCAGGTCGGGCCCTTTGACTGAGTCCAAACTTCAGAGAACAAATCCCCTTAATAAAAGGATTTGTCCTATAAGACTTGGACTCAGTCAAAAGGTTGCACCCTAGGACCTAGAAGGCCACATGTGGCTTTGAGTCTATAGGTTCCCCATTCCTGATCCAAATAAATGTGCCTGTGGGTCTGAAGGGCACAGAGGCAGGACAGACAGAAAGGTTTAGTGGCCCTCCACCTCAGGAGAAGAAATAAAGTTGGTGACTCTCATCTCCTCCAAGCCATGTGAGTGATTAAGCAACTGTGTTCAGATTGGCTTTGAAAAACTGCTTGTGTGATGAGTGTCATCTGTAAAATATCAAGCCAGTTCTGGAGGAGAGAGGTTTGAGAGAGCCTGAGCCAGGAGACAGCAGTTCCAACCAAGCCCTTTAGATGGAGGGTAAGGTGAGGAGGTGGAGAGGAGAGCACCATGGCCTCAGCCTCCCCCTTGGCCAGAGGAGAAACATGAGCTTAGAAGGGTCCAGAGGATTCCCATTGGCATCCTAGCAACATCCCAGGGGACCACTGTGGCTGGCAGAAGTGTATGCATTACAAGCCCAAGAAAGACATCTTTAAGGCTCTGCAAGGAGCCCATCAAAAAGCCATACCATTCTTAAGGGGAACTTTTTGAGTCCCTTCCAAAGGAGAGGAAAGGGACTCCTTTGAAGTTATGATTTATCCTTTTGCCATGCATGTGCTGTTTGAAAACAATTTTCCTTGCACATACTCATACATAATCATGGGAACATGGGCCCCAGACTAGGGAGATGTTTTTGTACCAATAATATCACCATATTAAATTCTCCTTTCTAAAAAAGAATTCACTCTGGCTAACTAATTGATATCAACCGATAATCATAACAGAAGCATATCGGTGGGGGCTCATGCTACATAACAGTAGAAAAGACACCCAGAGAACTCTCAAGGATAATGCTAGAGCCCTGAGGGGCAGTGGTAGCCATGGTCCCCTGGTTCTGGGGACCTGACTCATTAGTGAGAAAGGGATTTGGGAGATTAGCTCCAGAGCCTGCTCCTCCAAAAGTATATTCCAAGCACCCACTAGGCACTTGGGCTACAAAGACAAAACAAAAAAAATAGTCCCTGCATGAAAGGAGTTTAAACTGAGGGGTAGGAGGTGGGGTAGAGGAGAGAGAGAAAATATTTAAACAGTTTAGGAAAAAGAGAGCACTGACTACTAGGTGGGCAGCTAGGTGGCGCCATAGTGCACAGAGCACTGGGCCTGGAGTCAGGAAGACCTAGGTTCAAATCTAGCCTCAGACAGTTATTAGCTGTGTGACTCTGGACAAGTCACTTAACCCTGTTTGCCTCAGTTTCCTCAACTGTAAAATGAGCTGGAGAAGGAAATGGTGAACCATTCCAGTATTTCTGCCAAGAAAACCCCAAATGGGATCATGGAGAATCAGACATAACTTGAAAGACTCAAAAACAGCCAACAACTAAAGAGAACAGGAAAGATTGTAGAAGGTGTCAGTCCAACATGCATTTATTAAGTGCTTTTTATGTGCTACTCATTGTACTAAGATATGAATGCAAATAAAAGCAAAAAGAAAGACAGTCCCTGCTCTCAAAAAGCTTACATTCCAATGGGGGAGATAGCACAGAAAAGGAAGCTGAAAAGGGTCTAGCGGAAGGCACCAGGTAGGGGTATGATGAAGAAGTCAGGTGTGAATGAGGAGATTGATGTCCTGGGTACACACCTTAAGCAGAATCTCTGAGAGGGGGCCAGAGGCTACTTCAGAGATATGAATTCTAGGACTGAAATCATTAGGATGAAGTTTTCTGGAGCATGATGGAGAAGTCTGGAGGCAGAAATGAAAGGAAGGCACCATTTTGTGTCTTCTCTTCAGCTAGATTGTGTATTTGTGGGTACAAATAGTACTGGGCATTGGATTGAAAAGTTTTCATGCTTTGTTTCCCTCCTTGTGCGCTCCTGTTGACTGAGAACTGAATATCTATTGAACCAGAGAGCTAAAAGCAATTCACTTCCAATGACAGATGTCACTATTAGCATTCAATTGTATATAAAATGTTGAACTTGGAGTCCTGCTTTAAATCCAGCTTCAAAAACTTATTAGCTGGTGATCCTGGGCAAGTCACTTAACTTGACTCAGTCTTGGTTTCCCTATCTGCAAAGTGGAAAATAATAATAGCACCTACTTCACAGGGTTATTGGAGAGCTCAAATGAGAAGACATTTCTAAAGTCCTTTACAAGCCTCAAACCATTATATAAATGCTAGATGATAATGATTATCATATCCTGGAGGATGGAGCTTGTTTCATTTTTTTGTTTTTGAATCCCCAGTGCTGAACACAAAGCTGGGGATGAAATGTTCATTGATTGATCCCAAATCAGATGCTTTCTACCTCTGTGACCTTGGACAAGTCACTGCCCCCTCAGGCCTCAATCTTCTCTTCGAAAGTCTCTTTCAGCTCAGGACCTAGACTTCTGTAATCCTATGATTGACTGAGCCTGGCTTTCTGCTGTAAGGTATCAGAGCTATGAAATGCCAACAGATTTTGTTTACTAAGTTACACGTTTTTCCTGAAGACTAAAAATGGATATCTTGAGAATCTTGGAAATTCATGAATCCCTAATTCTAACTTTTTTTTTCTCCTCATGAGCCATTTGGGGGCCATGTCAATGTGCCTTTTCCAAGTGTCTCTCTTTTTTCTACTAACAAAATGCTTAAGTCAAATCTTTACAACAAAACACGTGCTTGTGCAATTGAATTCCATTTCATTCTACAAGCATTTATTAAGTACCTACCTGGTGCTAGGCTCTGGTAACAGTAAGAGAAAAACAAAACCTGTCCTGCCCCCAAGGAATTTAATTTTTGCTGGATACAAACACACCAAAACCCTCATTCCCTTGACCCCAACTGGTCTTCACATTCACTGCCAGATTACCCTTTGTTTACCTTTTTCCATCTATTTCACCAATTTTTTATTCACTCATTCCTGTGCTTTGCCAGAAGGTCTAATCCTATGACTGGTTGATCCTCTTGGAATACTTGCCCTAAAATGCCATTTTGAGAAGGCAGGTGATCAGGAACCTGTCTAGAATCAGAGCATGTTCCATATGCAAAGACCTAAGACAGGCTGTCATCTAGTACAAGTGGGAGGCTGGAGATCCTGATAGGCTTGGGACAGAAAGACTGAGCATAGATGTTGCCAATGCCAATTTAGGGTAGAGTTCCCTGCACTGCTCTCTTTCTTGGGGGAAGCAGCTGATGCTGGGAAGGGTTGATTGACCTTAATTACTGGAAGGGTCCTACTTAAAGGCTGCCTGTAGAGTAGAGTGGAGTGAGGTTGGGATGGAGGTCAGTTGTCAGGATTTGGGAAGGTTGCAGCTACATCGATTTGACTCCCAGAGAAGCTTCCCTGGACTACAGGTTTCTGTGTTTATGTCTTGGTGTGTTGCCTGGCTCTGGGGGGAGGGGGGGGATTCTGGTAATTACCTAACTCCACTCCATCCTCCTTGGGGCAAGTTTCAGAGTCCAGGTGAAACTATGTCCCCCAGGCTGGCCCCAGGTCTTCCTCTTCCTGATGCACTGGATGCTCTGGGACCAGTTAGTCAAGATTCATGGGTGCTGGACTATGAGGGTGGTATCAGAGCAGGAGGGACCTTCTGTGGCTGTAGCTCCAAGGCCCCCTGAGCCCCTTTTGTCTTACGTTCCCTTTTTGTTTACTAGGAAAAGAGGGCAAATGGCCTGGCCCAGGTGCATTAAAGCATAGCTTCTATGTTGTGCCAGATCAGGCCTTGGTGGGCTTTGTCTTCAGAAGATTAGGACGGGCTACCTTTCAATAGACCATCTTTCAGATTAAAGAAGGGAGCCAAGCACTGGAATATAGCTTCCTTAGCAGTGTTGACCATTATACTGGAATTATGATGTAGCAACCATGATAGAAAGGTAGATCAGTGTAAGAGTGACCATGATAGAAAGGTAGATCAGTGGAAGAGTGACCATGATAGAAAGGTATCAGATCAGTGGAACAGATCACACAACAAACAGCAGCAGATGATTACAGTAAGCTTGTGTTTGACAAGCATAAAAACTTAAGCTTTTGGGATAAGAATTCATTATTTGGTGAAAATTGTTGGGAAAGCTGGAAAGCAATCTGGCAGAAATTAGGCATAGACCAATATCTTACACCATTTACCAAGATAAGGTCACAATGAATACATGACCTAAATATAAAGAGAGATATCATAAGAACATGAAACATATTACCTATCAGACTTATGGATAGGTGAACAGTTTGTAAATAAACGAGATGAGGAACACTGTGAGGTATAAAATAGGTAATTTTGATTACGTTAATTTAAAAAAGGTTTTGTACAAATAAAATCAATGTAGCCAAGATCAGAAGGAAAGCAGAAATTTGGGAGGAGAATTTTATAGACAGTTTCTCACGTAAGGTCTTATATTCAATTTTTTGGGGTGTTTTTTTTTGTTTTGTTTTTGTTTTTTGCTGGGCAATGGGGTCAAGTCACTTGCACAGGGTCACACAGTTAGTAAGTGTCAAGTGTCTAGGGCTGGATTTGAACTTGGGTCCTCCTGACTCCAAGGCCGGTGCTCTATCCACTGTACCACCTAGTTGCTCCCAAGATCTTATATCTCAAATAGATAAAGAACTTTGTCAAATCTGTAAACGTAAATCATTTTCTAATTGATAAATGATCAAAGGATATGAACAGGCAGTTTTCCAGTGAAGAAATCAAAACTATTTATAGTCATATGAAAAAAAACCTCTAACTCATTATTGGTTAGAGACATGCAAATTAAAACAATCTTGACATATCACTTTATATCTATCAGATTGGCTAAAGTGATTGAAGGAGAAAGTGGCTAAAGTGATTGAAGGAGAAAGTGACAAGTATTCAACGAGATGTGGAAAATTGGGACACTAATTCATTGTTAGTGGAACTGTGAACTGATCATCCATTTTGGAAGGCAATCTGGATATGCCCAAAGAGTTGTAAAACTCCCTACACCGTTTGACCCAGCAACACCACTACTAGGTTTGTTTCCCAAAATGATTTGGAGAAAAAGAAAAGAACTTATATGTTCTAAAATATTTCTAGCAGCTCTCTTTGTGATGGCAAAGAACTAGAAATTGTAGGGATGCCCATCAATTGGGGAATGGCTAAATAAGGTGTGGTATATGGTCGATGGAATTTTACTGTGCTGTAAGAAATGATGAGCTTGTTGATTTTAGGAAAACATGAAAAGACTTGCATGAACTAATCAAGAGTGAAATGAGCAGAACCAAGAGAACGTTGTATGCAATAACAGCAAAGTTGTTCCAAGAACAACTTTGAGCAACTAAGTGATTTTGAATATTCTACCTGAATCAACCACAAAGGACCTATGAAGGAAGATGCTATCTGCCTCCAGAGAAAGCACTGATAAATAGAAGTATGTATAACATGATTTTATACACATACACATATGTGTGTCTACTGGCAGCCTTTTCTAGGTATTGAGGGGAAAAAATATAAAAAGTGCACAGCAGAGAACAAAAGAAAACTTGGAAGGAAGCATAGAAAGCGTAGTAGCTTTGAAAACAATGTGTAATACTTATATAGTTTTTCAAAAAAAGTAAAGAATGCAAAATATAAATTCATGGTTTTATATTTAATCCTCTTTTTATATTGTACTGTATATGTGGAAATATTCTTTTTTTTTTGCTTTAAGTTCAAAATTCATTTAAAAAAAGATTTGGTAATTAAGAAATTATTAACCATTTTGAAGAAAGTAGTTTCAGTTGGCTGCTGAGGTTGGAATCCAGGCTATAGAGAGTTAGAAAAGAAAGGTGAGGCATTCATTATAGATGACCTCAATGAGCTTGGCCACAAACTGCTGGAGAGATATAGGAGGATGATAACTAGAGGGGCTGATGGATCAAGTGAGGGTTGGTTGGTTTGTTTTTTGAGGATGGGGGAGACAGACACGCTTGTAGGCAATAGAGAAATAACCAGTAGACACACCCAGAGAAAGAACCATGGAGTCTGAATGCACATGGAAGCAGACTATTTGCTCTCCTTTTCCTTTGTGGTTTTGTTTTATTGCTTCATTCTCATGGTTCCTCCCATTAGTTCTAATTGTTCTTTACATCCATCATGACTAATGGGAAAATATGCTTAATATGAATGTATATTTAGAGCCTATATCGGATTGTATGCTGTCTGGAGAAAGAAGTGCGAGGGGGAGAAAATTTAAAACTCAAAATCTTATGGAAGTGAATGTTGAAAAGTAAAAATAAATTAAATTTTTAAAAATTGGCAACAATAACAAAAAAGACGTAACCAGTAGACAGATTGAAGACAAGTGAGAGAGGGAATAATGTATAACAGCAGTCTATTAAAGAGAATAGAATGAAACGGGATCACTTGTGCATGTAAAGGGGTTTGCTTTGGAAAGAACTGCCTCTTCACATGAGACAGGGGTAAAGACAAAGATAGTGGTGGAAGGCATCTGGGTGCTATGACATGAGGAGGGGAGAAGAGGGAGAGGCAAGGCTCTCAACTGAGAACGTGAGAGGAAGGCGAGCCATGGGAGGGTGGAGGGAGGATAAAGTTGCTGTCATGAATGGGTCAGTGGGTCACTTAAGGAGGTGTAAAAGGATTGCCTTGCAGTAGTATGGGCCTAGTTGCCCATAGTCACATAATGAGTAAATATCTGGGGTAGAATTTGAACCTCAGTCTTCCAGACTCCATGTCCTACATCTAATACTTAATACACTATGCTAGTGACTTGACCTTCAAGTGAATGTTAGAAGGGTTTTATTCAACTTTGCTGGTTATCATCAGAAACATTTTCTGTTTGTTTCCAAGCAGGGAGATGAGCCGTATCTAACCAAAGCCTAGGACATCCACCATAACCACTGCCCACAGGCAAGGATATGGGATCTTCTTGCCTAGAGCCAAAGGATCTGTGACAAGCTGGGTTCAAAAGGGATATGTGACCCTCTTAGAATGAGGGGTGAGGACAAATAGCCTCTTCTAAGGATTAGATATAGCTAACAGCTAATTATGCCTTTAGCATTAACTAATATACTTGCATGGGCCCCTCAGCTCTGAAGGTGTCCAACATACTATGGGGGATGTAATGGAAGGCAGAAGGGCCTGGCATGCTGCGGTCCATGGGGTCAGGAAAAGTCGAATGTGACCGAACAACGATATACTTGGCAATCTGTCTGCGTTTGATTAGTGACGTCTTGGTGGGTCTTCTCTATCAAATATCATGGCTGACTTGGACAATATTTTGACTTTCCCCAGCATAGCATGCTGCTATAAAAAGTATTGATATGGTTGTTCTGCCACAGTTTGTTAGCATGAAAGGAGATCTCCTGCCACAGCCAGGCAGACCTTCCTAAGATTCATGCCAGGTCTAGAAGAATTATAAATGTAGGTGGGCCATAAAAGACTGGGCTCTGCCAGCAGAATCTCTGACCCTGCAATACATATATATATATACATACATGCACACACACACACATATATTGCATATATATGTATGTATATATACACACACATATACACACATACACACACATACACACACACATACACACACACATACACACATACACACACATACACACACACATACACACACACATACACACACACACACACACACATATACACACACTGCATATATATGTATGTATATATACACGCACATGCACGCGCACACACGCACACACATGTACATACATACACGCATGCGCACATGCATGCACATGCACATGTGTGTGTGTGTGTATATATACTCACATATATATCAAGGGAACAGATGCTTCTACATGGACAACTCCTTCCAGAGTACCAAAGGTTAATGACAAACTCTTATGAATGTCCAGAAAGGGGATGGTATTAAAATAAGGCTCTTCCTGGTATCGAAGAGAGCCTTTGTGATTATACCATTGTCATGACATCAAAATCCAGGCTGCCCTCCCCCCCATTTTTTTTCTAGGGATAGGTGCTACCAAAATCAAATCTTTCATTTAAAAAAAAAAATCTCCACCCAGAGACAGTACCCTGGCAAAACACTTCAGTGTTATATCTATCAGTCCCTGTGATGGAGTGCTCAAACCCCAGCCCTAGGACCATTGCTCTCCCCAGCCTAAAGACCCTATCTCTGTCAATAACTCATGAGTGGGTCCCAGTGCAGCAAGCTAGCTCTTCCTGATACAAGAACAAACTGACCTCTGTAGAATTTCCCTTGTATGAACGGGACTATCTTGTACCAGCAGAACTATCATGTACTAGTCCCCACAGTTACCGTATACAATCTAGAGGTCAAGCTATTGACATCAATTCCCAAGGCTATCTTGTTACAGATATAACAGACAAAAAACACACCCTGTAAAAGAACCCCACCCACCCACCCTCCAAGCCATGCTAGTAGTGAATGATGCCTGCACCCAAGATATAGAAACTGTTACCCTAATTAGCATACTCACCACAATTCACTGCATCTTTCCTATATAAGCTTTAGCATCACCCCCATTAGGTTTCCAGTTTCCTAAGGAGCTCTGCCCGCCATATAAGCATTACAATAAACTTTTAACCACTTGACTGGAAGACTGCTTGAGTCTATGAATTCTTTCCAGACAACTCTTCCCTGAACCTTGGTATTTTGGGGTCCCTGTACCCCTAAAACACATCAATGGGCCCAAGTAGCCTCTCCCGGAGTTCTGACCCTTTCTTTCTGAAATCTTTAAGGGTGCTTTGTTGAAAAAGTTCTTCTACCCTCCCATAGGGAGGTCAGCACGTTGGTCAGAATGCTATCCTTACTGTAAACTTTTCCTTATTAATTAAGCCTTAATGTTTCATAACCTTTTTGTTGAATCACTGGAAAAAAATAAAAATAAAACACCTCTACCTTTCAGATTGTCACTTTCCTTGATCACAATGAGATAATGAACTTGGTCATAACCTGAGTTCCCTTTTTTAGGAGTCTAGAAGAAATGAGTACAATGTTTAGTGTTAACTTTCAGCTTTTTAGAAAATTCAGGCCCAGATGAGTTTTCTATGCCCTCTGGGATCCCTCCTAGCTCTGAATCCCTGGGAAAGACTCTCATGGGTATGTTCCAGCCTTTTGAGACTTTTGTCTTGCAGCCTCCCTCAATTTCAGAGGACAGATGGGATGGTAGGCTCAGAGTGAGCGGGGACTTTCAAAGTTATGCAGTCCATCCATTTTGCAGAGGAGATATCAGAGACTTGGAGGTGAAATGACTTTCCCTGAGTTGTGTCCATCCTTGGAGCCCACTGATTGAGGAGCTAGGGCTGCCTGGAACTTTAAAGAAGAGCCTCTCACCTTTTATGGCTTGTAAGTCTCGTTGGTGTGTTCCAAATTACCAGAGAAATAATAGGGGCAATTTGTCTCTGTCCCACCCCCAGACCTGGTATTGGAGGGTGAAGAGTATCGGACTTCAGGGTTGAAAATCCACCTCTGCCCCTTGTGCTATATAACCCTGCCAAAGTGGTTTTACCTCTGAAACCCAGTTTCCCTGTCTAAAAATTGGATCTAATGCTTCTCAGGTTTGTGGTGAAGATCAAATGAAAATGTAGGTAAAACCTTTTATGATCCCATATAAATGTCAGTGGAGGAGGTGACTAGTTAAAAGGGCCACATATGAAGTAGTAGAAGATATCCAGTTGCTTTGGGCATGGGTAAAGGGAGGACAATTCTCTCCCTAGGTATCCAAGGAACCTGCAGCTGCTGGACTGCCTATGGGTGGAAGGAATAGAGCTGAAAACTGAAAGAGAGGAGGAAGCGTGGCAGTTGCTGCTGGTTTGTTTTTAGACTGGCCACAACTTTGACCTTGCCCACAATTCTTTTATGATAGCTTTTTTTTTCTTTTTGGTGAGGCAATCAAGGTTAAATGATTTGCCCAGGGTCACATAGCTAGTAAGTGTCAAGTGTTTGAGGCCAGATTTGAACTCCGGTCCTCCTGACTCTAAGGTTAGAGCTCTATCCACCGTGCCACCTAGCTGCCCCAAAGTCTTAGTTCTGGTTTTTGGTTTTGTTTTTGTTTTTTGTGAGGCAATTGTGGTTAAGTGACTTGCCCAGAGTCACACAGCTAGTAAGTGTTATGTATCTGAGGCCGGATTTGAGCTCAGGTCCTCCTGACTCCAGAGCTAGTGCTCTATCCACTGTGCCACCTAGCTACCCCCTGTATGATAGCTTTTTGAGTTTAACAACTAACCCAACATTTTAAACGTTGTAGAACACTTTTCAAAGAGCCTCAGCTCTGTGATGTCACTCTCACTCTCTTTTTACAGATAGAGAAACTGAGGCTAAGAGGTAATATCACTTTCAGAGCCAGGCAACTAGTATATGTCTGAGGGAAGGTTCACACTTGGGTATTTCGGACTCTAAGGCCAGACCTAAGTCCAATCTGCCACCTCCTGTCTTTCATGATCTTGGTTGTGTGAGGTTCAGACCCAGATATCTTTCCACAATGTGGGAAAGATACAGTTGCAATGTCTAGTCTTCTTGAGAAACATCCCTGCCACAAGCATGTTTCTATGTCATGGCCAACTGTAAACTTGCTCCCTCTTTCATATGCATGGCACTGTACAGACACAGCTTCATTTGATATTCCCAAATCCCCTGTGAGGATCTTGAGGGAGCAGGAGGTTTTGCTGAATTCTCTTCCCAGTGGGTAGCTCTGGTCTCCCACCATGTTTGGTGTCTTCCCTGCAGTGCACTGATAAGGACATTTGGAGAGAGTGCCTACATGGTGCCCCTGTGGTGGTGATAATAGTATATTTATATCAATGGAAGGCACAGGTCTAGAGTTAGAAGGGCCCTCAGAGGTCGTATATTCTACCACTGCCACCACATTCTAGATGTGGGAGCTTAGGCCCAGGGGGAGCAATGATGCCTGTTCATTCTTGGGTTTTGTCCCCTGGAGTCATTATGGTATACAGGCTCACTCTCTGGGATCTCTCAGTATCTTTACTGTGTTCTGCTGCCTTCATTACATGGGCCTAGGGAGGCAAAAGCAGGGACTGGCTGCTGATCTGAAAGGCATCGGCCAAACTTGCTTTCTCTCTGTAGGATCCTAATCAGAGATTGAGAGTGAAGATTGAGAGGAAGATTGAGATTGAGAGGAAGGAATGTTAAAAGTCTTGGTGTCTCTCACTGTATAGATGAAGATACTAAGGCACCAGCTTCATCGGCAGGTGACACTACTACCCATGAACCTCAGTCTAGTTGCATAAAAGGAAGGCTGGGAAGTACCACAAAAGTACCAAGCTCCTTATGGGTCCCAGAGGGTGGATGGTCTTTAATCTCTCAGTTCAATCTCCTCTTCTAAGAGGGAGGGCTGAGAAAACACCAATTAGCAGAGCCCTGAGCACCTGCCTCCCACACACTCTTTTCCTTTCCAAATCAGCTCAATTTCAGTGCCCAGGTGTTGAAAGCCTGGCATAGTGGGGTTGGCCACACAAACAGGCTAATGTACTTAACTGCCTAGAACATCTATCTTGTTCTTGAGCAATCCCACTTTCTCCTGGACACACTCATAACCTGCTCGTTCCAGGACACAGTGAAAGGTGTGCGGGATTAGCTGCCTGCTCTGGAGACGTGTGTCCCCCATGCCAGAATGTGTAAACCTCCCTAACGCAGATCCTGGCACTGTCTACTCAGCCATGGATTCCTCCCCGGCTCCAGTCTGGGCAATCCAGGTCTCGCCAGTGCTTGAGGCTGGTGCCTTTTCCCCAGGTGTTTCATCGTGGGCAGCTGCCGACCACAGCTAGCTGCTTACTTGTGAAGGCTGCTCTGAGGAGATCTGCTGCCATCCATGATCTCATCTCTCTCTTGAGCTCACTTTCTGCAGACTCAGAGCTGAATCACTTCCCCTTAGGGCTCTTCCATTCTGCTTTCACTTTATCTCCTCCAGGCCTCTTCCGGCCACCCTGCCTGCCCTCCACCTTCCCCCATTTCTGTCTCTAGCCCTTCTATATGCATTGTCTTCCTGGAGGGCTGGTACTGCCTTACTCTTTTGTTTCCACTGTGCCTGGTACACAATAAGCACTCAATAAATGCTTTTTGCGTTCGTCCACTCTGTAACTGAGTTTGGCTACAATCTGCTGAGGATGCCCTTCAAAGCAAGGGGTAGGTGGGGCAGAATGGGGTAGGGGTGGTGCTCTTGTAGTGACATGACCAAAGATTTTATATTCTGTGGAGGAAGATCTACGTATACGGAATAAATATGGAATATTCTGTATACAGAATAAATATAAACTAGTTTCTTGAGGGGGAGGCGCTAAGAGTTGGTGGGGAGCAGACAAAGTGCTTTGCAAACCTTAAAGAGCTATGTAAATATCAGCTGACATTGATCATGCAATTGACCACCTGTCCTAGAAAGTCTTGAGTTGACATTTTGTGCCCTCACTTAAAATGAGTGTCTCATCTTGTGGAAGGTGGTGTGTGGGCCGAATCTGGAAAGAAAAGAGGGACTCTAGAGGATGGAGTTAAGAAGAGAGTGACTGAGTACCAGACATGAGGGATGACCAGTACAAAGCATGGATGTGGAGTGTCATGGATGAAAAACAGAGCTCCACCTGTTCTGTCCCCAGGGAACGGTGCAGGGGAGCTTTAGTTCAACATCCCCAGCCCACAGATGAGGAAAGCAACTCAGAAAGAGTTGAATTGATATGGCCAAACTCCCATAATTAATGATTGAACTGGCATGGAATCCCTAAGCTCCTGAATTTGAAACTGAGGGTCTTTACTCCTCTGCCGTATTGCCTCGCCTGAGTTACCACAAAAATAATATTTTATCCATTACAGACATGAAAAAGCAAATGATCAGGATCTGACACCCAGGCATTGCTGTTACGCACAGTCACTCTGAAGACTGCTTTTGTGTTGTGTGTGCATAATGTATGCACTGTCCTCTTAAATGGTCCAATTTATTTACTCCAGCTACAATTTTGAGCAAGTTTGAGCCACTAGCACAGATGTGGCTCCCTGGTATCTGCTGTATCCTCAGTCATATAATACATTCTGTGGGTAGAAAAAGCTAGAACTTTTTTCAAGTTGATAAAGAGTTCAAATTAATTATAATGGCAATATATGTGTATGTATGTGTGCATATATGTATGCATATTTGTATATGTATATATGCTGAACTTGGAACCAGGAAAAACCTGGGCTCATATCTTGTCTCTCGCGCATCCCACCTGTGTGACCATGGATAAATGATCTCTACCTCAGTTTCTCCTCTGTAAAATGGGATAATAGTACCCCATGATAGGAGTACCTATCAGGGACCAAATGAGATAACTCAAATAAAGTACTTTGCAAACCTTAAAGAGCTATGTAAATATCAGCTGACATTGATCATGCAATTGACCACCGTGTCCTAGAAAGTCTTGGGTTAACATTTTGTGCCCTCACTTAAAATGAGTGTCTCATCTTATTAAATCACTATTACGATTATATCTGACAAGACTCGCCTCCTCAGCAAAGGGCAGAAATCATATTTTCAGTAAGGACAATGGGAAGGCAGACCCCATGTTGTCAGCCTGACCCTGGACTCCAGCATCACTTAAAACTGAGGATGCTGCTGCCTCTATGCACACCACACATAGGGCCCTCCCCAATTCAGCATTTCATCACCAGTTTCTTTGTCCCTGGTTCCAATTTGCTTCGAGGGACGGGTGGAAGAAGTCTGTTGCAATCAAACTTCTATTGTAATTAAACAAAGGCGTCTTTTTGAATGTAGATAAGCAGTTAAAGAATCCTGAAAGCAGCAGCTGGCTTCTTCCCTCTTGCCCAATTAGGAGTCGGTTTCTCCAGCTGAAATCCAGAAAAGCAACCACCTCACCTTGGGCCTCCTGGGTCGAAGGCCTGCCTGAGAGATTGACTTCTCTATATCCTGAAACACTTAGCAGAGGAGAAGAGAGCATTCATATTTCTTTCTGTGATGCCACTAACAGGAAATCTGCCAAATCTGTTAGTAAATCCTCTTTTCATTCCTGGCTTGCCTCTGGACCCAATGCTAATGGATGGATGGATGGATGGATGGTGTCAGGGGAGTGGACTGTGGGTCTAGAGACACCTAGGTTAAGTCAGCGCTAAATGCTGGAAACAAAGGTAAAATTTCTAGGTGTGTGGAGGGGGTGGGGCTCGAGGAAACAGCACAGATACCGGTAAAACATCCTCAATCTGCTCTCCCACTGGCAGGCTGGCTACCTCGGAGGATGTGTTATTTCCATGAGTTCCAGGAGATCCCATATTATACTTCTAAAATTGTAGCTCACGAGCCCTCACTGCTGTGATTCTCATTAACAATCAACTAGTAAGTAAAATTAACTCTTAACTAGCTAGTAAGTAAAATGAATTCATTTAGTAAAATGGCTTAATAAAAACAGTAGCTACAAAATATTCTCTTCTGCATAAACCTGGGGCACACTCTCACACTTGTACACGCAGTGTCCATTGGAAGACGAGACTCAAAATATTTGTGCGATGATAGTGAGGACAACTGTGGCCCCACAGGGCCCCAACGTCCCTTCTCTCTGGTGAAGTCCTTGCTAAACCCTAACTGGAACGCAGCATCATCTCTGTGGGCGGGTTGTTCATTTGAGTTTTCAGGGTTTGCTCCTCTCCACAGCAAGACTCTGGATGGCCAGGACCAACTTCCTCAGGTCTGAAGCTTAGCTTCCTTCTCTCCTGCTGAAGGTTCTGCCTCCAGAAGCTGCTTCCTCCGCTAGCTGACTGCCTCTCTTATCAGTGTGTCTCTAGTATACGTCTCTGCTCCCTGGTACAGTGGATAGAGGGCCAGGCCTGGAGTCAGGAAGACCTGAGTCCAAATCTGGCCTCAGACGCTTCCTAGCTGTATGATCTTGGGCAAGTTATTTAACTTCCGTCTGCCTCAGTTTCCTCAATTATAAAATGTGTATTATAATAATCGTGCCTATTTCCCAGGGTTGTTGTGAGGATCAGTGAGATGATATTTATAAAACAGTTAGCACATAGGTGCTTAATAAAGGCTTGTTCCCCTCTCCCCCACACACCTATGAAGTGTTTCCTACTGGTCAAGTAGCTCTGTTTTAAAGCAATGTGGGGGGTATAGATGGAGAAGAAAAGAGAATAATCCCCTTCTTTCCCCTTTAACAAAGAGTGACACTCTCTCTCTCTCAAACTGGAATCATCCTCCGATTCTGGCTCCAAGGGATAAAATCTTCCAGCTCTTAGCTATTTAAACCCTGAAAAGATATGTCCATTTCCTCCCCTTCCTTTAAGTCCTTCAGAGAACCACGCTCACATTTCATAAAGGAATTGCCAGGTATTAACCTGTTGTGAAAACATTCGTATCTCACCTCCTTTTTACTTTCTGTGGCTACATCAGCTCCGGAGGTGAAGGGAGAGAGACCAGGTTTTCACTCCACTGCATAGAAGATGCTCAGAGTTGACAGAGGCCTGGCTCTAGAAGGCAGACAAAGCTTTCTCCAGGCTGTTTAATGGTTAAGAAGCAGTGTACAAGCAGTTTAGCATTCCTGCAGTCCAGGACTCAGCCACCAAAAGCTAGAAGAGGCCTGTGAGGTCATCTAGCTTAGTCGGAATGAAGTAATTTGCTCAAAGTCTCTCTGATAGGGAGTGATAGGGGCAGGATTTGAACCCAGGTCCTCTGATTACAGATCCATGACTCTTTCTACTACAATACAAATTTCAATATTTGTAATGTCAATGTACTAGCTATTGCTGGAGGCCAATGTCAGGAATGACAGGTAGGGAAGAGGAACTGGGAAAGTATATGGAAGAAAATCATAGAATGGAGTCTTTGTGACATGACTGAAAAATTGGAGTCCATTAAAGGCTCCCTGGCAAATGTTACTTTGTCTTCCACATAAATTAACTCTAGGCAAAATTTCCCCATTTGTGTAACTCCCATTGGTTCTGGCTGAGGTTGCTATTTTACTAAACTATCAGATAATCCCATATGGGCAAACAATAGGTTTAGAGCCAGATGACTAATTCAATTACAGGATCTAGAGTTGGAGGAGACCCCAAAGGCATCTAGTCCAACCTGGACCTGAGCCAGCATGTCTACAGGACCATGCCCAACCAAACTCTTCTTGAAGACTTCCAGGGATGGAGGTCTCACTACCTTCTGGGCCAGCCTCTTCTCCAGCTCTGGGTGTCAGGAACTTGTTCTTACATGCAACTGAAATCTCCCTCTCTGAAACTTTTGCCTCCTCTTCCTGGTCCTGCTCTCCAAGGCCAAGTTGTTGTTATTGTAGGTGTTGTACAGTCATTCAGTCCCTTTCATTCAATCCTTTTCATGACCCTGATGGGGGGATGGGACCTAGACCCCTAAAAGGAAAAGACCATATTTTTGAAAGCAACCCAGTCCCTGAATTTTCCCATATATTTCAGTAGCCCAGATCACTGGTACCTCTGCTCTAGGCATCAGGCCCACCCCAGACCACCTTGATTACTTAACTAGTTTACTTGACACTGCTTAATCCCATATTGACCCTTTCTCTATAGCCCCCCAACACATTCCAAGCTATTTACCACTTCCTAAATCCCATCCAAATTTTCTCACAGTCTTTTTCTATATAAAAGTACCAATCTTTTACCCCCATTAAATTGGGCAGATTCATTAGGAATCTCGCCCAATCTTGCCCACCTAACTGGTGTTATAATAAAAACTCACTACTCTGACTGAAAGAAGGCTTAAGTGGTCGAATTCTTTCAAGGCAGACCCGCCCTGTACCCTTGAATTTCTGGGTTCCCAGCACCCCAACAACCTCATGATACTAGAGTGGTTTGCCATTGCCTTCTCCAGTGAATTAAAGCAAACAGAGGTTAAATGACTTGCCCAGGGTCACACAGCTAGTAAGTGTCTGAGGCTGGATTTGAACTCAGGTCTTCCTGATGCCAGGTCCAGTGCCCTATTGACTAAGTCACCAAGCTATCCCTCCTTGGGGTCAGGTTGTTTAGTCATTTAGTCCTGTCCTACTCTTCATGACTTCAAAGACCGCAGCACACCAGGTCCTTATGTCCTCCTCTATCTCTCGAAGTCTCCCAAACTCATGTTAGTTGCTTCTATGACACTATCTATCCATTTCATCCTCTGCCACCCCCTTTTCTTTTTGCCATCAATCTTTCCCAACATCAGGGTCTTTTACAATGAATCCTATTTTCTTATTGTGGCCAGAGTATTTAAGCTTCAGCTTTAGTATTTGTTCTTCCAAAGAATAGTCTAAATTCATTTCTTTAAGAATTGACTGATTTGATCTCCTTGCTGCCCAAAGGACTCTCAAAAGTCTTCTCCAGCACTACCATTTGAAAGCATCGATTCTGCGCGCTTGGACTTTCCTTATGGTTCAATTCTCACAGCCATACATTGCTACTGGAAAACCATAGCTTTGACTGTACAGACCTTTGCCAGCAAGGTGATGTCTCTGCTTTTTAGTATGCTGTCCAGATTTGCCAGAGCTTTCCTTCCAAGGAGCAAGTGTCTTTTAATGTCATGGTTATAGTTACCATCTGCATTGATCTTTGAGCCCAAGAATATAAAATCTGACACTACTTCCATTTCTTCTCCCACTATTTTCCAGGAAGTGATGGGACAGTTGAAATTTAGGGGTTCAGGGCTGCTGGGACCCCAAAATCACAACACGTAGATCCTGCCCGAAAGAATTTGACCCAAACCTTCTTTCAGTCAAAGATAAGGTTTATTAAAACATCTGTCATATTGGGCAGACTCTTAAGGAATCTAAGCATTTGTATTGCTTAGATTTGTACGAGCCAGATCTTAAGAATCTGAGCACCTTAATGGAGACAAGATGGACCTTATATACAGAAAGATTGTGAGAGAGATCTAGGGGTGGCCAAGTAGTCTGAGAGGACTGTGAGGTAATAGAATGCCAGGGACCTGGAACGTGGTCAAGGGAGAATGGAGCCTAGCTAGGATTAAGGGTGAGAAGTGGCTGGGGGCCTTAGGAAGGTAAAACAATGGAGGGCTAGGCTAGGTTAAGGGTAAAAGAGAGAATTGGGAGATTGGGCATAGCTACAATGAAAGGCCAGTTGATGAGATTATAGCCTCAGGTGAATGCCAGAGATTTGACCATGTGGGAAAGTCCAGGGTTTTTCCTTTCTAGGGTCCAGATCCCAACCCCATCAGGACCAGTTGGCATGAGCTTAGTTTTTTATTGTTAAGCTTCAAACCAGCTTTTTTTTTTTTGAGTGAGACAATTGGGGTTAAGTGACTTGCCCAGGGTCACACAGCTAGTAAGTGTCAAGTGTCTGAAGCCAGATTTGAACTCAGGTCCTCCTGACTCCAAGGCCAGAGCTCTATCCACTGTGCCACCTAGCTGCCCCCAAACCAGCTTTTACACTCTCCTCTTTCACCCTCTGATAAGGGTGAAATTAAGAGGCTTCTTAATTCTTCATTTTCTACCATCATAAACGGTATCATCTGCATATCTGAGATTTTTGACCCAAGCAAGTAGAATACTTTTAATCCCTCTTTGACACTAGAGTCCTATACATAATAATAGTATTATTAAAATATTTATAAGGAACACCCTCATTGATGAAATCAGGCATCTAAGTGTGGAAGAAGGGAACAAAGAGTCTTATAAAGCATTCTAAAGCATATCAAGGTTTCTCAAGTACCAAAGCCCTTTAACAAGAACATAGCTGATCTTGCTACATCTGAAAATCAGTGATGACTGAGAGACACAGTTCTGGGCATGATCAGTTTATTAGCAAGTTTGGTGACTGCCAATAGATGGGGTCTATGGCCTTGCAGAAACCAAAGACCTTTATGGCAGAATACAAAGCATTCTTACAGTCTAAAAAGAGGAGCTAATCAAAGTACATATTCATGAGATTAATATATATTCATAGAATTTACAGGAATAAGGAAGTAGGACAAGAATGGGGAAGTAAGTTGATTTGTAAGATTTGCCTTGGGGGCATGTCTGACCTTTAATGACTGACCCTATTACTTCACATTGACAAGCCTAGGTGAATAGGGAGCCTCCAAAATGAGGAATTTCAACCAGGAGAGAGTACTACTTCCCCATTTGGGCTGGGAGATGGTCTTAGTTCCTAAAATCTCAAGATAGTAAAATTTGCAATGAGCAGAAGAGGGAAATTTTGCTTATACTATAGAATAGAAATTAATTAATTATATGGGAATCTTGTCAAATTCCCAATTGCCAATCTTCACAAATACTCAGATGGCCACTATGTTTCCCCTGAATCTTCTTGCCTCCAAGATAAAAACCACCTACTTTCCTCTAAGGGTCTTTAGATGGCAAAGCCTCAAGTGTTGGTTATAGTGATTCAGACATGTTCTAGCTTGTCAATGTCCTTTCTCCAATGTGGCATCTGTAACATCCTCTATGTTGACAGCCCAGGGCCAAGGATAGCAGGACCATTGTATCCTTTACTCCAGATGTTATGCTTTTATTAATGTGATCATAGTCACAGTCACTCAAGAAATATTGATTAAGCACCTACTCTGTGCCAGGCACTGTGCTAAGTTTTTCTTGCCCTTGACCTACTCACTTTTACTTACTTATCTGTGGCCATGTCATATACCTCTCAAAGAATGTAAGTGCCTAGAAGGTAGTTGCTGTTTCATAGAGGACCTCTCTGGTCCTTTCCAACATGGAGAGGTCCTCTAGTCCTGTGCTCGTTTAACAGATGAAGAAGCAGACCAGAATGGCTCAATGATTTGCTTGAATACAAAAGTGTAAATGGTAGATCTGAAGAGGGTGGGGGTGTGTTTTTGGGGTGCTACTAGATGCACAGAGGCACCCCAAGATTGTGGGAAAAAGCCCAAATCGTGGTGTGGATCTGCCTGAATGAATTCAACTCAGATCTTCTTCCAGCCAGAGAAAAAGTTTATTAAAGATAAGCATTTAGGCCAGACTCTAAAGGAACCCAAACATCAGTGATCTAAATGGGGGTTAAGGTCGTCAGGTGCGGCGTGAGGCAGTCTCAACCTCTTGGGCATGAGGAAAGCTCAACATCTGAGTGGGGGCTGGGGCCTAAGGTGGTCAGGCCAGGTGATGCCCGTTATGGGTGGGCATGGGGTCTCATCCTCTAGGGGCATGAGAAATTCCCAGCGTCTGAGTGGGGGCTGCGGTGGATAGGCCACGTGATGCTCGTGAGGATGGGTGGGCATGAGGGGTCTCAGCTTCTAGGCTTGAGAACAGCTCAGCATCAGAATGACGGAAAGATGAGTCTTAAGTACAGACTGGGGGAGGGGTCTAAGGAGTGGCCAAGCAGTTTGGGGTGAGGGGAGGCAGGGCCTAGGGAGATCTGGATGGGGGTGGTCAGCAAGCTGTGGGGAACAGAACACCTGGGTCCTGGACCTTGTGGCACCTAGCTAGGATTAAGGGTGGCCAGAGGAAGGGGGGGTTAGTTGGGAAAAGAAAGGGTCCAGGTGAGAATTTCTGTTTGGAATGTCTGAGGGATTTGAACAGACAATGAGAATAGATAATGAAGGCAGCTGAAAGGCGGGGAAGTTTGCTTTCAAAGGGAAATAAGGCAGCTTCCAAAACTTTAAGGGTTTCCTGGGACCAGTAAACAAACTGAAGCCAGGTTCTTTTCAGGGCCAGAGAAGAAGGATACATTTGAATAAGCTTTCAAGTTGAGAGAGATACAGTGAGTCTACAAGGAATCTAAAAGTTTTAAGGTTTTTCTGGGAATTGTAAACAAGGAGCCAAATTCCTTTTGGCATAAAGGGGCAAAGATAAATCTCTTCAGATCCAAAATTTGAACTCAGTTCCTCTGATTTCAGATGCAGCACACTTCCCCCATATCACACTGCCTTTTGTTTTGCTTTGTTTTAATCCACAGGGCCTTGCACATAGTAGGTGCTTAATAAATGTCAAATGGAATTGACAAAGAACTTGAGCTAGCCCACGAAGGTCAAATGATATGATCACAATGGCTGATGTTTGTATAGGTTTGCAAAGTGCTTTATATTGCATTTGGCCCTCACAATAACAGTGGAAGATAGAAGCTACAGGTAATACTATCTCCATTCTATAAATGAAGCAACTGAGGTTCAGGGACTCCCCCAAGATTACCAGGATGATCAGTGGTGGAGCCCACATCTTTTGGTGCCAAAGGTACTATTGATTTCCATCCCACATTCCTGTGTTACAAACAAACTGCCAAAGGTGTTTGCCCTGGCTCAAATTTTCTTTCCCCTTTTCCTAAGGAGGTCTGGGATTTCTTTAAAGCCTCCAAATCAGGCACTGACATAGGATGCCCATATTTCTCAAAATGCTTTGCTGCTGGCAATGAATGCCTCTTTTTTTAAGGACTTTGTATGCTATTCATGGTTGGAAAAGGGGGATGTTTCACAGCAATTAAGACAGAACCAAGCTATCATGCTGCTTTGGAAGAGAGTAAGCAATTTCTCCAAATGAGTCTTCCAGTCTTCTTTGATTGTGAATCACCTATTTTCTTTTTTAATTTTCTTTTTTCATGAACTTAACAAATGCTGAAAAACATTATCATTTCCATATACAAAGAAGAATAGTAAAAGAATATTGTGTATGAAACTGTGAATCTCCTTTATACACAGTTGTTAAGGGATATGTTAAATTTAACACAATAACACCAGCCTTGCCCTACTTTTCTATGTCTCCTTCTAAATAGCCATCTATTTGTTCTTTATGTTTTAAATGTTTCAATGACACTCTTTTTTCTTTTTCATTATTATCACTAACCATCACTTGTCCTTCCAAATAAACAAATAAATAAAAGCCTTCTCTTTCTATGAACAAGTAAAGCCAAGTTTTTTTCTTCTTTAATTGACACATTGGCAGCATCTGAGGGAGTATGTCTCATTCTGTATTTCTGGTAGATCATATCTCTCACTCACACACACACACACACACTCACACACACAAGGTGGGAAGCAGCCTTCTTTACCAGTCTTCTAGAATCATGACTGCTCATTGAATTGATCAGAAATCTTAAGTCTTTACAATCATCTCTTTTCTGTAATTGTTAAATCACTTAAGATAAGGTTGTCAATGAACACAAAGAAAGAGTTCCTGAAAAACCCAGATTCAGAGGCTACAGATGCATGGGACATTTTCTTGGTCCCAACTTGTGATTTCATTCGTGTAAGTTGCTTCTGATACATTCAATTTGGCCAGTGGCTGTGTTCTACCCAGGTATTCACCCCACCCTTGCTGCCTTATTATTGGCCAGGGTCGACCCACCCGGAGTTCAGTCAGCTAACCAGGGGTTGCACTAATAAGGATGCACTGCCAGGGTGACCTGGGAACCCAATGAATAAACTTCACAGTTTATGCAGAACAATAGAGAATTCCAACGGCGTCCAGGAAACCAAAAAAATCCAGCTCCGCCACGGCCAAAATCTCAGTGACCTAGGTTGTCTCTGGCCTTCAATTCCAATCAATCTGATGCTGAATGAATCTCTAAGATGGCAGTGCTAGAGTTTAGGCTGACTGTTCAGGGATTCTTTCTCCAAATCCCTCTGGATCACTAACAGCCTTGTAAAGCATTTAGGGTTAGTCCATTGCAATTTGGACATTTGATCTTCACTTACTCAACAAACATTTATTTGTCTACCTGTCAAATGCCAGGAACTTTGTTAAGTGCTTTGGGTTCAAGACCAAAAATGAAATAGCCCTGTCCTCAAGAAGCTTACATTTTAGTTCTCCCTAAAATGTAGGGAGACATAAAAGATACGCAAATGTAGCCTTTATAGACACCGAGTTTTCATCCAACTCCCATTCAAACTGACAAATTGAATCCTTCAGAACAAGATTATCTCTCTTCCTCTACACACCCAGGATTCTAGCAGTATTCAAAGAATTATGATGCCTTTCTTTCTAATACTATTGGCTTGATCCCTCCCCATTCTGTTGGGTTCTCCCCAATATCAATAACCAGTTATAATTAGTATTGCCCCTAAGTCATTGAGTGACCCAGTGATTGTATGTCAGTATCACTTATCTATTAACAACATCAATTAGCTTTTGCAAAGGGGTATTTATTGAGAAGATAAAGCAAGAAAAAAAGAGTGAGCATTCCCCTGAACAAAGGGTACAGTCTCCCCTACACCACCTTCATCTCTGGAGAAAGTGGGTTCCACCTTAAAGACTGCTACAAGCTTTCATGTTCCCTTCTGAATGGGGCAGAATTGATGGGCAGAGCTGATTTCAGTTTGCTGTCAACCCACTATCAGGCTGAGTTAAGCAGGTTGCTTGAGGCTTTGCTCCTCACTGAGATCACCTGCCCTTAGACTCCATCATTTCCTCGAGCCCCTGGGGTTTCTTTAACCTTTTAAAACTCACAGGGTCATACCTTGGACCATTCTGTCTCCAATACTCCTTCACTTAAGGCAGGAAAAATAAACAGAACAAAGAGAGGGGAACAGCAGGGCCAGGCACTCATGGGCTCTGACCAGGGGTAGGGAGATAAAGGTAGGAGGCTCATGGCCTGCTTCAGAGGATTACAGCACTTATGGCCTCCAACGGGCAGGAAAGAGGTCGAATTGCTCCTATGGGAGTCTTTTGTATGCACAACCAAGGAAGTGGCATGGTCTAATTTACGCTTTAATATCAATTGGGCAGCTCTTTAGAGGATGGATTAGAAATTGGGGAGGCTGGACCCAGGGAGATTAGTTATACATAGTATATATATACACATATATACATATGTAGAGAGAGAGAGATCTAATTATATGTCATTATATTTATATAAAATGATAATTAGATACCTCTGTGTGTACATGCATACATACAACATATACATGTACACCTACATGCATGTATGTCTATAGTCATACCTGTATCCATATATGTATGTGCATATGTACATCTGGAATATATATACACACATTTATATACATATATGTACACCTATGCTATATGTAATATATCTAACTTTGTAAGCATAAAGTGATATATAAAAATCAGCTATTCTTATTGTCATCAGTTCCTCTCCTTGAGATCAAGCAAAGCAAAAACATCCTCTGTTCCACATGTCAACCCTTCCAATATCTGAAGACAGCTATTATCTGCCTCTGCCACCTCCCGAGTCTCGTCTCCTCTCCTCCAGGCTAAACATTCCAAGTTCCTCAGCGGATCCCTGCCAGCACAAAAAACAGAGCCAAGAATGTACTAAAAATCACTTGTCAACAGCTGTTAACAGCATTCCCAAGCTCAGTGTTTTCAGTTTCAAGAGAGGAGGAGGACAAATGTCCCCGGGCTGGAATGGTAACTGCGGGGTGTGGCAATGTCCTGAGCGGGGGCTTCAAGTTCATGAAAATCCTTTGATAGTTAACGGGCTGCTAATTATGGGATCCGGGGCTAGACAGGCCCTGGGAGGTCATCTTGTTGGACTCATTTTACAGATGAGAAAGCCAAAGGATTAATTCACTTGTCCAAGGTCCCTGGACAGCAAACAGCAAAACAACAGAGTTAGGGTGTTCAAATGTCCTGTCCACTCCACCACACTGCCGCTTCATGAGACATTATAGACATATATACTCTTAACCATATTCACTCTAACTATGTAGCTTTATTTACACAAAGTTGCTTCTATAATAGAGTAACAGCATCTCTCTCTTCCTCTTGAATGTAGGGTTTGGGGAATGTTTAGGGTTTTTGTCTTTGTACTTCTGAAACCTACCACTCTTCTCGGTACTTTGCTCAGATGCTTCATAAATTTTCGTTTAATTGAATTAAAATAAAAATTCATGAATGCTGATCTGTACCTTGAAGAAAGGGAAAAGAAAGTGAATCGTCATTAATGTAGTACCTACAATGTACCAGGCACTGTACTAAGCATTTTACAAATATTATCTAATTAACCATATTTATAACTATGATTCAACTACAAGCTTGAGAATTTTTAAACTGAGAGAATAAATTCTCTGTCTTTATTCTTTAGCTTATGAAGTGCAAAATATTCTGGAAATGTATTACAGCAATGTAGTGAGTCGCCAGTAGAAAAATCACATCATTTGTCACTGCCCCCATGGGGGCAGTGACATGAGTGTGATACTTAGCAATATCACTAATATTTGAGAAACAATGGTTTATTCATTTGTTTCTTGACAAATGGGGACCTTGTCAGCATATTGTGGAATGCATCAAAAAAGGCAAAAGGAAAAAAGAAATTCCGGGAACACAAATTTCAATCTGAAATAGATGTACCATTGAGTTCAACCCCACATCCCTCATTTTTGCAAATGAGGAAACCTAGACCCAGGTAGGTGAGGTAATCACAGACATGTGAGGCAGCAGATCAGAATTTAAACTCAGGTCCTCAGACTCCAGACAGTAATAATAGCTAACCTTTATATAGCCTTTTAGGTTTACAAAGCAACTTACATATGTCATCTCCGATAATCTTCTGAGATAGGTGCTATTATTATTATTCCCATTTTACAGATAAGGACACTGAGGCAGACAGGGGTGAAATGACTTGCCCAAGATCATATAGCTAGGTTCAGAAGCAGGATTGGAACTCAGGGGTCCTTTACTCCAAATTTAGCATGCTAACCTGATCCATTATATTGCTTCCTTAGGCATTCTGTTCTTTTCCCATACTTCCTTCTCTCTGGGTTATTGGTTTATCTTGGCGGGGGAGGGGGGTGTTGGGGTAAGGTGTGCAGAGTAGGGTTCATAGTTAATTCTTATTCTTCAAAAGAACCATGAAGAAAGATAGCCATCACCAGAGTTCAGCTACAGTCTTTCTTTAGGTCTTCTTCCCACCTATAGGCAAAAGCGGCACAATCTACTGTCTCGTGTTAGACAATGAACGTGGTTTTATGCGCCAGCCTCAGAAAAAGCAGTTGTTACTTTGCTGTTCTGTCATTTTCAGTCGTTTCCATCTCTTCACGACCCTGTTTGGGGTTTTCTTGGCAAAGATCCTAGAGTGGTTTGCTATTTCTTACTCCAGATCATTTTACAGATAACGAAACAGAGGCAAACTAGGGTTAAGTGACTTGCTCAGGGTCACACAGCTAGTAAGTATCTGAGGCCAGATTTGAACTTGGGAAGATGAGTCTTCCTGACTCCAGGCCTGGCACTCTATCCACTGTGCCACCTAGGATTGTCCATTTCAGAGAATTTATTGTAATGAGCTAAATTAAATGCAGTCTTCTTGATGTGGGCCACAGACCCACACAGAAATGGACTTATTATGTGGAAGTCTTTTTTTGTGAGAGCACATATAATGATGAGATTTTACTAACAATATCCCTCCCTGCCTTTGGATGGGACTCTGTCCAGTAATGTAAATGCATCTGGTGGGTTTCTTTTCATAAAGGTAGAAGTTGCCTTGGCCAAATATTTTCTCTCCTTGTCTACCACTGCACTTGGTAACTGTGGTGATTCTAACCTTCTCTGTATATACATGGGGGGAAAGTAAGTCCCAGGTTTATAGGGGAGATTTTTTATTGTTATTTTGTTAACTATGCCACCTTGGTAAATGCCTTTGCTTTGAGCTAATTGTGTCTTATTGGCTGACTATCAAAAGGTAAACATATTGATTGGGGATTGGAGCAATGATTTTTGGAGTGAAGACTCACAGAGTGCCTTAAACCTGGGATAGGTGTTTCCCAAGGAACTTAGTCTGTGAGTTTGAGCTGTTTAGGAGGATAGCCCGATGAGCTGTTACAACAGCAAAATGGATTTGGACAGGAAGGAGTGGCCTTTAAGGGAAAAGAAATGCTTGCTTAGTGATAGTAGGGGAGACGAAATCTGAACGTAGCAGCGGGGGCAATATTGAACCTATTTATTCACTGTCCCTACCACCATATCTTTGAGTCTGTCTCTATCTTTTGTGTCCTACATGCACATGTCATCTTCTCCATTAGACTGTAAGCTTCTCGAGGGCAGAGATTGTTTCAGTTTAGCCTTTGTATGCCCAGTGCCCAGCACAATGCCTGGCATGGAAAAGTTGCTTAATAAATGGTTGATATATAAACGCTTGATACTAAATGCTTAATAAATGTCAGGCCACGACAGTGGGCAAGAGTAGACATGACAGGTGTTGACCTTTAGGAAACCTGATTCTGTTCCCTCCCTCAAGAACCCACAAGAGCAGCTTTCTTTTGCCTTTCAAAATGCCTCCCTCCTCACTATCTTCAGTCCAAAAAGTGTCTTTGAATCTAAGAATGTTGCTTTATGACAAGACACAATTTTTGTTGCCATGGAAACAGTACTCTGATCATGTGTCATGAATGCACACAAAGGGATGCTGGATGTTAATATATTCCCAGTAAAATGCTTCTTATCCTTTTTCACCCTGTGTATATTCCCCACTTGTCCCCTCACAACTTCTAAAGAGGCAGACAGATGCAAAATAAAGAAAAAAAAATATGCTTCTGTTTCTAAAGAATTGTCCTCTGGTTATATACTTCTTTATTTGGACATTTAAAAAAAAAGATAGATTGTGAGTTGTTTTTTTTTAAAGAGCAATTTCTACTTGAGGTAAAAGAATGAATTGTCCACCTTTCTTGCCCCTTTCCTCCCCTCCCCCACCCTCCATCCCCACCTCTGGAGACAGACTTTATTTTCAATTGGCCTGGGACTCCTCAACCTTCAGGCTGTTCACTTATTGGGGGTTCAGGGGATGACACCATTGTTCCAATTGTAGAGATTTATGTCTATAGTTAGGGATAATGATGGAGCATTTTTCTTCCATCTCTCTCAATGATGGGATTCCAAAGCTTGACCCAGTTCAAGCACTGCCAAATCCTGGAAAGAAACTTGGTGGATCTGGGCTTTATTGGGGTTTTCAACAAGAGCAGAAAAGAGAAAAAAGCTTCAGAGAAGAGATAGAAATGGAAAATAGGACTGAGGGAAGAAAGCAGAAAAGGAAAGTCCAGTGCTAAAGGGAGAAAAGCAGTTCAAACCAATCAGAATTTAGCCAGCACGCTCTGGAGAGGATCCAATAGAAGTGTATGGTGCATATTTGTTAGAAAGAGGGTCTGGACCTGTGATTTCACTGGCATGGGGAATTCCTGGTATAGATACTCTCTCCACAGGTCAATCAATCAACAATCAATCAATAATCAATCCATAAACACGAAGTGCCTACCCCGTGTCCAGGCAGTGTGCTAAGCACTGAATCAGGAATTCATCTGCAACTTCGGGTCTTAGAGAGCTGGCCGGGGTACTGACAGGTTATGTGACGTGCCCAGAGTCACAGGGTCAATAGGTGTCAGGCCCTTCATCCAACACACCATGCTGCCTCCCCAGGACATCATGACACAGGGTGGCTAGATTCTGCTCTGTGTATTGTCTGCACAAATGTCATGCTTTTTCGTGCTTGGAATTTCATGTATATAAGATGCTGCTTAGAATGAAAACCACAAAGTCAGATTGATAGATTTATATATAAAAAATAACATATATATAAAATACACATATATAATATATACATATATATTTGTTTTGTCAAAAGGGGTATCTTTTCCTACTTTTCCAACCTCTTCCTTCTAGCAGAAGCAGATTTACATTGACTGATGTGATTTGATAAAAGTATGAATCACAGGATCTCAGAACCAGAAGGGACCGCCAACATGTGGAGCAAACAAGCATTTATTGAGCACCTACTATGCACCAGGCACTATACTAAGTGCTTTACACATTTGATCCTCATTTGATCTCATTTGATCCTCACAACAACCCTAGAAGAAAATAGGTGCTATTATCATCCCCATTTCACAGTTGAGGAAACTGAGGCGGTCAGAGATTAAATGACTTGTCCAAGGTCACACAGCATCTGAGCTCAATTTGAACTTAATCTTCCTGGTTTTAGGCCTAGATCTCTGTCCACTGAGCTACCTAACTTCTTCTGGGTCATCAAGTCTAACACAATTTAAAATGGGAATCCCTCCCTATTTTATTTAATAAGACTTGACCTCCCCTTTAGAAAAAAAAAAACTTTAGTAATGGGAAGATCATTAACTCAACTTGGGGAGAACTTTAATTACTGAGAAGTTTTTTTCTGACATTGAACAGAAATCTGCCTCTTCTCATTCTGCCCTGGCAGGCCAAGAAGAACTTGATCAGCTTTCAAATGCTGGACATCACTGTCCATTCAGTCCCCAGCTCTGCAGCCCGGGAACTGTCCTTCACTCTTCCCTCTCCCTCAGCCCCCATAGGTGATCAATCACTTGCCAAATCTTGTCAACTCCACCTCCTCACCAGAGCTCAAATGCATTCGTTTGTCTCTACTGTTGCATCTACACTCTGGATCTTAGAAGTGTCCTATCTCCTTTACTATTTTAAATACCTTCTTAACTGGCCTCCCTGTTTCAGGGCTCTTCACTCTCCAATCCATCCATCACACAGCTGCCAAATTAATACTCCTAAACTCAGGTCTGACCATGTCACTACCTTGCTCAGAAATCTTCAGCAACTCCCTATTGCCTTTAAGAATGAATTACAAACACCAAAGCCTGGCATCTACAACCTGACTCCCTCCTAATCAATCAATCAATCAATCAACTTTTATTTTTGTGGGGTTTTTTCTTTTATTTTTTTTCCATCAACTTTTATTAAGCATCTGCTTTCCACAGTGATAACATGTTACTCCACTTCAGGCACTCAACATTCTAGTCAAACTGGCCTGCTAAATAACTCCCAAGGTTGGCAGGCCTCCTCTCTGCCTTCACACAGGCTTTCCTTCCTGCCTGGAATGCTCTCTCCTCTTTCCTCCCCTCTCAGAATCCTTACCTTCTCCTATGGATTAGCTTAAGTGCCACCTGTCACACAAATCCTGCTCTGCTCTCCCTGGTGGTATTGCTTTCAGTTTGGTGCACCATGCTTTATAGTAAGCACATCGATAAGCTGGAGAACATCTAGAGAAGGGCAACTAGAAGAGGAGAGGGAGGAGGAGAGGGAGGAGGAGGGGGGAGGAGGAAGGGGAGGAAGAGGAGGGATCCTCACAACTCTGCCATGCGAAGATCAGGTGGAGGAACTTGAGATATTTAACTTGGAGAAGAGAAAACTCCGGGGGCCATGATGGCTCTCTTCAAGTATTTGAAGGGTCTCCCTGTGGGAGAGGGATTAAATTTGTTTTGTTTGGCTCCACAAGTTAGAACTAGGTGGGATTTGCAGAGAGAGAGGTTTAGGTCTGTGTCTGGGAAAATTCCTTAACAATTAGTGTCTTCCAAAAATGAAACAGCTGCTTTGGGCAGTTCCCCATCATTAAAGTTCTTCAAGCAAAAACTGGATGACCAGTTGTCAGGAATGTGGCAGAGGGGATCCTTCGATGACCACCCAAGTCCCTATCTGACCCTGAGACCCTATGGTCTCTCCCTTCCAAAACTGGTCTATATTTACTGGTCTCAGTGCCCTAGGCAATCCTCTAAGACTGGAAGTTACAGAAAAGATCCCAACTTGCATTGGTACAGGGAGTGTCTTTTTAATGCCAGAGCTCATTAGAGAATGTGCTATAAGAAATGATGAAGCGACGGTTTCTGAGAAACCTGGAAAGTTTCATATGAACTGATAAAGAGTGAAATGAGCAGAACTAGGAGAAAAATTTCTGTAGTGAAAACATCGTAAGGATAGACAATTTGGAAAGACTTATGAACTATGATCAACATAATGACCAGCCATGATTCCAGATCCATGTCACATGACAGAGAAGTGTTAAACTCACGGTACAGTTAGAGACAAAAAAATTGGGGGGGGGGTAGGACATGGACCATTGAGGATTTAATTTTCCTTGACTCTGTATATTTGTTGTATAAATTTTGTTTCCTCCAGAGGGAGGGAGGAGTCCAACTGAGAGAAAGAGAAAATAGATTTTTGATAAGTAAATTTAAAAAAATTAATTTAAAGAAAAGATGCTGATTGCATTGGTAGAGGGAGTTTCCTTGTCTAGAAATTCCTTACAGAAATGAAATCACAGACCCAGTTCCTCTCCTTTATTCTCTGTGTATGTACCTGCTACATCCCTGACCCTCCCTCCTCATAATGCAAACTCTTCTAGAGCAGAAACTACTGTGTACCTTTTTTCATCAGGTAGCACATACTCTGGAGCTACTATCCCAATGCACACTCACACTAGGAAGTCAGGTCCCCAGAGGGCTGCTATTACATCTCCTCTCAGGGTTCTACAGGTAGTTCTGAGGGATTGGAGTGGATTTCTAGTGCTATAACCCATGAGTCCCTACTTGTGTTTCCCCCCAGTGATTATCAGTTGATATCAACTAGCCAAACTTAAATAGCTTTTAGAAAGGGATATTTTACTAAGGGAGTGAGAACAGTTGGTATAAAACATCCTCCCAAAAGTCGGTGACAAACCCTCCCGGTAATATACAAGGCCCAGGGAAAAATGAACTCAAGCTTGGAGCACATGTGGCAAAAGGTTTAACTCACTGAGAAGGGAAGGGGAAAAAGATGTATTCTGAAAGGAAGGTGATGTAAAAGTAAAATATATCAATGACTTATTTTAATTTAAATACTTGTTGAATTGAATCATTATCCTGTTGAAGATAGAGGACTAGACATTTTTTTTGATCCCCATGACCTCTCAAATCTCTCCAAAACAGAAACTATGGGCCAAAAATAAAGCAACTTCAGCTGATTCCATGGTTTAGGACATCCAGAACCTAAAAAGAAGGCAAAAAACTAAACTAAACTAAACTAAAAACCCCATGAACTGATGCTTACTGACCCTGAGCTCACTTAGCACTCCTCCCCTATCTCTCATGCTACCAGTAGTGAAGCTGCAGTAGCAGACCTAAGGACCTAATACACACAGGTTTGGGCTCACAATGGATCCCCCACACCCAGGCCCCTACTCCCTCTGTCCAGTGCTGTAGAGACCCTGGTTTCAGGCTGTAGAAGTTTGCTTAGGCCACCAGAGACAGCCAGTGCCATAGCAGACAATCCCATAGCACCAGTGCTGCAAAGCTCTGAACTGTGAGTTCCAGGCCAGAGATCTGAGGAACAGATGGAGCAGGATAGCCCAACAGGACAAGACACTGTGGGGGGAGGGGTGAAGGGGGAGCCATGAAGTACTTTACTAAGCCTGAGGGAAAGAGCACAGTATCCAGATGGGACCAGTTCTCACCACCCAAAAGTTCACTGGAGTAGAGACCTAGGTTGGTGAACTGTGAATTGCCTAGCATGGGAGGAGGCTGAGATACTTTGAGAGCCAGACCCCAAGGAAATCACCAATAGAGGGGATAGAGTCAGAAAGTGAATAAGGGAAAAATCAGGAATTATTATCCTGGCTTCAACACTGATTCAGTATGGCCATGGGCCAAGACAACTACCTTCTTTTCATCTGTCTCCTCTTATGAAATGAGGGTCCATTTGCTTCATGCTCATGTAGCTGGTATTTCTGGACCACTTCTACAGAGGTCAGTTTACTGCCACTGTAGAGTGGGTATGGTCCTCCCAGGGAATTGCAAGCAGTCCTATACTGAGCCAGAGAAAAGATTTTGAAAGAAAAGCCCTTTCCTCTACATTCATGTGACCTAGGAGTGCAAAAGCTATCTGGGAGCCTCAGACAGAATTGATATTGGCACAGGAAGACAGACAACCTTGTTGTGCCCTCCATCTTCTGTGGCCTGGCCCAGTTAGTCAATCATTTACCTACCTTGAATCTCAGGAACAACAATGAACTTTGGAAATTTACCTAGTTCCCTTAAGAAAAGGAGAAACTTGGTTTCAGCTTGGGCCAGGTAGTAGGTGGTCACTGGGACTACCTGGGAGCTGATGGTTTGTTCCAAGGGACTCTTAGGAAGATAAGAGATGCTTCCCTAACCCCTGTAGCCAAATCCAGATGACTTCAGCCTCGTTGCCTGTTGACCATGGACAAGAAACCTTGTGAGTTTTAAGAGCGGTTAATAGAGAGTAGCAACATAGACAGAGGGTTAGACCTGAAGTCAGGAAGACCTTAGATCAATTCCTGTCTGAGTCACTTACTAGCTAGGAGACCAAGGTAAATCATTTAACTTCCTTCAGCCTCAGTTTCCTTAACTGTAAAATGAGGATAATAATAGTCCCTGCCTCCCAGGGTTGTTGTGAGAATCAAATGAGATATATGTGAAGCACTTTGCAAACTTTAAAGCACTAGACAAATGCTAAATATTATTATTATAGAGGCAAGTGACATGATGAATATCAAAGAAGGTGCATTCTGAAGCCAAATAGAAATGTTTGGTTCACTTGAATTCAACAAATATGTATTAAATGTCTCCTATGTATCAAGTGCCATGCTAGGTTTGAGGATACAGAGACAAAAATGAAACAGTCCCTGCCTTCAAAGAGACTCCATTCTACTGTGGAGGGAGGAAGAAGAGAGAAGGGCATGATGTATACAGAAATAAGTGTAATCCACAGGGCAGAGAGAAGATGTGAAAATAGTGATCTTGGACAGCTTGAGGAGGGGATAGACCTAAAAACTGGGGGCAAGCACAGAAAGCTTGTTGAAGGAGAAAGCATCAGAGTTGAACCTGGAAGGAAGAAGAGCTGATGGAGTGGCAATGGACTCAAGGTGCAGAAGGAAATATACATGTTTTCAGACACAGCCATTGAAGGAATTGAAGGAATTTGTTTTTCTCAACTATGCATATTTGTTACTGGGACTTTTTTTTTTCAATATAAGAGGTGGGAGGGAAATAGCAAGAGGGGAGCTAGAAAGAAAAAAAGAAAATGAAAGGGACAAAAAGGTGATCGAAGCATTTTTAAATTCACAGAAGAGAGCAAAAGGAAGGAAGGCCAAAAAGAATAAATAAGCAGAATAGTTCTGAAAGCTACATGTTGAATTAATTACACATTTTAAAAGAAAAGCAAGTTGTATATCATAATAGAAACTAACCTATGATGCTTTAAGGTCTGTGAAGCACTTTATATGTGTTATTTTATTTGGTCCTCACAACAACCCTATGAGACAGCTACTACTATTAATATCCCCATTTTACAGGTGAGGAAACTGGACACAGAGAGGATAAGTGAAGTGATAGTTTCAAGCACAATCCTCTTTTTCCTTTTTTGCCCAATTGATTTCACACTTTTTTTTTTAAACAAAATAATCAGTTTAGATAACGGATTTAGAACTTTGGAGTCTGATCCCTTCATTTTATACGTAAGGAAACTGAAGGGTAAAGTGACTTCCTAGGGTTACACAGACACTAAGGGTCTGAGTTAGGGTTTAAGCCCAGACTTCCTCACTCCAAGTCTGCTGCTCCATCCACTATACCATGATCTCTCACACCTGGCACCTTTGAGGGTTGGATTGGAGAGAGCAGAGATTGGAAACGTGGAAACCGTGTGGCAAGCTATTACGATAGTCTTAGTCAGGAGGTGATGAAGGGTTGACCTAAAGCAGTAGCCATGTAAGTAGAGAGAAGAAGGATGAAGTGATGAGGGTAGGCTTGACAGGACTTGGCAACTGGATGATTCCTCCTTGGCTATTGCCCATTCACCTCATTCTCCTTCTACTTTGCACTGACTCCATTGAATTATGCATAAAGAAATGGGTCACTTGAGCTCATGTTTTATAACCAGCAGTTGGAATTTTCTCCAGCAACACATGGGTCAGTGTTTGTTTTCAGACTAAATCAAGACATTGCATTTCCCTTGGCTTCTCACTTTCCTAACTATGATTAAGTTCTGTCTTTCCAAATTACTAATAAGGGTTACACTGTGAATTTGTAGACGTTGGTATAAAAAGAAATCGTTCAAAAGAAAACGAACTCTTGGGCAGATGTGATTTCGAGTGTCTCAGTTACTCACTTTTTGCTGAAGGATAACTTAATGGCTCCTAGTCAGGGGCACTTCCTAGTCAGGGGCACCTCCTAGTCAGGGGCACTTCCCTTTTCAAAGGATCAAAGTGTAGGTTAACCTGTCTGAATCAAATGGACAAGTCTGAAATATCTAGGATTGCAGATAAAATGGCTCATTTTTTAGACATGTAGCAACTATTCAGGATGGGCCAACACTTGGAATAATGACAGATCTCTGTGGAGAGAATGGGGAGGGCAGTGGCGTGGGGGAATCACCAAAGAATCCTAATGATTCCCTAGATATGGCCTAAGCTCAAACTCTTAATTTAAGGCAGAGAATGTCGACTGCTGAGTTATCAGTCTGGAAGATATTTTGAGCCCCGTAGTGTCAGGAGACCACCCATTTGAGCTGGATGCTGAAATTCAAAGGTCCACCAGACATTCCAGACTGTTCCATTTTTATCAGGTCCAGGAGGCAGCATAGCTCTGTGATTTCTCTTACAAATGCCTTTGAGTTGGCAAGTTGCCAGGTATCCTGAGGCTAGCATGTACTGTATCATGTGCTTTTTGGGCAAGCCTTGTCTTGAAGAGATCTGGGAGAGTCAAAGACAGGGAGAGACAAGATGAGAAGGCAGCTGTGCTTACTCTGAGGATGTCGAGTCTGAGTATGCCCATGGGACCAGATGGCAGGAGAGGAAGACTGAAGGATAAAGGATGGGAATGCTTAGAATTCCTGATCTAATTGTGGAAAGCAGGATGGCCATTCTAAGTGGATTCCATTCTCCGGAGTTCTCCAGTTCCAATGGGACCTTGGGTTGCTATTTCTATACCACACACATCTACCATCTTTTTCATTTTTCAGACACATCCACCCAACTAGAGAGTCTTTAATTGTTATAATGGGAATGTAATAATGATGGGCTTACCCTAGCAGGGCATGATCTACACTATTTCATTGGAGCCTTACAACAATAATGTGAAGGAGGGACTATAGATACCCTCATTTTATAGATTAGGAGACAGAGACTTAGGGATTTTCCCATTGTCACAGAGCTGCTAAGTGTCCAAGGTTCTGAGATTTATTTATTTTTTTTAATTTTTAGGCAATTGGAGTTGAGTGACTTGCCCAGGGTCACACAGCTAGTAAGTGTCAAGTGTTTGGTCTGAGGCCAGATTTGAACTCAGGTCTTCCTGACTTCAGAGACGGTGTTCTATCCACTGCACCACCTAGCTTCCCCTAAGGTTCTGAGATTTGAACCCAGGTCATTTGTGACACCAGGTTCAGCACTCTTATCTATTACACCAATATTCTCCAAACTTTATTTATTTATTTATTTATTTGGTGGCATACCCCTATCAGTAAAAATGGAAAAAAAAATCCTAGTGGATATACTGAGAGCAGGGAAGATTTTCCCAATGGCATCTGTACGTTTAGGTTATAACTAGGATATAACTACCCTGATTAGTTAGAGTGACTGACTACCAGAAATGTGTCATGATCCTCTGTTAACATCTGTGCCCTTTTTCATAGTTGTCTAAGTGCTAGGGCTGCCTGTGTGAGACCCTCCTCTGAGCTAAGGCAAAGCTAGCACAAGGTCTCTGACCTGGAAAGGACCTCAGAGATCACCTAATCCAACCCTGACCTGAAGAAGAATCCTTCCACAATATGGCCAGCAAGTGGTCATTCCAGCCTTTGACCAAAGACCTCTGGGGATGGGAAACTCACTCTTTTCCCATTCCACTTTTGCGGACAGCTCTCATTGTTATTAAGAAGTATTTATTTGGCACATACTATGAACCCAACACTAAAGATACAAAGACAAAAAAATGAAACTTTTCCTACTCTGAAGAGCTCTGAAGGAGCTCTGAATTTCTGTTAGAATTTCAATTGTTAGAAAGTTTTTTTTCCAGGTATAAGATTGTGAGGGATTCCTTTTTTTAATTTGCCCTTTTCAGAGCTCTGTTGGCAAATGGTAGTGTAGATTGTGGAGTGGTCCACTGGCATTCAAAAAGGTCAAAACTCTGCACATGCCTTCTCTTAACCCTTTCCCTGATGTAGCAGGTCTACTGAGACAAAGATTTTAATTGTAAAGGAGCTAATTTTGCTCTTGAGTCCAGCTGTGGAGTTCAGTTGGGGGAAGGAGTCCTGTGCCTGGCTCTGGTGTCCTGCTTGGAAGATGGCAGACCCCAGTCTAGGCTCCTGGGGGTCCTCGAGTACAGGCTCCAGCTCTTTCTGAAAGTGCAGAGCAATATACCCAGGTCAGGGTAACAGCTGAGCCCAGAGCTGGAGGCAGTTGGTTGAGCCTCCATTAGCCAAGCCATGAAGCAGCACCCATTGGAGAAGCGTCCAGCAGGGTCCAGCAGGTGCTGTGAAGCCAACAGCAGCAGGAACAGTGTAAGCACATCCATCAACAGCTCTGTAGCCTTGAAATAGCAGACATGTGAGTTGCCTTGCCTTGTTCTTTCTTTAGTTCCCCATGACTTTGAGGCCACTCGTCTTTGATGTAGCAATTGACCCAACAGGGAATCACTGTATCATCTCAACAAGGTTTATGTTGTTCTGCAAGGGGCCAGAGGACAACACACAGAAAGGGACCAGTGTGTCTCCCCAATTCTGTGGGAGGTACCCAAGACCAGTAGACCAAGAAGTTTTCCCCCTCATCTTCATAATAGTTACATCAAACCTAAATATTTCTTGTTGTAGTTACAGTTACAGTTATAGTTATAGTTACAGTTTAGTACCCGTGGTGGCACAGTGAGTGCCAGGCCTGGAGTCAGAAGGACCTGAATTCAAATCCCAGCCTCAGACACTTTATAACTATGTCACCTTGGGCAAGTCATTTAACCCTATTTGCCTCAGTTCCTTATCTGTAAAATGAGCTGAAGAAGGAAATGGCAAACCACTCCAGTATCTTTGCCAAGAAAATCTTAAATGGGGTCATGAAGAGTCAGATAGGACTGAAATGATTCAATAACAACAACAAATGTAGATTCCCAGTGAGAAGAGGGCATGCCCTCCTGTCTGTGGTCCCCAACAATTTCTGTTTGAGGGCTCAGTGTGGCCAGCATTGCCATGTCTCCTTCCTTCCCCTTTCTCCAACCCCAGACCTAGATTCTCATTACCTCCCTGCCCACTCCCCTAGATTCTCATTACCTCCCTACCCACTCCCCAGCTCTCTCAGAAATCAATCACAGACCTTAAGAATGACTACAAACAATTTTCATCTCCAATAGATAAGAATTAAATCTAGAACAGTGAGTTAAGTGGCCATCTGAGACTGGATGATCTGCAAATGAGTGTGGTCAGATCCTAGACCCCACTGTAACATGTAAAGGGTCATGCGTGCATCCTTTTCTTCATACCTACCACAGAGGAAAGCTGTTGTGTTAGCAATATGGGAACCAGTGATATATGCATTTTTTTCCTTTGTGGTGGAAGCGTTTCCCTAAAATTAACTATTTAGCTTGAATGGCATGGCCTCTTTTTAATCTTATAGTGGTAGAGGAAATAAATACAACCTACTTACATTACACTTAAATATGTTGATATATTTAAATATATTGATACTAATATACATAACATTACTAATAAGGAAATTACTGGGGGTGGGGGTGGAGAGCTACTGTCAGAAAGTGTGTTGTACTTGGCCCCCAAAGAGTGAGAGCTAATTTAGGTTGGCTGTCAGGAAGGCCTTCCTAACAAGCAGAGCTGCTCCTAAGTGGAAATGGATGGCCCAGGAGGTAGTGAGTCTCAAGGTAAGGCCAGATGACCACTTGTTCCTTAAGTAACAGAGAGGTCCTTCAGGAACAGGTCAGACCTACATGGCCTCTGAGTTCCCTTCCATCACTGAAATTCTGTGATGTTACATATATAGTGTGGTGGAATTCAAATGACCTCTTCCTTAGGAAAACCTTGCAGATTCCTGCTTTAGTCGAGATGTGAATTCAAATCCTGCCCCCCCATATTGTACTAGCTGTATTAACCTAGACAAGTCACAACCTCTCTGAGCTCAATCTCTTCCTTTGTAAAATGAGGAGGTTGGGCTAAATGACCTCAAAGGTCCCTCCCAGCTTTCAAACAATGATCCCACCATCTTCAAAAAGAGGACTTAACCAGGTTATCTTGAGGGTCTAATGAGATCGTTCCTGCTAAACTGCTTTGCCCTCCTCAAAGTGATATTATTTTCACCTCTTAGCAGGCCTTCCACCAGTGGATTTTCAGTTTCCCAACTAATTTATACAGCCCCCAGAGGGCATGGCTCAGGGCCCCAGCCAATCTGAACAGAATCCCCTATGGTACCAAGAAAGGACAGCTTATTCATAGCTAGCCTACGATGGGCTGTGTTGTCACCTGATAAATGTTATCTAGTGGCATCACTTAGTGTAAGTGGGGTATGGTAATTATCTAGGTTGACCTCTTTTACGAGGGGATACAAACCTGAGCAAGACAGTCTAGGTCCCTCAAGAAGCTTACATTCTAATAAAGAAAAACAACACATAGAGAGGCATGGTGGATGAGAAAGTCAAAATAAAAAGTGACTGGAGAGACAGCTAGGAGGGACAGTAGATATGGCTCTGGTTCTGGAGGGAGGAAGATGAGGAATTGTTAACTTCCAATCATTTAACCGCTACCTACCTCAATTTTCTCATCTGTAAAATGGGGTTAATAATCACCTATGTCCCAAGGTTCCTGTGAGAATCCAATGAAACAATATTTGTAAAGTGCTTTGCCAACCTTAAAGCATTCTACAAATGCTGGCTGCTACTATTATTATTATTGGAATCACAGGACAGTTGATTGGCATGTCTTTCCCAAGAATGGTAGTGTTCATTTGATTCTAGTACCCTGAGTTAGAGATGGAAACTTTCCTTTCCTAATTTCCTAAACTTCTGATAGTTATTTTTTCTCCCCCTCCTTTTTTCCATACTCCTCCTTTTTCCCATCCTCTTTTAGGACCTAAGAGTACACTTCTTTGTTTTCATTTGCAAATTCAGATTCCAGTAATGTTTTATCCTAATATCCTGTGCTCACATTTTCCAGTAGTTAGTCTAAGATCTCTCTGTAGGCCTGATGAAACAGACATACAACAGAGTGCCTTGACCAAAATGGCTTTAGGACCAGCCTTGCTTAAGCAGTAATGGCCACTTCTGGGTCATCTCCAGCTGACCAGCCTGCATGCTAGCTTCCCCTTCTATCCAAAACTGAAGGTTTCTTGCAGGAATCCTTGCCCAGGATTCCTTCCATAGCTAGCAAAGGTCTGAGGCAGGATTCTCAGCCTGACCTTCCCTTTCTCCAAGGTCTGCTGCCCCTATTCTTCATTCCGTGCTATCTGCCTGTGCATCTGTGAAGTCCTCACTGCAGCTGCCCCATTTCTCATTCATTCTTGCTTTGACAGGATCTCAGGCCTCTCTGCCCAAGTATTAGGGCCTGAGAGAGAAAAGAATGAGATTTATTATTAGTCTACCATCTGCTAAGAGATATGTTGGAAACACCAGAGAAATGTACACCTAAAAGTTTTCCTGAGCTGTTAAATCTGACTAAAACAATTTCAAATTCTTCATCATCTCTGCCTGGCATTTCAGTGAACTGTTTATTCCAACATATTCCCTTCCTTGAGCTCCAAGAGGTAACAGAAGATCATTCCCAAACCTTTAGATTTGCAGTCGATATCTGGCTCGTGGCTGTTTCCCACCCAAAATTACTTTTCTTTTTTTTTTTTTGGCTCATATCCTCACAGCAAGTGAGACACTTTGACTTTCTCTGGAAATGTTTTTACCTTTCTGGAATGAATGTCTGACAGTCAGTGCTGCTTCATGATCGAGTTTCTTTTGTCTTTTCTTTAACAACTTTACCGGTATTTAATTAGCACATTTCATTCCCCATCTGTCTAGCCTAAGATGGATCTGCACGATTTGCTTAAACCTCATTATTGACACAACTTAAAAGGAAAGGTTCAGGATGTGTGGAGACAGATATACTTTATTGTCATCTGATTAATTTCCTTTGAAATTCTCAAGTCTGCTCTATTTCACTCAAGGGGGGCGGGGGAAGTGATTTTTTTTTTTAACTTTGGAGCCATTTAGGAGTTGTGTCGATGCATTTGATCTCTTGTAATCAACCAACCAATCAATCATTTAGCAAGCATTCATCCCTCTCCTGCTATGTGCCAGGCATCTACAAATATAAAAGTGATCATGCAGCTAGATGTAGGAAAGCACCTCGGAAGCCTTCTCACGCAGCTCCCCCAATTTATGGAAGAGGAAGCTGAGACTAAAGGTCACACAGATGCTGGAACTCTGTGGCCAAAGTCCCTGCCCTAAGACTTGCTCACAGAGAGTCAACACAGAATGTGTCACCACAAAGCACCCAGATGCGAGTCCAGGCATGAGGGACAGCTGGACAGAGAGCCAAGTGGCAAGAGGGCTATCGTGGAAGATCATGAGGAAACAGGGAATGGTGTCCACATAAGTGAGCTTTGGGCGAGGCAGTCTATGACTCAGAATCACAGGGGAAAGATATGAAAAAAAAATAACAATAAAAATAAGGAAGAACATTTATCTGAGCCTCCGTTTCCTCAATGTATGGTTGGACTACATGACCTCCAAAGACCTTTCCAGCTCTAAAAGCCAGGCCTGATTCTTCCATGCTTGAAGGAAAAAATGGAAATGCTTTAAATTTAAAATGGTTAGGGTTGTTTTTTTTTCAAACACTTATAATTTGTTTTATTAGCATTTAATCCAAGCAAAATCCTTAAGGCATAAATAGAATTATTAATAATAAGAGCCTAGTTATATCACACTTTAGTTTGCAAAGCAAGACCCCCTGGGAAGTTCACTCCCTACAGGTATTTTTTGAGTGGCTTTAAGCTGATCCTTGCTCAGGAAGTAGAGTGCCAAAAGAATCTCTCTGAGGTCTTAAGTAGACCAAAAAAGATTGAAAATATCACCTTTTTTTGACCATTAGAAGCACAATGTGGATACTGGAAAATAAACCTTCATTTGCAAGTTTGGGGTTAAGCAGGGTTGGGGTTCCTTTGATCCCACCCACTTCAGAGAACTGGTCTGAAGTGATTTCCCCAAGTCACACTTCAGTTCCCTAAAAAGATTTAGTGCAGGTAAAACTTTTTTTATTTTGGCCCAACTTGGTGCTATTGAAAGAACAGGACAGAGAATTCCCATACCCTGGGTCACTTAACTATTCCTATCCTAAAACTAGCTATGGAGTGGGGACTTGGGATTCTCTCCCATTCGAAGGCTCTTTTCCCTCTGGCTTTCTTTCATCATATCTCAAGCAGTTGCTATAAATTTCTGATTAGATTAGTTAATCTAGTTAGATTACTCACTCCATTAGATTAGATTGTGAGCTCTTCTGAGGGCAGGGACTACTCAGGTGGAAAGTCAGAGAGATCTGAAAGAAGGAGTTGGAAGAGACTATCTAATTTAAAGCCTTCATTTTACAGTTGGCCCAGGGAGGGAGAGACTGGTCCAAGGTCATACATCTAATGAGCAGAAGAGCTAGAATCTGAAGATCAGGACACCAATTCTCAAGCCAGTTCTTTTCACTAGCCCACAATGCCTCCAGCACAAAGCTGGAACCAGGGCCCCCCTTCTCTCAAATCTCTCTGACTTTCCACCTGAGTAGCATCTTCTCCATTTCAACGTTGGTAATCAGCCTGGCAGGTAACAAGCATTTACTAAGCTCCTACTGTGTGCAAAGCCTGGGGAAACAAAGAAAGATAAAAAACAGTCCTTGCCCTCAGAGGAGCTCACAATCTAATCTAATGGAGTGAGTAATGCAGTGATAGGGATTTTAGGAATTAGTGGACCATTGATTGTTTCAGATTTGGGGTTTGGTTTTTGGTTTTATTTTGTTTTTCTTAGCAGTACAATTTATCATCACTAGATGTCAGTGTGGCCTTTCTCAATCGCTACCTATCTCCTGCTGGAAATGCCACAAGGCTGCATCTCTGTAAGTCAGGAAATCCAACCCTCTCATTTTAAGAGGGAAGAAACTGAGGCCCAGAAAGGAATAGGGTCTTGGCCACAATTACAAAGGGAGCAAAATAAGGAGACGATCTTGAATCTGGGTCTTCTGACTCCAAATACACCCAATTCTACCATGCTGCCCATCTTGGGTCTCTTTCCTTAAAACTCGGTGGGGGGGGGGTACTATTTTCCATACTGTTCCCTCCTCATCTGACCTGTATCCTTGCTCCATTTTTTTTTTCTTTAAACCAGAAATAAGCATTATGGCTCTCAATGCCTTATCCTCCTGGAACATTCAAGGTCAACTATATATCTCTAAAAGAAAGATGGCAGCAAAGCCATCACGCAGATAATGAAAGGACATTCATGATGCTGTTCACTGCCTTTTAAAAGCATGAGGAAACCATGGCAACACATAGCAGCAGAGTACCAACGGGGGCACAAGATGCCAAGAGAGAGCTATGGGGTGTGTGCATGGCACAGGAGTTTAGCTCCTCTGGTAGCTAATCCCATCAGTGGCAGCTCCTAAGTGGGCAGCTTCTAAAACATTCTCTTAAAATGCTCATTATGTTAAAAGAACTTATGGAACAACATTTGGAGGAAATGAGAGGCAGTGGGGCGTAGTGCATAGAGAAATGGACCTGGGTTCCGATTCTGTCTTTAACACTAGCTTCGGGGCCCTGATAACTCATGTCACTGCTAAAACCATGAACTCAATTACTCTCTCTGCAATAATTCTCAAATCTATTTATCCTCCCTCCTAACCTCCCTCATTTTCCCAACTGCTTATTGGAAATCTCAAGTTGGATGTCTCATAAGCATCTTAAACTTACTGAAAACGTCCCAAACCGAACTCATTATCTTTTCCCCAAACTCTTCCCTCCCTAACGTCCCTATTGCTGTAAAGACCACCTTCATCCTCCTCACAGTCACACAGGCTCACAACATAGGGTCGTCCTCCTATCTTCTCTGTTTCTCTGTCTCTCTCTCCCCCTTGTCTCTCCTGACACTGCCACCACCCTGGTGCAGGTCCTCACCACATCTTGTATGGACTATTTCAATGACCTGCTGGTGGGTTTCCTTGCCCAAAGTCTCTCCCTACTCCAATCTGTCCTCCACTCTGCTGCCAGAGAGAGCTTTCTAAAGCACACGTCTGACCATGCCACCCCCACTACCTCCAATAAACTCCAGTGACTCCAGTCATAAAATAAATCAATAAAATAAGTAAATCAATAAAATCCAGTTAGCTCCAGGATCAGATATAAAATCCTCTGTGTGGCATAAAAGGCCCTTTATAACCTGCCCACCTCCTACCTTTCTAGTCTTCTTACACCTGATTCAGTTAGTAAGCACCCACTATGTGCCAGGGACTACATCAAGAATAGTAAAAAGATAAAATTCTGACCTGGTGACACTGGCTTTCTGGCTGCTCCTCACACAGGAGCCTCCACTCCCCCAATTCCAGGCATTTTCACTGGCTGTCCCCCATACCTGGTCCTCTCTCCCTCCTCATCACCCCCTCCTGGCTTCCCTGGCTTCCTTCAGGTCCCAGCTGAAACCCCACCCTGTAAAGGAAGCTTTTCCTGATCCCTCCTAATGCTAGTTCCTCCCCTCGATGACTGTCCAGTTTGTCCTGTTTATAACTTGTTTGCACACAACTTGTTTGCATGCTGTCTCCCCCAACGGACTGTGAGCTCCTTGAGGGCAGGGGCTGTCTTCTCCCTTTCTTTGTATCTCCCTTTGTATTCCCTTTCTCCTGGACTGTGGTAGCAGACTTCTAATCAATATCCTTGCTTCAAGCCTCTCCTAGACCAGATCTATCCATGCAACTGCCAATGTGATTTTCCTAAAGTAAAGTGCATGTCTGGTCATGCAACTGCCCTGATATCTCATCTGTTACCTCCCTGTTGTCTTTAGGATTGAATAGAAAGTGCTGTTTGGCTTTTAAAGCCCTGAACTACTTGGTTCCAACCTACCTTTTCAAACTTGTGATACTTTACTCCCTTCCCACACTCCTTCCCCATGACACTCCCATCTCCAAACCTTTGCACTGATCATCTGCCAGGCCCCCAGGTGTACCCTCCTTTCTTACTTATTCCTCTTGGAATCCCTAGTTTCTTTCCTCAGCCCAAGAGTCACCTTCTACATGAAACCTTTGTTGATCTCTCTCTTTACCCCCAAACTACCTTGAATTTCTTTATATAATATTAATATATAAATAGTATAAGTATAATATGTATTATGTTACACATGTGTTAAATAATATACGTATATTAATAATATACACATAATATTCATGTATAAATAATATACATGTAAGCACATACATACATAAGGGTTTCCACATTGTCTCCCCCCAGCAGACACTCCTGGAAGGCAGGGAATATTTTATTCCTGTCTGTAATCCCATCACCTTGCACATAGTAGGTGCTTCATAAATGCTTGTTGACAGATTGCCTAACAAGAGGCCAGGGATTGCTGATGAGCTGCATGACCTTGTGCAAGTCACCACCTCTCTGGACCCAGGTTTCCCATGAACCATCTTAGAATTTAGAGCTAGAAGGGAATCTTGTAGATCATTGAGTTCAGCACCACCACCCCTTTGTCACCGACAAGGAAACTGAGGCCACACAAGTCTGAAGAGGCAGAGCTGGGGTCTGAGCCATTCATCAGCCAGAGGGGCAGGTTGGCCGGGTTAATCTCTGACATTTCCGGTCTAACATTCTGTGATTCTCATAGCAGTTGGGAGGGGAGCTATCTGCCCCACCCAGCCTTAGTGTTTACTAGTTCTCCAGCCTGGATGGGTAGGGAGCAGTTCAGTATTTCTCTGTGCCCATCCCTCATGACTCTGCAGAATATTTGCTGATGGAGGACTGCACTGATTCCCTCCTCTGGCTCCTGTGGCCTGTTAGCTCAGCTGAAGTCTCTCCCCTGGATCTCAGCCTCGTGAAAGTTGTAAATCCAAGCCTAACATACAGTGGTAGGAATGAAAATCACCTGCTCTTGGAAAGTTGACTCTGTTACACTGAAGTGACATCAGTCAACAGGCATTTATTAAGCACTGACTGAGCACCAGAATCACAGCATTTCTGAGGCAGAGGGGACCTCCAATCAAACCCACTGGCAGCTCTCTGAGAAAAGGGATTCTTTCATTCTTTGTCTTTCTACCTCCAGGGCTCAGTCCGGTGCTTAGCATGGAGTGGGTTTGAATAGCTAGTGTTTCTACAGCAGTTTAAGGCTTGAGATGCCTACAGGGCGCCCAGCTAGAAATATATATTTGTAATAATAGCTAGCTCTAAGGTTTGCTGTCTACTGTCCATATAGTCTTTCATTTATCCTTACAAGAACCATTAGAGCACAGCTCCGATGGGCTGGCTGTGTTGTTTCAATGCCAAATGTACACTTGCCAAAAAGACTGTTTTATGGAGAACTCACACGGGGTAAGCGCTCACTTGGTGGTCAGAAGAAGCGATACAAGGACACTCTCAAGGACACTCTCAAGGTCTCTCTGAAGAACTTTGGAATTGATTGTGTGACATGACGACACTGACACAGGACCAAGCAGCATGGCGTGCCCTCATCAGAGAAGGTGCTCAGCTGTAGGGGCGAAGCAGAATTGAAGTAGCTCAAAAGAAATGCAAGAGGCACAGATGTAGAGAATCCACCCCAAAGGTTCACATGGACCGTTTGTGCCCGAGCCACGGTCGGGCCACGGTCCCTGCAGCTCCCTTCGAGCGTTCCGAGCTCGAACTGGTCTGATCGGCCACAGCCGGACACACTGCCTCGACTCTAGCGTAACGATGTCATTTTGGTCGTCTTCAAGAGTGACAGACAACAACCAATCAGCCAATAAGAACCTTGCAAGGTAGGCTATCACCCCTTCTTTACAGATTAGGAAACTGAGGCCCAGAGATCGAAGCACTTGCTCGGATCCCACAGCTAGTAAGTGCCTGTGGTGGGATTTGAATTCAAGTCTTTGTGACTCCAAGTCCAACACCATCTACTATGCTACCTAACTGTCATAATAAATGCTTATTGACTGATTAATTGAACAAGGATCCTTTCTATGTCATTCTCAACAAAATATCCTCTAGCTTTTGCTTGAAGATCTCCAGTGAAGTGGTAACCTTCTACCTCCCTAGGCAACCTCTTCCACTTTTGGAAATGGAAAGTTCAAAAAGGGCACAGGCTCTGGAGTCAGAGGCCCTGGGTTCAAATTCTGATTTTCTTACTTCACCTGTGTGACCTTGGACAAGTCCCTTAAACTCCCTAGTCCTCAGTTTCCTTCTCTGTAAAATGAAGGGATTGGACTGAGTGGCCTCTGGATCCTAATTAACAGCAAGTTTTTGCTGACATCAAACCCAAATTTTCCTCTCCCTGCAGCTTCTACCCCTTCATTGCCCTCTCTGCCTCTGGGACGAGGAGGGCACCCTCTTCTGCAGGAGGGTCCTTCAGATAATGGAAGGCAGCTATCACAGCCCCCGTAAGTCTTCTCATTTATCTAGTCACAGAAAATCCAACTGGACACAGAAGTCGTTGGTGCCCACTGTGGAGAGGAATGAACCCTGGTCCTGAAGGCCCGGCTGGTTCTATCAGGCAGGAAACACTTGTAGGTCTCTTCTTGGAATCTCTGCTTCTCCTCTGAGGACCAGGCATTAAATTCAGAGGGGCTATTCACAGGTGATGAGGAAGCATCGTTTAATGAATAAAGAACTGGACTTGCAGTAATAAGGATAACCTAAGTTCAAATCCGACTTCAGATACTGACTGCCTGTGAGACCTTGGGTGAGTCATGTACTCTCTAAGCTTCAGTGTCCTCATCTGTAAAATGGACATGAGGTGACCTTGAGTATCTACTTCACAGGTTGTTGGAGGATGCTCTCATCACTGGCTCTGGAGTCAGAGGACCTAGCACAAACCCTCCCTCTCACATTCAAAACCTTCTGATGTTAAGCAAGCATCTTTTACTTTCCCTATCTTTAAAATACAGAGTCTCCATCTGCAGTCTGCATCTATGATTTTATGAGCCTATGATCTGGGCTCAAAGTTGTCTTTGTTTACTGCTTGTATGATGTTCGCCAAATCACCAAACTCCCCTGGGCCTCATTTTCCTCAGCAAGAAAACAAGTGAACTAGCTTTTCTCCAAAGATTCTCCACAACCAAGGTTTCTAAATCATCTTTGGGTCCTGGGCCCCTTGGGTAATCAGTTTTGTGAAGCCTATTGACCCCCTTCTCAGAATAATTTTCCCCCCACTTAATAGTATTTTATTTTTTCCAATTACATGTAAAGATAGTTTTCAACATTCATTTTTATACAATTTTGAGTTCCAAATTTTTCAGAATAATTTTAAATGTATAAATTAAAATATATAGGATTACAAAGGAAGACAATTAATACTGTAACACTAATATATACTATCTATATCTATATTCATTTCCAGACCCCCAGGTTAAGAAGCCCTAAGGATGCTAATGGTCAATATATACCAAGTGCTTTCCCAACCTTAATGCTCTATATGAAGTCAGATATTACTAATAAACATCTCCATTATATATCCCCGAGATCCTTTAGCATTCTCATGCACCATATATGACCCAGGTCTACGTTCTGAAGATGAATCTAGTTCAGACCTGGACTTCAACCAAGACAGCTGGGCTGTGGTGGGCTAAGAGCCTGTGGGACAGCTGCTCATATTTCTGTCATTTGCCATCCTTGACTTCCAAGGATTGGGGCTAGGAGGAGCCACATTTACATTCTTAACGTTTCCACAATTGCCACAAAGGTCCCTTTGAGGTTGATATTACGTACCCACTAATATGAAGAAGTTGACCATCTGTGGCACTTTGGTGGCCTGGGGAAAAAAAAAATAATGCTTATCCTGAACTTGGGAGTAACAACCAAAGGCTTTTCATTGGTTATCATTTGTTTGCAAGACTAGCAATTTAAGTAATTGGCAATGGTTAAGGAGAATTGGAACAAATACATCAGACACTGGGGTGCTCTCCTCTCGCCCCTAACTGTTCTATGGTCCGGAGAAATCCTTTCATCATCAGCCCATTGGAAAAGAAGTATGCATTTTTACAAATACTATCTCATTTGCTCTATACAGTAAAACCCTATGAGGCAGGTGCTATTGCTACCTCCATTTTACAGGTGAGCAAACTGAGACAAACCAAGGTTAAGGGACTTGCCAAGCATCGCACAGCCAGTAAGTGTCTGAAGCCAGAATTGAACTTGTTCCTATTTTCAGTAATGGTTCTAACCTGTGATGCACTCACACCAATGAAATCTCTCCAGAAATATGCCATTAAAAGAAGACGGAATGCTTTCCACAGCTCCTTTGGGGACTGATATGCCTGAGAAACTTAATTATTTATGAGAAAAAAATGACGTGGGTGTAAATGGTTTTAGATTTTAGACTAGAGCTAAACCTAAGGTGAGGCAGCTGGGGGGTTGCCAATAGCCACTGGCATTTAGGGCAGTAACACCACTTGTACTGTTTCACTAGAGGGAACAACTGAGCATAGCATCTACTCGCAATGCTCTCGGGTTCTCTGTCTTCCTCCACAGAGGAACAACCTAAAGGACTTCTTTCTCTAATATATACTTGTGTTCCATGGTCCACAGGCTCTAGAGCCTTGAGATCCATTACTCTCCCACCCCCAAACCCCTGAGTTTGTATTAAAAAGCTGATTTGTGGGTATCTTTCCCAATACTGGCCCCTGCTCCAAGAAGTGCTATTTGAAGTTTTATTTGGGGCATATTCCAATGACTTCTGAAGATTTAGAAAATGGGAAGAGCTCGCCAACCAGAGTGGATTTAATTGAGAGAATACAATAACAACATTTTAGCTTTTACTAACCCCAAATCACAGCTGCTGACAAGAAAGAATCAAGTTATTTTTATTAGTAGGTGCTGACATGGTTTCTCTAAACATTTGGGAGTGGGACATTATTCTGAGAAGGATGTGAAATAGGTTGTGGTTCTTGATTTACGGTGATATTTTTGTTTAATGGATCAGGGGAAAAAAAGTCTATTAAAATAACCAGGTTAACATAAGGTGCTTTTGAGGTAAACCTGGGCCTTTTTGGGACAGGGAAGCCTTAGGTCAAAAAGGTCTTAGTTAAGTATCCTATTTGGAAGGACTGAAATAGAAGTGCAAATAGTTTTGCAGTGGACAGGGTACTGGAAGGGGAAGGGCTGTCAGGAAGACCTGAGTTCAAATCTAGCCTCAGACACTTACTAGCTGTGTAAGTCACTTAACTGCTATCTGCCTCAGTTTCCTCAACTACAAAATGGGTATAATAATAGCACCTACTTCACAGGGTTGTTGTGAGGACCAAATGAGATAATATTTGTAAAAATCACTTACAGTGCCTAGTACATAGCAGACATTGAATAAATGATTATTTCCTTCCTTCCCCATTAGAGTGTAAGCTCCTGAAGGTGGGGACTGCCTTTGTTTTTGCTTGCATTTGTATTCCCAAAGCTTAGCACAATGCAGAAATATTTGGACTTGGGGTCCAGAGACACTTAGATTTTAATTCTGGCTCTGACCCTGGCTAGTCATGTGACCTTAATAATAACAAGTGAAATATAAGAGATTGCACCCTGGGAAGGGGATGGGAAAGATACAGTGGGAAACTCGGTGATTTCGAAACAAAAGATATTGATTAGAAATCTGCTAAAAATAACAAGGGATGTTGCTACTACGGGATGAATCAGCTGGGGCACGAGGATGACCCCTTGGCAAGTCACTTAGCCTCTCAAGACACTCTCTAAAACTTAGTTGAAAAGCAGGCATGATCTGCATTAGTGAAGAGTGTTTCCTCAGTGGGAGCTCCCTATGCTGAAGAAATCTTGGATCCAACCCATAGAATATATTCAAGTTTGCTGCAAAGCACTTTCCACTAGACTGTATAACTAATTTCAGACTCACAACAACCGTGTAGGTAGGTTCTCCATACATTACAGATGAGATGACTGAAGCTTGGAGTTTTGTCTGTATCTCACAGCTAGTATAAAAGGCAGGATTTGAACACAAGTCATTCATGCACAGTGAATTGGTGAGCTTGAAGTCAGGGAGAATTGGAGGCCAGCATTTAACATCAGACACTAGCTGTGTGACCATGGTGACATTCTTCTCTATACCTCACTTTTCTCATCTGCTAAATGGAGATAATAGTACCCACACTCATCTGTCTCACTGGGTTGTTGTGAGCAAGGCCCTTTTTAGACTTTTTAAATCATGAGAGAAGAGTGAGTTATTTTTACTGTGAAGCCTGTTTGTAAAAAGGAGGGCAGCAGGAGGGGATTTTCGTCACAGTGTTTAAGCTATAACCCTGTGGCATTCTTTGCTATGATTGGGCTCTTCATTCCAGCAAACGTGTGCATCCCATAGCAATTTAGCCCAAATTTAGCCCTGCTGGCCATAGGCAGAATTGTTAATGGAATCCATGAGAGTAAGTAGAATCTGGCACGTGGTCACTGGAAAAGGTGACCATTGGATGAAGGGCCCCTTAGGAAGTATACCTCTACTTCAAACAAGGAGTCAGGGGTGTAAGGCATGTCTGAACTCAGAAATTTATATCCTCTCATATTAGGCACCTAGGTAGCACAATGGATAGAGAGTTAGGCCTGGTGTTAGGAAGACCTGAGTTCAAATCCAGCCTCAGATACTTACTGCTGTGTGACCCTGAGCAAGTAACTTAACTGTTGTCTGCCTCAGTTTCCTAAACTGTAAAATGGGGATAATAATAGCACCTACCTCCCAGGGTTATTAAGATAAAATAAGTTAATATTTGTAAAGCACTTTGAAAACCTTAAAGCGCTATGCAAAAGCTAGCTATTATGATATTTTTTGGTAAGGCAATCGGGGTTAAGTGACTTGCCCAGGGTCACACAGCCAGTAAGTGTCAAGTGTCTGAGGCTGGATTTGAACTCAGGTCCTCCTGACTCCAAGGCCGGAACTCTATCACTGTGCCACCTAGCTGCCCCTATTATGATTATATCTAGAGTTTAAATAGGACACCTATTTCTAATTGCCACTGTAATTGTAATGTCAGATACCCTGTTTCCCATCTTATGCATTAAAGTGATTATTACTATTTGGATCTAAGGACTGTAGATTTAGAGAGTTAAGGAGCCCCACACAGGCTATCTGGTGCAAGCCCCTCACTTAATCCCCAGCCAGCTGAGGTCCAGGGAGGTTAGCTGACTTACAGTCACAGAAGTGATGAGCTATAGTAAAGTACACTCCTCTCTCCATGGTGCTAAGTGCACAATGAAGGCTTGGAGGAGCTTGGATCAAAATGACAGTCCCTGCCTTCAGAAAGCTTGCCATCTAGCAGGTCCTGTTAAGACAGGTACACACACACAACAGGAATGCAAGATAGAACACAAGTGTATAAGACGGGCACCAACAAGATGCTGTGATTAGTGTGAATGAATTAAAAACAGTTAGTGAGCAGTTTCTATGTGCCAAGAACTGTGCTATGTACCAGAGATGGAAATATGAAAGGGAGACAGTCTCTGCCCTCAAGGAATTTATATTCTAATTTCAGAAACAAGCCTTGTAGGGAGTGGCAGTCAGGTAGAGGTGTTTTGGTTTGGGGAGTTCAAGGGGGTGTGAGTACAGTCACAGGGCAGTTGATGGACATTTTCTTTCCAAAAGCAGTGGTCACATGGATTTCATTAACAGAGCAAGAGGTTGGAAACTTGGCAGGTAGAAAAAAAAAAAAATAACAGGTCAAAAGTGGATGGCAAGAAGATTGAGGATGGAAAGCTGCTGGGATACAAAGTATGACCTGATCTGGTGTGCATTTAATACAGTAGGTTACGCCAGTTTGCATTCACTCATTCACTAATCAGGGTAGCTCAGCCCTAAAGTGGAGAGTTCCAAAATTGAGTGGCCTAACTCCGCTGGAGCTTGGTCTCTGGAGATGAGTGGCAAGGGGCAGAGGGTACATCTAGCTGGGGCAAATCAAGGAAGCCTTCATGGAAGAGCTGGCATTTGAGCTGGGCCTTGAAGGACAGGTAAGATTTCTCTTCCTAGTTCAGTCCTGTTGCTGTCTGCTACACATGGACTTTCTTGATTCTCCCAGTTGTTAGAGCTCTTCCCCCTTCTCAAGCCTCTAGTCACAAATTGCAGATCAGTAGGTAAACAGAGTTTCCACCCCACAGTGATGAAATCACAGGTCCAGACCCAGAACCCCACAAATGGTTATTTATGTAGAAATGATAAAATAGAGATACAAATCTCCTTTAATTCTCAAGATGCAGGTTGCTATATTTTATGAACATTAATTTCTATGTTTTGGGATTTTTAAATGGACTTATTTGTTCATTGCTTTTGAAAAGAAGTAGTGGGAGCAGCTAGGTGTATCAATGGATAGAGCAGCGGCCCTAAAGTCAGGAGGAGCTGAGTTCAAATCCAGTCTTAGACACTTACTAGCTGTGTAATCCTGAGCAAGTCACTTAACCCCAATTGCCTTCAAAAAAGAAAAAGAAAAGAAGAAAAGAAGCAGTGGCTTGATGTTTGCAGTGAATATGTATCCTCAGTTTACAATCAAGCCAGGGGCCAGACTTCTCAATTTTATGTTACACTTTGAGTTTACCAAGACTCAGAGAAGTAACTTACTTTCCCTAAGGTCACACAGCCAGAGGACTAAAGCTAGAATCCAAGTCTTTTGACACAACAGAACACAACTGAGTAGATGGAAGGCAATCTCAGAAGGGAAGGAATTGGCAGCTGAGAGGGATCAAGAAGGTGTTTTTCCCACTAGCTGAACTTTAATGACCTTTCCCATTGGAATATTCCATAATTCTGTGGTTAGCACCTGGACTGCTGTGAAGGGGTGGAAAGGGCAGCCAGCCAGTCAACAAGCATTTCTTAAGCCCCTACTACAGGGGCCTACCCTTGACTAGGGCGGCACTTAAGGACCTAGAAGGCCACATGTGACCTTGAGGCTGCAGTTCCCCACTACCCGTGCTACTACCTCCTACTATGTGCCAGGTACTGTGCTAAGTGTTGGGAATACAAGGAAAGGTTAAAAAAAAAAACCAGTACAGTCAGTCCCTGATCTCAAGGAGTTCACAGTTTAACAGGGGAGAGGCCATGCAAACAAAGATGTACAAACAAGCTAAATATGGGGTAAATTAGAGATAAGCAACAGAAGGAAGGAACTAGTATAAAGTGGGGTCAGGAAAGGCTTCCTGTAGAAGATGGGATTTTAGCTGGAGCCCAGGGCAACTAGTTGGCAGGGTGGGTAGAGCAATGGGCCTCGAGTCAGGAAGACCCGAGTTCAAATCCAGCCTCAGACACTTAACTAGGTGTCTCACCCTGGGCAAGTCACTTCATCAGAGTTTCCTCATCTGTCAAACAGGCTGGAGAAGAAAAAGCTAAACCACTCCAGTATCTCTGCCAAGAAAACCCCAAACGGGGTCACGAAGAGTCAGACAGGACTGAACAACTAAAGGAAACCTAGGGAAGCCAGGAGGCCCAGGTGAGGCGGGAGAGCTACACAGACATGGAGGACAGCCAGTGAAAATGCCAGAGAGTCAAGAGCTGGAGCTGGAGCCTTGGCTTTAGAATTAGGTTCTAATGAGGCTAGACCCCAGTTTGGTCACTAGCCAAGGGTGTCATTTTGGTGAAGCCACCACCTCTCTGCATCTCAGTTTCTTCATCTATAAATTCAGATAGCTGGGCAAAATCTGAATCCAATGTTCTTTCCAGCGATTTTCCTAAAGCCCAGATCAGATGATGTTACTCCCTGCTCGGCGAACTCCAATGATTCCCCTTTATTTCGAGGGGCAGATTTAAAGCCTTGTTTAGCATTTAAAGCTCTTCACAACCTGGGCCCTTCCTCCTGCCTTGCCAGACTTCTGATCCCTCCACCAAAACCTTGATCAATCGATTCTAGCCACTGGCCTACTTAATATTCCTAGAACAAGACATTCCATTTCCCACCTTCTTGTGTTTTGCCTTGGTTCCGTGCCCCCCACCCCCGCCCCACCCGTGCCAGGAATGCTCTCCTGCTTCATGTCAACCTCTTAGTTTGCCTAGCTTCCTTCAAGACTCAGCCCAAATCCCACCTTCCTTTGGAGGTCTTTCCTGGTCCCTCCCAGCTGCTAATGTCTTCCCCTCTGAGACTGTCTTCCATTTCCTCTATTTATATCTTGTATTACCTAGTTACTTGCATGTTGTCTCCCCAATTAGAAAGTGAGTTTCTTGAGGGCAGTGACCCTGGGGTTTTTTGTTTTATTTTTTGCATTTTCCTGTATCCCTAGTGTATTCCCTACACTGTACCTTCACTATCCCTTAAAATTCAACGAGACAGGATTGTCAAAGCACTTATCACAGTACTTGGCACATAGTAGGTACCCTGTATAAATGCTTCCCTTAACTCCCCCCCCCCTTTTTTAGCATAGGGTCCAGCACCAGTAAGACTTTAATAAATGTTTGTTGACTGACTAGATAACTGAGAACTTTCTGGCATCTCTTTCCTACTGCCTCTACTCTTCCCAGGCCTCCACTTTTACCAGGGAAAAGGGTCTGAGAGGAGATCTAGCTGTCATCTGCAGACCAGCTTAGCTCTGCAAGAAGTTCACAGGCAATGCAATGTACTGGGCTCCATACCTCATAAATACTACGTAAAGGGTATGAACAAAAGGAACCACGTCAAGTTAACAAAGTCAGACAGAAGTCCTTTGTTCTAGCTTTAAAGACATCTCTTTGCTACCTAGTGATTTTGCTCACATCTCCAAATTATGGCATGAAGAGGTTCCTTGTCCTCTGTGTGCTAGAGACTTTGATAAAAGTACTCCTAGTGTTTCACTAGGGATGTTCACATCTTCCACTCTAAGCCTCTTTGAAGCTAGAACAAAGGCTTTACTTTCTAATAGTGATAACTAGCATTTGTATCTCATTTGATCCCCACAACCACCCTGTGAGGTAGGGGCTATTAACCCCATTTTAAAGATGAGGAATCTGAGTCTGAGAGGTCACATGGACTTGTGTCTGATCCAGCATTCCCACTCAGGCCTTCCTGACTCCACCTATATACACCATCCCATCAAGCTAAATTGACCAGGTTCTTCCTAATCTTATTTCTTTCATTGAGAAGGGTTATGATCTGATCTATGAGAAACTAACCAAATTAAATCTTGCCTCTTTCTACTACTTGTTATATTTCTTCCTTCTTTCTTTCCTTTCTGCCTTCTATCACCTACTGAGCATATATCTTTGTATTACCTTTAAATTGAATTGAATTGGAATGCATAGAACATCTTAGCAAAGAACCGGACAAATAGTAAGTGCTTAATAAATGTTCATTACTGGTCTAACCATTCTGGAGAACAATTTGGAGCTATGCCCAAAGGGCTATAAAACTGTACATAGTTTTTGACCCAGCAATATCACTTCTAGGTCTGTATCCCAGAGATTAAACACACACACACACACACACACACTGGGAAAAGGACCCATTTGTACAAAAATATTTATAGCAGCTCTTTTTGTGGTGGCAAAGAATTGGAAATTAAAGGATGTCCATTGACTGGGGAATGGCTGAACAATCTATAGCATATAATTGTGACAGAATACTATTGTGCTGTAAGAAACGACAAGCAGAATGGTTTCAGAAAAATCTGGGAAGACATATATCAACTGATGCAAAATGAAGTGAGCCAGAAACAGGAGAACATTGTACATAGTAACAGCAATATTGTAATGATGCTAAGCACTGGGAATAGAACTATTCAAGTGAGAAAGTCCCTTGCCCTCGAGTAGTTTATATTCTAATGAGAGTGGCAACATTCTATTAGGGAGTGGTAGGCATGGAAAAGAGCTGTGGTCTGGTGAATCACAGGGAGAGTGAGTATCCCTAAGTGGGAGCTGTCACATCTTTCCTAAAGCAATGGTAGTCTCCTCAGTCAGTCCCTTAGCATATTTTAAGCAGCCCTTTCTGTGTCAGACTAAGTGCTAAGCACTTGATTTGATTACTGTCCCCAGAACCAGGGATGGAAAGCAGAGGAGCCTCTGGGGTGGCTGGGCTGGAATGTGAAGCATGGCCTGAGGACAGTCAGATAAAGTAGGTGAGTTTGCATCCCCCCAGTCACCAGTCCTGACTGTGGGATTCACATTTGTGTTTCTTCCAAAACTAGGTTAGCCAACCGCTGGGGTCATATTCCCCGAAAGCAAAATTTGTGGAATCAGGACTAGATTTTGGCAACCATACTGTGAAACTGGCCTAGATAATCTCTATATGCTGCACATATGTAATCCTTTATGTACATTAAATGAATTAACTCTATAAGCCTCCTAATCATTCCAATTCTATTCAACAAGACTCCCAGGGCCAAGGCATAACATGACACATATAAAAACGAAACAGTAGCTGTCCTTGAATACATTCATGTGGGGAACAGGGCATCTACCCAGAAAAGAAAATGCAAAGTTACTTGTACCTTGATACAAAGTTACTTATACCTGGATACAAAGCTTGAGACTGAAAGCACCACCCAGTCAGGGATCAGGGACCTGAGCTGCGCTAAGGAAACATGACTCTTCCAGGGTAAGGAGAGGAAGTAGTACGTTGCAGGTTAGGGCATCACCTGGGCAAAGACATGGAGGCAGAGTTATGTGACAGGGAATAGCTAGCTAGCAGGCTGGTTTAATTGGACAATGTGGGAAAGCAAAGAAATAGGAACCGTGACTGCCAAGGTAGACTTCCTTTCCAGATGAATTTCCTCACTCCTCACTCTTGTCCTGCCAAACTACTAGCTGCCCTCCACCCTCAACTAACTCAACATCCCATCTCCCACCTTTGTCTTTATGCCTTGAATGCATTTTGGCCTGAACTTTCTTCATTGCTCAACCCACATGTCATTCCCTATAACAGAGATTTGTCACATGTATGTGCATATTACAGACCCCTGGGGCCACTCGTGGAAGCCTATGGACCCCTCCTCAGAACTGTGCTTTTAAATCATTGAAGGAAATGCTAACTTTCAGTTAAATATTAGTGAAAATAAAGTTATATATTTTCCTTCATCCTAAAGGGAGCTTTTGCTGTAATTCCCTAGTTAAGTGCTCTTTTCCTACCTAAATTATCTTGCATTGGCTGAGTTAGCAGATAGCAAGTTTCTTGGAAATAGGACTGTTTGTCTTTTTGTCTTTGGCCATCCGACACAGGAACTCGTACTTAGTGAATGTTTGTTGAATTGAATATATGCTTTAGAAATCATAGGCAAGGCAATGCATTTTTGAAGTACCAATTATGTACCAGGCACTAAACTAATAGATGGGTATGATATCAGGGCCCACCTAGTCTAGCTTTCTCATGTTGCAGATGAAAAAACTAAAGTCTTCAAACAAATGCCTTGCCCAAGGTCAGAAAGCAATTTTTAAGGGGCACCCTAAGATGAGAACCTGGTGTCCCCATGCCTGGTTTTGCTACTGTGCCACTCTGGTCCAGCTACAACCTCCCGTTTTAAAAATTCACCATGCTTCCCCCAGGGGTGATCCCAGGATCCCTAGAGGTTGTCCCTTTCTGGCTGTCAGCCTAGGTCTGAATCTGACCTCCATCCTCTCTGAAATGATTATTTAGCTCCGGTATGTGCAGTCAGTGAGTTTGCTGTTCTTTGCGCTGGTGAACTTTTCATTAGCATTTAAAGGAAATGTTTTGAGTAACAACCATGACAGTTGGAGGCAGAAGAACAAACATTTTAAAGATCTGCCCAGATCAGACTGCTGGACTGTGTTTAGCTCTGGGCCTCGGATTTTTAGAAGAGTATTGACAGAGACCAGGGTGATGAAGGAGCTGGAGATCAGGCCCTCAAAGGGCAGGTAGAAGGAAGTGGGTATGTTTTGCCTGAGCAAGAGAAAATTTAGAAGAGAAGAAATAGCTTGTTTCAAATATTTGGAACATTTCTATTTTTTTTTTTTTGGAAGAGAGATTCTATTTGTCCTCCTTGGCCCCAAAGGGCAGAGCTAGGAGCTTTGGGTGAAAGTTGCCCAGAGGCAGATTTAGATTTGGTAGGGTAGTCAGTCCTCAGGATTCCAGTTTCTGGAGTCCCCGTAAAATATTATTTTCATCTGTAAAATAACACAGGGCTTATGCACAGTGCCTGACACTTAATACATGTTTATGGAATTAAACAGAATGGAAAAGGTAGTACTAGGGTCTGCCCCCCTCCCAGAATGGCCATGTATTATGGATTCAAGCTTCAGACACAGGGTAGACCAGATAGCCTTGGAAGCCAGACTGCACTGGAGTCTCAGGGATTTGGGTGTTTATTTAGCTCAACCTCCTTATTTCACAAGTGAGATTAGGCGACTCGGTCAGTCAGTAAGCATTCATTAGACACCTACTATATGCCTGGCCCTGCAAAGCTCAGTCCCTGTCCTCAAAGAGCTCCCAGTCTAACGGGGGAGACAAAACACGAACAAGCTACGGACAGAATAGATTGGAGGTCAGGCTCGCCCAAGGTCACACGGCTACCGCCAAGCAGATGCTGCGACTTCCTAGGTCCACCGCATCGCCCCCGAGGGCTGGGGGATTCCCGATGGCCTAACAGCCATCCCCCAACACTTTCCACAAAACACACAAAGCAATTCCCAGAAGAAGCCTCCCCAACCAGGGACCACGTGCTCGCCGCGGGGGGTCGGAAGGGAGGGCGCTGCCAGTTGGGGGCGGGCCTCAGACGGGCTGCGCCCGCCGGCCAATCAGCGTTCGGCCCGCGGAAGGGGCGGGGGCGGTGCCCGAGGACCGCTCACCTTAGAGGGCAGGGGGCGGGGCCATAGGCCTGTCCGTCATCACACACTGCCCCCGGCGCGCCCTCGGGAGGGGATTGTACCTAGACTCGGCCTGGCCGGGGGTGGAAAGGCCGGGGAAAGGGGCGGGGCAGCGGGGTGTCCATCTCCCGCTCAGCCCGCAGTAGCTCCTCCTGAGCGGACTGTACCTTAGCTCAGCAGAGGGGCGGGAAGTCTGGGGAGCGGAAATCAATGTGTGGGACGAAGGGATGTGGGGGGGTGCTGAACGGCGACCCGCAAAGAGGAGGAATGTCCACAGCCGGCGACAGCCGCGACGGCCTTGCTTTTGTCCCTCCCGGGGCTCCCCCGCGCCCCCGCGGCCGACGGCGCCCCCCTCCTCCGCCCTCGCACTTGGCCCCGGCGGCGGCACGTTACTGGAGGCGCGGCGGCGGTTGCCGGGAGTCGCGAGGAGGCGGCCGTCGGGGGCGGGGCGTCGCTCCGGAGGGGGCGGAGCCGGGGGCGGGGGGCAGGCGGCCCGGCGGCAGCGGCGGCGGCGGCGGGCGGGCGAGCGCCTCCCCCCAGGCCTGGGGCGGCGGAGGCTACAGAAGGAGGAGGCGGCGGCCGCGGAGAATGGCGGCGGCGGCGGCGCTGGTGGCGGAGGCAGCAGCAGCGGCAGCGGCAGCGGCGGCGGCGACAGCGGGAGCAGCAGCGGAGGCGGCGGCGCTCTTGGTCCCAGTCCCAGTCCCAGCCGAGGAGGAGGCGGTGCCGAGGCCCGGGGAGGGGACAGCGGCCTCACCTAGCGGCGGCCCCGGCGGCTCCTGGGCGCGGCGGCTCCGGCCCACCTGAGGCTCCGGC
>NW_020954577.1:46882111-46991425 GCF_900497805.2 Vombatus ursinus | reverse complement strand
GGGGCCCGGGCGGCGCAGTCCGCCTTCCACATCCCCAGCAGCAGCAGCAGCAGCGGCCCGTACGGCTCGCAGGACTCGGTGAACAGCACCCCCGACGAGGGCCGCTCGGCCGCCGGCGGGCCCCGCCTCGTGATCGGCTCGCTGCCGGCGCACCTTTCCCCGCACATGTTCGGAGGTGAGTCGGCGGGGCACGTGCGCGCCCTTGGCCTTGACCCCCAGACCCCGGGCGGCCCCCACCCGGCCCCCGGCTCGGACTGCGGGGCAGGGGCGCGATGGTGACCCGGGGCTGCCTTCCCAGGGCTCTTCCCCCGACGCTTCCTGCTGTCGGAACTTTGGCACTTTTCCTACCAATGTCACGTGCAGGGAGATATTTAGGGATCGCCGGACAATGCCGATGCACTTGACGTGGAAATTGGGGGCGGGGGAGGGGAGGATCACGAAGTGACTTTACCCCTAGACCCCCTAGCGTGGGAAAATGGACCCACCCGGTGGCTCGGGCTGTGTGGCTTACGGAAGCTAGGTGGGGGCAGTCCCTGTTGGGACAGGACTTTGGGTAGACGATTCCCCGCCTGTATTTATACCTACTCGTGTGATTTAGAGTTTAATGGATGATATATTTATTGCTTTTCTTTTTACCGCGAGCACAATACTAGTTAAGATGAATCTGCTCCTTTCCACATCTCGAACGTTTTGGAAACAAAATTCTTGAAATCCCTTTGACCAAGATCTTATTTTAAAAAGGACACGGGAGAGTGGTTGGTGTACAGGAAAAGCTGGTGTGTAAAAGGAAGCTTGGCAGGGCGGCTAATGTGCCCTAAGCAGGAATGGGAATACTTTAAAATTAAGGGATGATACTCTTTTGGAAAATGGAATATCCTTTGTCTGTAGCCTTTTACGGTCTTCTGCTCCGTTTCAAAACGACAAAGCCATTGAAACCATGTTTGGAGCCACCGTTAGAGCAAATTCTTGGTGTTGTCACAAAATGTGTTAAATACGAATATGCATGATGTCTCCGTTCAAGAAATGTGCCAGAGATTGTGGGGGAAATAAGAAAACAATCTTTAAAACCTGTTGCATTTAGTTGTAACATGCACAAGAGGTTAGCGTGGAGCTGGTTTTCGGTTTCAGTTTTCAAATTAGTGCAGTTGGAAAGGGAAGTGCTAAGCCCAGTCCTGCTATTCCACAATCTAAATAGAATGATTATGAAATTTTTTTCTGTATAAATGAAGTCTTGTGACTTTCTGGGCTTGGGATATAGCTTTTGTCATTTTTTTTTCTTGAAAAAGAAAATGTGTTTGACCACAACAAATGTCTCTAGCACAACGGTGGCTATTCCCATAATTTAATTACAATAAGAAATGATTCGAAAGTATTACACCCAGAAAGAAAGACAGTGAGCACTTAAAAAAAAAACAAAAAACCCTGGAGTTGTGGATAGTAGAATGAAATTGACAATCGCTGTGTTTCTGTCCAAAGTTGCAGGTGTAAAGGAGTTTAAAAGGACAGTACTTTGACCCAATGAATCTTTTTTCAAGTTTGTTGTTTCTGATTAGAGAGAGATCCTATTATGACAATTTCACCTGTATGTAGCTGGAGTGGTTTAATAGACACAAGTTACATTCCCAGGTCAAAAGCTAGAAATGTAACAAAATTGGGGAATTTAAAAAGAGGGCACTGAACCAGCTTGGGGTGTGGGGAACCAGTCAAAGCAGATGACCACCCCCTTTCTCCTTGTGTGGGACTTTTGGCTAATTGGGGTTAGGCAGGGAATTGTGATTACTCTCAGCCATGAACTTGAATGGCTGCTTGTGTAGGGCAAGTAGAATTCTGGAGGTAACTTTTGTTTTAAGAATGACTGTTGGAAAATGAAAGGGCCCCTGAAAAAGTGACCCATCCTACTTGCTAAAGGATTATTGGTGGAACTAGGTCAGCAAAATGTTGCTCCCGTGTCTTGGAATGTGTTCGTTATAGATAAGTTCTCCTTTAATAGTAATTTGATGCAATGCATTTGTAACAGTATTTGATAGAACAGAATTTTACTGATCATTTAATTGAACTGGTAATCAGATAATCAAACACAAAGCATTTATCATAGCTCTTTTTATTCTTTTAAGTTTGTATTGACTTGTTTCTTACATCACATAATTACCCCACCCCCTTCCCCACCAAAAGAGCCATCCAATATGAGTCATCTTTTTTTTTTTAGAGAAGAAAAAAGTCAACACAATAGATACATTGAAAAAGTTCAAATATACTCATAATATGTGCCACTTGTGGACGTTCTGCTTCCAGGAAGGGGTATTGGGTGGGTGTCTTGTCTCTCTTCAGGTCTTGCTTGATTTTTATAATTTTGTCACATTTACCTTTGTTTTTTCAATATGTGGCTCTTTACATCTACGTTGTCGTGGTCACTGAGTATGTGGTTTTCTTGGCTTATCAGTTCATGTAGATGTTACCTTACCTCTCTGCAGTCATCACACGTTTATTACAGCACAGTAAGATTCTATTACATTCATGTACCACATTATGCTTACCCATTCTTCAGTTGATGGGCCCCTACTTTGTTTCCGATTCTTAGCTATTAGGAAAAAAGTGATGCTATAAATATTTTTAAGTATATGAGGACTTTTTTTGTCTTACTGGATGGCTTCCTTGGGGTATAAGCCCAGTAATGAGATCTCTGGTTCAAAGGGTATTGACATTTTAGTCCTTTTAGTTGTGTAATTCTATATTGCTTTCCAAAATGGTTGTATGACTTCACAGCTCCACCAACAATGTATTAGTATGCCTGCCTTCCCATAACCCCTTTAAAAGTGACTCACTGTTGCCATTTTTGCAATTTGCAGGGTGTAAGGTGAAAGTTCAGGGTTGTTTTGATTTGCATTTCTTTTATTAATGATTTGGAACATTTTTTTCTTGTGGTTATTAATACTTTGTAATTCTTTTGAGAGCTGTTTGTTTTTATCCTTTGACCATTTGCCTATTGGGGAACGGCTATTAGTTTTATATATACATTATACACACATTTATTTTTATTTATTAGTTATTTGTTTATCTTGGATATCAAACCTTTATCCAGGAAAATTGAGACAAACTTTTTTCCCATTGGCCACTTCCCTTCTTATCCTGGATGAATTAATATTGTCTGTGCAGAAACGTTTCAAGTAATCAGTTACCTATTTTATCTTTTGTAATTGCTTTTATCACTTGTTTGGTTAAGAACACATCTCCTAACCCATAGCTGTGAAAGGTATATGATCTGTTTGTCTTCTAAGTTTGTTATGGTATAATCTTTAATATTAAGGTCACATATCCATTTAGAGTGTATTGTGGAATACACTGGTTAAGGTGTTGGTGTAAGCCTATTTTCTGCCAGATTGCTTTCCAGTTTTCCCAGCAGTTTTTATTGAATAAGGAGTTTTTTTCCCCCTCATAATTTGTTTTCCACTTTATCAAGCACCAGGTTATTGAGTTCTGTTGTTTCTGAATCTCCCTTGTCAAGTTTGTTTCATTGATCTGTCTCTCTGCTTAGCCTATACCAGATGGTTTTGATGATAGTATAGCTCTTAGAGTGCTAAGCAAGAGGGCATAAAGACAAGTGAAACAATTCTTGACCTCAGGACAGCCTCCATTCTAAGGGAGGAGACAACACATTGGATATATAAACTATACATGCATAAACAATTCATACAAAATGAATGCAATGTAGTTGAGGGGTGGAGGGGAAAATCAGCTGAGGCGTCATGAGGGAAGGTATCCTTTAAGCCTTATCTTGAAGGAAGCCAGGGATTCTAAGTGGCAGAGGTGGGGAGGGATATGCCTTCATTTCAAAGCTACTGAGGCTGGAGATCTTTGAGGAGCAGAGGAAGGCAACTTTGGCTCCACGGTAGCGCAAGTGAGGAGGAGTCCTGTTTAATGCTGCAAAGGCAGGTGGGAGTCAGATTTTGAAGGGCTTTGCATGCCAAAAAGGAGGGAGCTTGTGTCTGATCCTACAAGCGGTAGGAAGACAGTGGAATACAGCAAGAGAGGAATGTGGTGGCCACAAGGCAGAAGCTAAGCAATGCAGTCTTAGAGCACTGGGCCTGGAGTAGGGCACATAACCTCTGTTTGTCTCAGTTTCCTAAACTGTGAAGTGGGCATAGTAACAGGGCCTCCCTCCCAGGGTTGTTGTGAGGATCAAATGAAATAATATTTGTAAAGTACTTGGCATAGTGCCTGGCACAGTAGGTGCTATATTCCCTCCCTCTCATAAAGGAGGAAAATCATTTTGGCAGCTGTGAGGAGTATGGATTGGAGAGGGGAGAAACTTTTAAAGTATACTTACATAGCCCACTAAGCTTCCTGAAAATCTGTAGTCAATAACTTATTGACCAAAAGCTGAAGAGACCTTTCTAAGTTAGTGAAAACTCAACAGCGCAGAATGTTTGCAAGCAGCTTTACTACTTCCAAGTATTATATTAGATTATGAACAGGTATTAATATATAAAGTAAGCTTAGTTAAAATTTGCAGTGGCCCTGAGGAAAAATGCTGTAAGTGGGGGAGCCCTGAATTCTCAAGGTAAGATTTAAGTATTAAATTATGTAAAATGTTTTGTAGCCATAAAGTACCAAAGAAATGTTAAGTCTTATAGCAAGTCCTAAGATTGTTATGATTCCGTATTAGAGCGTGAAACCCTGCTGGCCTTTCAAAATGGCCTGGAACCCAAGTTTTACCTTCTTTTTGACTTGGAATAATTTTTGCCAACACAGCTGTTACCTCCCTTGATCTTTGTTGAAGACAAAGAAAAATGGGCCTAAGACACTGCATGGGGGCTTTTGGTGACGGTGAGGAGTGCCGGACTGATTTTACATGGGCTTTGACTAAGGGCAGCTACAGAGTCAAGTCTCAAAGTCTTGGAGGTGATGCTTTTTTCCTCTTCCTTCCTCTTTTACCCAAATGAAGCTGAGACCCTGGGATATGTTGGTCACATAGCTAAGCAGTGAAAGCTGGAATGGGAATCCAGGGCTCTTGCTTTACTGTGTCCTCTGAATAATTCTTCCTGTTGGATAAATTTGAGAGGCAGAGTGAGATCCGAGCAGGCCGAAGCCACAAGATGCCCCGAGTTCAAGGCTGCTTCTCATACGTATTGCTGTGTGACCCTGGCCATCAGTCATTAGGCTGGGGTCATAGGACTTATTTTTAAAATAAGTATTCTAATATAATTGGTTTCCTTGTCAATCTTATGTCATTTGTGCTTTAAAAATTATTCCACATAGGGGCAGCTAGGTGGTGCAGTGAATAGAGCACCGGCCCTGAAGTCAGGAGGACCTGAGTTCAAATCCGTCCTCAGACCAAACTCTTGACACTTACTAGCTGTGTGACCCTGGGCAAGTCACTTAACCCCAATTGCCTGAAAAAAAAAATTATTCCACATAGTGGTCTATAGGTTTGGCCAAGTTGGTTCAGAACACACACAAAAATGCTGAACCTCCTACTCTACAATGGTGAGGTTACACAGTCTTTTTTCGCTTTCCAGTTTGTGTCAAATTCAACCAAAATGGATACCCTTCTAGACTGCAAATATGTCCCAGGAACCTTGTATTAGACTGGGAACCAGTCCACAGACTGTACCACTGTCTGCTTTTAGGCCCTGGGCAAGTCACTTAACCTTATTGGGCCTCAGTTTACATATCTGTAAAGATAGCATCGGGTGGTCTGTCTAGATCACTTCTAGCTCTTCATATTTGTGTTTCTAAGTTCTAACCTAAAACTATCTCAGAACTGGTGGAAATAGAGACAAGGGGTGAAATTGATTTATCTGTTCTTGTTAGGTCGTTTTTATCCCATATGAAACTGACGTACTATTGTGTATGGGGCAAAAACCATTTTCTGTTTGTTCCGTATGAGATTTGTGGTGTAAATAACTGCAGTCTGAGATGACGACCACAGCTTCTGCCGTGCATGTTCAGTCTTAAAAGGGAACGAAGATCAGCTAGATTCCCCAGGGCAGCTGGTTAGGGTCGGTTTGTGACTAGCTGGAGCCTCTTTGGGCAGAGCATTTCCGTGCTCTGATTCAGACCCTCTTCTCCCAAGAGTTACCAAAGGATGTTTATTCTTAAAGCTCGACAGTTTAAAATGGAATCTGTATATCCAATCCAGACAGATTGGTCTCCTTTAATCTTGAGATTCATTTTGATAGGACCAAAATTTCCTTCCCATTATTGAACTGCTCACCACTTGTGAAGGGAGTGCTTGGGCCGGGCTAGCCCAGCCCTCACTGTTCTGACAGCCGGCACCTCAATCTGCAGAAGGAGGAGAAGGCTGCTTCTTCAGCACACACTTGTGAAGAGCCTACTCTGGGTAAAACATGGCCCATACACAGGTTCACAAGAATTCTTTATCTTTGAGTTCTTTTCTTTAGATAGCATTGATGTCAGGAGTACTCTATCCCCTAACCCCTGTCAATGTCAGGGTTTTCGCTTTTAAAAATTTCTGTAATATAATAATCCTATATAATATAATGAAGTACCACTGCCTGCTTCTACAACTCCCATAGAAAGTGCAGTTCCTGCAGCTAATCTGTCACCCCCACCCCATCCCTGCTTGAGGTGAGGGAAGCATTTTGTCATTGATCCACAGATAGTTAATAATCCATAGACACTACTATGTGCCAGGCATTCTACTCAGCACTGGATCTCACTAAAGATTTTTCAAGAGAATGTTTTCGATAACTAACTTAACTTTTCCATGTTTCTGTGAAGATCAGTGACTTGGAATATATTGATCTGCTTGCCCTTTGAGATTTCAAAGTGACTTAATGGTCCAGAGGGAAGTATGGAAGCAAATTTCCTAAGTCCTTGGCTCAGTTATGTCATTGAGTGAACAGTGTTTTTTCCTGAGATCTGTCTGGACGTTTTCAACGTTCATATGTCTAAACTGACATTGTAGATGGATCTCTGAAGCACTGACCTTATCTATCAACACATACATTCTCTGATGGATTGTCTATCTTCTTTTACTATTGTTGAAGTGCTTAAAAATGAAAGAAAATGTAGTTTCAATATTGACCAAGAATACATTTTATTTTATTCTTTTGCATGAACTTATTGGTTAAATTTCTATTTTAGAATTTTCTTGTCACTCAGTACTTTATTAACGTGTCTTGTCATGTGTGTGGATTGTCCATCAACACGTTTAACCACACTGCCTGGCTTATCTGAAGCCACCTGAGCTGTCCGATAATGCTTAGTCAGCAAAATGAAAGAGTGTAAACAAATCAGGCTTTGTACACAGGGCCCAGCCATAACTCTTCCTCCTTCCTCGGCTGTCAAGTATAGGGGAAACTTGGTCAGCTTTGTGTTGGTTTTTGTTTTTTGGATGTTTTCACTTCTAAAAATGAGCTCTATGGCGATTCAAAATTTTAATATTTTTAAAAAATTGTGTTTTGGAATAATAACCTACTTTTGTGGAATTTGTAGTGATTTGAACAAATAGCATTTTTAATGCTTTGAGAAATACTAATTATCAATCCATGTATAATACAGACAAAATGCTTTTTTTAAACAAGTTTCCCATCAGCTGCAGTTTTGTATTTCAAAAATTTGCTAAAACAGAAGCTTATTGCTTTATTATACAAAAGAATATTAGCTTTACGCAAATAAGAAGTATGGTGTTCAGTCTAGACCAGGGCTGGGGACCTGGGTCTCTAGGTCTTCTTCTAAACTTTTGAAGCTTGGCCACATGTGGCCTCGAGGCTGCAGGGTCCCCACCTCTGGTCCAGATTGATTACAAATTACAGCAGTTGGAAGGCAGGTTGTATGAAGATTTCCAGAAGTGGTTCTCAGAGGGCACGTTTATGCTTCTGGCCCTTTGGGCCTTTGAACTCTTCCCTTCCAGGTTTACCATTGCTCTCAACTGCTTAATTCCATGGCCATTCTAAGACCTGCTCCTGCTGCTGTACAGCTCTGAGTTCTGTTGACTACCTCTTCTCTTCCTACCTTTCTGACCACTTCTCCTCTCCTTTTCTGGGTCTGTCACCCTGTCCTGACTTACCCTGGATGCCTGCACGAAGGCCGGGCCTTTTCTCTTCACTTCTTTCCGGGTGATTCCTTAGCTTGTCTGAGTTCCATGATCTCTCTCCCAGTAAGTCCCAGATATGTATATCCAGACCGAATTTCTTCCCTGAACTCTTTCCTTGGATGCTCTACCAAACCCAACATGTTCAAAGTAGAACCCATCTTTCCCCCAGTCCTCCCTCCTTCCTTCAAGCTTTGAGAGTCACCACTACCCTTGAGGTCACCCAGGGTCACAACCTTGGCTTTTCCCTTTCCCAAACTCCCCATATCCAAACCCTTTGGCAACAGTGCCTTTCTCTCCTGCCACATGGCAGATTCCCTTTACCTTTCCCCTAATGTCTAAAGCATAGCCTCCTTTCTTCTATGCTGTTCCCCTTTAATCTGCCCTGCATAGCGTAGCCAAAAACTATTTTCCTAGAGCTCTGACCTGACTTCTTTCCCCTTATCAAAGAACATTACTAGCTCTCTAAAGATAAAACTCAAATTCCTCTTATCCCAGCATTTAAAGCCTTCCAAAGATATGGTCCCATTCTACTTTTTCAACTTTATTTCCTGTTACTCCCACTCTGGGACAGTCCATTCCAGACAAACTTGTCTACTAGCTGTTTCTTGAACAACTCTGTGCATTCATTCACCCAGGCTGGAATGCATTCTGGGCTCACCTCCAATGGGAAGTATTTCTCCTTAGTTATCAGTGCCTTCTCCCTCTGCAAGTTACTTTGTATTTATTTAGCTGTGGGCTTTTTTCCTCCCCAGCAGAATACAAGTTTCTCCAGATCAGGGACTATTTCTCGCTCTGTTTTTTTTCCTTCTCCCTCCACTTTGTACCTAGGCCATTCCCTTGCATGGATGCCTTTAATAACTTTAAAATTTTTTCTTTTTTTTTTCTTTTTTTATATAACAACACTTTGAGGCAGTTGGTCTAAGAGGTATTCCCTCTTTACAGATGAGGAAACTTAGACCCACAGAAGTTTACCCAGTTGGTAGGAGGCTTGGGACTGATTGCCAGTCATCTGACTACAGCTGGTATGCTTTTCTACTACATTAGAGTAGCCTTAATAAGTGTCAGTATTTTTTTTTTTACTGCACCAGTTATTGGCAAAATGATGCATTTGTATGCAGAATATAAAGTTCAAATTTGTGAAAGAGTGTATTCATATAAACTAAATAGGACTAAAGTCATGACTTCTGATTTTTTTTTTTTTGGTTAGGCAGTGGGGTTAAGTGACTTGCCCAGGGTCACACAGCTAGTAAGTGTTATGTGTCTGAGACAGGATTTGAACTCAGGTCCTCCTGAATCCAGGGCTGGTGCTCTATCCACTCCACCACCTAGCTGCCCCAATGACTTTCTGATCTTAAACAATACAGTGAATATGATTTAGCCTAGTTTTGTTGACTCATTTTCATGATCATTAATGTGCTGTAATATAGTGATATCTTTTAGGATTGTGAAGGTGTTTGTAGATTGAGGTGCTCAGTGAGTTCTTATCTGCTCTTTGTGTTTTTTTTTTTTCCCCGTTAGGCAGTGGGGTTAAGTGACTTGCCCAGAGTCACACAGCTACTAAGTATTATGTGTCTGAGGCACAATTTGAACTCAGGTCCTCCTGAATCCAGGGCCGGTGCGCTATCCACTGCACCACCTAGCTGCCCCTGCTCTTTGTATCTTAAGAAGGATCTAGGTTCTGTCCCTCATGGTCAGCTGCCAGGACTTTTAAATATTGACCCTCTTTTTTTTTTTTCTTAAATAATCTCTTATGATTTGATTCTTCCAAACTACTGTGGGCTGAGAAACTCAATCAAGGTTGTTAGTAGAAATATACTGAAAAAAATAGAGCTGAAGTGTAATGTATAGGCTGTAAGGATGGCCCAGAAAAAAAGTTCATCTCATTTCATGTTCTTTGTCTGCCTTTTTTGTTCTCTGCTGTATTTCACATGTTACAGACAAATACTCACCTAATGTCGTAAATTGGTTCTGTGGAAACATGACATAATTAGGCCACGTTTCTTTCTCTGGAGACTGATTCTTGTGTGTGTCTGTCTGTGTCTGTCTGTGTCTGTGTGGTGATGGAATTTGTTTACATGATTTCAACATTGCTATTGCAAAATAACCTATATGTAAGATATACTGGATTTCTGGTATATGCTGAAGCAAATTCTGCTCTTGTGTCTGTCAGCATTTAAGATGGTTTGAGAATATCATAACCTGTGCTTGCTGCTTCTGGTTGCATACACTCCCTCCCCGCCCCCCAGAGTTTTCTTCTGCCCTATTCAAAGAAGTGTAGATAAAATTTGAACTAAGCTTTTCCTATATCCTGTCTTTGTCCATATACTCTGAACCAGATGTGATGATCATTATGATGGTGATAGCTGATATGTATAGAGCACTTACTATGTGCAAGGTGCTGTGCTAAGCCCTTTGCAATTTTTTATGGCATTTGATCCCCATGACAAAACTGGGAGGTTGGTACTTTATTATCCCCAGTTTACAGATGAGGATTCTTTATTTTAAACTTTTTTTTACTTTATTTTTCTTGAGGATTTTTTTGGTCTTTTTTTTTTAATTTCATTTTTCAGCATTCACTTTCATAAGCTTGAGTTTTAAATTTTCTCCCCCTCCCTCCTCACCTCCCTCCCCAAGACAGCATACAATCTGATAGGCTATACATATACATTCCTATTAAACATTTTCACGTTAGTCATGTTCTAAGTGAGAATTAGAACCAATAGAAGGGACCACCAGAAAGAGGAAACAAAACACAACAGAAGAAAAAAATAGCAAATAGTATGCTTCAATCTGCATTCAAACTCCATAGTCCTTTCTTTGGATGTGGATAGCATTTTCCATCATGAAACCTTTGGAGGTGTCTTAGATCCTTGCATTGCTGAGAAGGGCTAAGTCTGTCGATATTAGTTTGATTGCACAATGTGGCTGTTACTGTGTACAGTGTTCTCCTGGTCCTGCTCACTTCACTCAGCATCAGTCCATACAAGTCTTTCCAGGTTTTTCTTAAATCTTCCTGTTCATTTCTTATAGCACAATAGTATTCCATTACATTCATATACCACCACTTGTTCGGCCATTCCCCAGCTGATGGGCATCCTCTCAATTTCCAATTCTTTGCCACCACAAAAAGAGCGGCTATAAATATTTTTGCGTATGTGGGTCCTTTTCCCATTTTTATGATCTCTTTGGGATATAGCCCTTTGGGCACAACTCCAAATTGCTCTCGAAAATGGTTGGATCATTTCACAACTCCACCAACAATGCATTAGTGTTTCAATTTTCCCACATCTTCTCCAAGATTTATCATTTTCCTGTTTTGTCATGTTGGTCAATCTGATACACAGATGAGGATACTAAGACAAACAGGTTAAGTGACTTGCCCAGGATCACACAGCTAAAAAGTGTCTGAGGCTAGATTTGGACTCATCTTCCCTTATCCGCTGTGCCACCTAGCTGCTAGTAGCAGTCTTATCATATCGCGACTAGGAATATGGCACCCCATCCTCCCCCCAATCTCCGTTTAAACTACTTAGATACTCTCTTTAAAAGTGATACGTAATGGACATTTGGTTTTTAGCCTAGAGTGCTCCTACTCCTTCTCCTGAATCCTTGTAAGCCCCCATCCTGAGTGTCTTGATTTATTTGCATCCCACATTTTTTAGCAGCCTTTTTTTTTTTTTTTTTTGGTGAGGCAGTTGGGGTTAAGTGACTTGCCCAGGGTCACATAGCTAGTAAGTGTCAAGTGTCTGAGGTTGGATTTGAACTCAGATCCTCCTGACTCCAAGGCCAGAACTCTATCCACTGCACCACCTAGCTGCCCCTTGAGCAGCTTTGAGAGATCCTATTTATTGAAGATTTCAGAGAAGCTGTACAAATGACCATTCAAGTCACTTCAGTTTGGGGATAATGTTATTTTCTCTACTAGTTACTCAATCCTTGGTTATGTAGAAGAGAGAAACAAGATGCTGTAAACATAACCTGAGGCTTCATTTTAGCCAACTGCCTTTATCCACCAAAACCTTTTATAATTTACTTATGGTGTAATAGAAATATCCCTGCATTTGAAGTCAAAAGATCTGGTTGGAGCCCTGACTCTTACCATTAACTCCCCGGAGACAAAGGGAGTGTGGATACTATTTATATACTATTTATAACATTCTTGTTCCTCCTTTCCCATCTTTCTAATTTCTGTCTCTTTCCTCAGAGCATCAACTGAGAGTATCAGAGAAAGTTTTTTGTAGTTAGAAAACTTTATAGGAATGTAAGTGGATCGTTCATCAGTCCTCAGCTTTCACAGGAGTCACCTTTTTTTCTTCTTCTGCATCTGATACAGATGCTAATAGGAGAAATACAGACAGAAGGAGAAGCATGAGGCTTGGACCATGAGTCCCTGGAAAATGGAAAGTTGGCTCGAAATGAGATATGGAAAGCTTAAATTTGTGGCTGTTCAAAGTACTCTATTGTGTTGTTGTTGTCGACCATGATTAAATGTTTATGAACTGGTATAGCTATATATGCTATATGCTAGCTGGTATAGCTTTATGAATTTCCTAAATAATTAAAAAGCAGGCTGGCAGCAGTGGAAAGAAGTCTGGTTTCTGGAGTCTGGAGACACCTGGGTTTAAGTCCTTTCTCCAATGCACTGACTTCCCTGGGCCTCCATCAGGTGGGCTGCACCAAGTAGATGGCTTCTGAAGGTCCATTCAACCCCAGAGCTACTATGTAAAGCCTTTAGGGGAAAAGAGGGAAGACCTTAAAAAGTCTGTTATCCCCACAGGTCTCGCTCTGTGTCTGCAGCCTTTCTGCTTGTTTTCTATCTTTTGAATATTTCACTGCATCTCTGTAGGTTGGGGAAGAAAGGTTAAATGAAAATTAATCTTCCATAAAGAGGGGCAAAGCTGAGGTTCTACCAGAATTCTATGAATTTAGCTCATTCTCATGCTTTCTGTCTTGCCTCATTACCAATAAGTACAGTTCCTGAAGTGAGTGCTTGATCTATGCTACGCATTGTGCTGCTTCTCAGAAACAAGAATTAACTCTAAAACTACAAAATATAATTCAGATCATAGAGCAGCTGTCTGTAGTCATACTAAATAGTCCTTTACCTTTGTAATATGTTAAAGGAACTACCCAGGGGTAGAAGACACAGGATTTGTTCTGTGAAGTCTGGATTCAGTCAAAGGACCACACTGGAGACTAGGATATGAATGAGGAGATCCTGTAAGGGTAAGAAGGAGCCAGGTTATGGAAGGCCTTAAAAGCCAAACAGTTTTATATTGATCCAATGGCATTGACGGAATGGGATGGGGTGAGGGTTGGGGTTGACATCGATTTATCTTTAGGAACGTCAGTTTAACAGATGAGGGGAAAGGGTGGAGAAAACCCGTAGGCTATTTCAAGGTATGAGGGGAAGACAAGTAAGTTGTGGGCCTGGGTGCCTGGAATGCTGGTACCCTAGTCTATAGTACAGGGTAGTTAGCAAGAAGGGAGGATTTGAGGTGGTAGGATGAGTTCACTCATGGATTTTGTTCATTTTAAGATGTTTCTGGGATCTCCAGTTTGGGATATCTAAAAGGCAATTGGAGATAGAAGAGCTAGAGATAGAAGGGCAGGATAAGTCATCTGATAAACTATGGGAGCTGATGAGATTACCAGGAGAATTGGTATAAAGGGAAAAGAGGACCCAAGACAGAGCCCTGGGGAGCCTCAGCTGTTAGTGGGAGTGACGTGGATGAAGATCCAGCAAAGGACACAGAGTTGGTCAGACAGCAGAGAGGAAAAACCAGGAGAGAGCAGTGTCTAGAAAACCCCAAGATAATGGAGTACCAAGGAGAAAGGATCTGTTATGTTAGGGTCTTGTTTTACAGACCAGCCTTGGCTGGGGCTGCTTTTAGTTCTGGAGGCATTAAACTGAGTGTGGCCCAGATGGTGAGGTTCAGGGAAGATTGGGGTTGGTGGCTGCTCCCACCCTTCTTTCTTCCACTTGACCAGGCCAGTTACCCTTGTTCTGCATCCTTGTAATATGTGCTGATTAAAACTAGAATAATTCTATGCACAGTGGTAGACATGTGATGTTTATGGAATTAAATAGGGACCTAATTCCAACTTCAAGTACAGAAGAAGAGTTGGGTCTTCAAACTTTGCCTTATGATAGACTTAACAAGAATAGATTGTCCTTCCTTTGCAACTGTGCTGACTAAATGTAAACTTAACTCAAGAAGACTGTCTCTTGGGAAGAAAGAAGTCAGTTTCACTGGCCCTGTCTTTAGGGGTACTCTGCCTCCATGAGAGAGGGAGCCTTAGGATCTCAATCCTTTAGACTGGAATCAACACTTTGGAACTGAGGTGTTAACATTATGTCATATCATAAAGCAGTTGAGGTATTTTCTTGCAGCAAATAATTTTAATTGACCAGAGAAAAATGCATTGCATTAAGTAATTTGTAGTAATGGTTAATTACTCTCGGCCATCTAAACAGTCAGAATTTCCAAACTAAAGCAAACCAGTTTACTCTGAATTCCTGAAGGAAGGTATGGTTCCTATCCATTTGCTAAGTGTTGTCCATTTGCAAGTTTTAAAGGTGTGATTTGTTTTTTGTTTTTTTTTTTTACCAGAAATTTGTGACATAGTTAGAGACATCCTTTTGGTTGGTAAAATAGGGCTGCACCCTTATGTGAAAGTCAGAGATGTGTTTGCTGAAACCCTCCAGATTGGGATTGTATCTTGCTTTAAAAAAAAAAAAATTCTCTAAATCATTCATAGCATGGAGAACTACTGCTAGGTGTAGACAGTAATTATTAAAATATAATTAAAAATTAATGGAGACTTAAAATAACCTGGAGCTCACGTGGAGAGGGAACTCACTTGCCAAGAAAGTGATTTCTTTTTGTTGCTGCTACTGGTCCTCTCTGCCTGTCAGAGGCCTTTTCTTTGGGGTGGGGGTAGGGCAGTAATCTGTTGCATTTACAACCTAAGTGACCTTGGACAAATCTGTGATCCTTAGGGAAAAGATTAAGGCTCAAGGTGTATTGGAACACAACCTTAGTAGGGAAGTTATGGGAGAAAAAGGAGCCCAAATAGCAAAGTTTGGTCATCTCAGTTTTAGTTATTTTGAAAGATGTCCCTCAGGGGAAAGGGGGAAACATTTGTACATACACACTACATTTTCACAAGACGATGACTTAAGAAGTCAAAGCATTTCTGAGTTGTATGTGGTTGTTCAGTTTTTGCTAATGAGGTTCTTCCAGGGTCTTTTCAAATAAGATTTGCTATTTATAGGAATCCTATGGGGAATATAATCAACCCTTAATTTGTTTTGTACATTTGAACTTGCATCGGGTTTACCTGAAGTGTGACATATGCCTGAAGTTTTTATGTCAAAATTCCATATGTGGGTTCATTCTTAGTTCAGTGTTAAAAGGATAGGTGTATATTAAGATCAATATCTGCAGTATTCTGCCTTCTTTATCTTAAATTTAAAACTTGACACTTTTTTGTAATATTCAAAATTTACTGTGTATTCAGATATGATAGATTTTTTAAATTTATGTTCCTATAGTCTGGAAAGTGAGACTGAAGTGGGGAATTTCATCTTAATTCTTTTATTTCATCTTAAGTCTTTTTTTATCGTGCTTACTCATTAGGTACTTATACTTTCTTGAAAACAATAATTGCCCCATCACCAGTTACAGAATTTTCAGTGGAAAAAGTTAGCAACATATTTGCATATTTTGTTACATCGTAATTCTAATGAAACAAAGCCAGAATAAGTGACATTGAGTGATGTAACGAAAAGTGAACCAATCAATGTACAGTTAGCTGGTTGGGGAAATCAGTACAGTTTCAGTGAAAATTAAAGGACTTGCATAAGCTACTTGAGCCGTGTTTCCCCTCCATACCTAGTACAGCTCCATTTCTATGGCATAGAAACAGCTGATGATTTGCTAGAGTGAATTTTGAGCATGTGAGCCTCCAAACGAAGCCTGGGAGCAGAAATAGGAGCAGGTGCCTGACCCCCAAAGGGAGCATCTTCTGCCCCATTACTGAAGAGGCCTCCACTATTGGTGCATAATGTGAATGAAGCCTGGCTTCACTTTGCATTGACTGAGTTTTCCTCTTTTTTTTTTTTTTCTACCACTGCTACCTATATTCCTCCTGGAGCCAATAGTTTTAGGGTAAGTATATCAACCAAATTCCGATTTACAAAATTTTTTGGCTTCTTGATGATGTTTTTAACGTTTTTTAACCTCTCATACCTTAGTGAAAACTTTGTAGACTACACCCACTATAGTCTCTGTGGTTTCCCAGGTTCTCATGTAGGGGTGGGGCGGAGGTGGGTAGGTCTTCTGCCTCCCCCTCTTGCATGCTGTGTCCCATGGCACCTCAGTGTCCGTGTTTTACGATGATGTCTTTTAACTTGTCACCTTTTCTTCTTTCAGCTATTTTACATTTTTAAAAATAATTAAACAGAAGGTGACTGCAGTCTCTTCTTCCCTCTACATTTAAAATCTTTTCCAGTTTTTTTTTTGACCAGCTTGTTTATAAGGTATCTGACTGTGCATTTTAAGGATATCTTTTTTTCTCCTTCTTGAAGAGCCTTGGATGAAGTACTCTTCCTCATCATGGTGCTACTATCTTAATTTCGTGTTTCCTTGACAGAATTGTGTTGCTTTGTTTCTATTCCAAGGCTCCAGATTATTGACTATACTAGCTTTGTATGTACTTTGGGGAAAGGTAGACTGATTTATTAACAAACTCTGATCTGAGCAATGCTTTTGTCCCCCTCAAATTTGGCGAAGTTCCTCACCCCTGGGGCCTGTGTATTTCCATAATGAAAATATTAACAAGATTGAAAGGGAGACAGAGATGAGAACAAAGCAAAGGCCTGAGTCATATTCAAATTATGCCAGAATCCTTAAAAAGCAATTTTCATCAAATGCAGCTATTGTAGTACCCACAGTTCATTTTCTGACATTGTGGAAAGTTAGAAACAAAGTTAGATTAACTGCTTTTCAGTTAGCCTTGGTTGGTTCTGTCATTTTTATCTTTCAGATTCAGGGCTTTATAATGGCAGCATTTAAAAGTAATAGCTAATTAATTAGAACATAAAATATTATTTTGAATACAATATGGGAAAAACCAAGTCGGGGTCAGCCCAAAAGGATAACGAGTGAGGCTCAGAAGGTGCAGGCTGAGGAGTGCATGAATTTCCTATTCAAGTGTATGTTGCAGGGAGGTGGTGGATGGGGGCTTCATTGAGATTTTTTAGTTCTGGTTAGTCCAGCTCTACCCCAGGTTTAATGATTAAGGTGATCATTGGTAGTATTTTGACTAGCCTCAAAGTCAGGAATTCTGAGTCTTTTCTGTGTTATGAACTCCTTTGGAATTTTTTTAAAACTCTTTGACCATTTTTCAGAGAAATAATAACACAATAATTAATTGTAATTATTGAAATACATTTATGAAAATATTTAGAAAACAAAGTTAAGAATCCCTAATTTAATTTATAAATGATAAGAAAAATTTGCTGTTAGTGGTTTGAGTTAATTTTAAAGTCAAGAAAAAAACAGCCCCTACCCCTCTTTAATACGTTGGTTTATTTAATTGGACAGAAATTGCAAGTTGGCTTCTTAGTATTTGTCTGCTTGCTTCTCCCTCCCCCATTTGTGAAGGCAAAGGCACAGTCATGTGCTTATCCTTGTGTGTGGATAAAGGCAACTCAAGTACTTATGTATCTTTGGTTCAACTACCTGACCTTGTAGAATCAATATGATTTAGAGCCTTAGAAATCATCTAATTAAACACCTTCATTTGTTGGGTGAAAAGAGATTAAGTGATTTATCCCCTCAGAGATAGAATCTAGACCTAGGGCTACAGTTTCTATATATCACAGTATGTCAGTCCTTTATATCACATTGCCTTATCGTGATCCTGTTTCCATCTAAAATAAATGTTCACATGGTATGATAGTTACAAGTTTACATGATTCATCCCAGCAAATTTAATCTTTATATTTGTAAATAGTTTGATAGTTGTCGTAGGGAAGGTAGGATCTTCACCTGAGATTGTGTGTCTAACAGTCAGTCCTTCAGTGGGTCCCAGAAGAATTCTGAGGTCAGAGATTCAGGATTCCAGGGGGACTTTTCCTCATGTGCATGCTGCCCTTGAAATTCTCTACCCCCAGTGTTTGGGGCATTCCTTCTTTGCTCAGCTTATGTGATGCCATTTGAAAAGGTCTAAAAAAAATGTGTTTGCTTTCTACCAATTATCTTGCGTTTATCTTGTATATACTTGTTACTTGTCTCCCGGGGACAGAAACTTTTTGTTTTTGTATCAACTGTGCCTACAACAGTGCTTGCCTGATAGTAGTTGATGGATTGATTTGATGTCGTTTCTCCGACACCCTAATTCATCATTCATAATGTCACTCATCCTCTCGGTTGTGCTTTTGGGTGAAGTTTAGGAAAAGGTTGTGAAGTCAAAGGCCCTGCCTGATTGTGCTACTTACTAATCTGTATGACCGGACTTTGGCCAGTCGTGGAGTTATGGGGCCCCCCCTTACTCAGAGTCCTCTGTACAACCCAGTGACCATCAATTTCAATTCCTCATATGATTTGCAAGAATGGAAGCAAGAGAGCACACAACTACCGAGATGTAAATAAAAAGACTAAAATGATGTTGAAATTCCAGGTACTGATCTTGAATCCAGAGAAAAGAGGAGGAAACAATTTTTTTCCTCTTGGCAGGAGTGGAAGATGATGCCTATATTATCTGATGGTTGGTTTCTTGGTTGAATTTTTCTCAACTTGTTACAAGGAAAAATTCATTTTGGTGGAGGGCTTTACTCAGAAAAGATCATGTTTATAAAGAGTCATAAAGGTTGATAATATAGGGGAGAACAAATACTTTGCTGTTCACTGGGTGTTTTTTTTTGTTTGTTTGTTTTGTTTTTTTAATGAGTTGGATTAGATTAAATAATCCAACCTAAGATCCTAGGGGCTGGTGAAGATAGTAAGTAGGTACGAAGTTTCCCATGTTTATCTGAAATTCAAAAACATTGTTTCTTTTTTCTTTTATTTAATTTATTTTTAGTTTTCAACAATCACTTCCATAAGCTTCTTGAGTTTTAAATTTTCTCCCTCTCCCTTCCCTCCTCCATTGCCAAGATGGCGTGCAAATCTGATAGGCTCTACATATATATTCCTATTAAATATTTTCATATTAGTCAAAACGTTGTTTCTTATGGCACAATAATATTCTATTTCATTAACATACTGCAGTTTTTTAGTTGTTTCCCGATTATTAAGTGGGTAATTTGTTTAACTTTTTGCCACCTCAAATAGTGCTGCTGTATTTCGGCATATATAGAGGATCTTTTTGTCAATAACCTCCAAGGAAGGTTCTTTTAAAAATATATTTCTAGGGAAGATGCCTGTTTACAGTTTACCCTATTGGGGTCACAGCCTCAGTTGTTAAAAGGATTTGAAGGAATGGGCTTCTGACCAGAGTTGAGTAATTTTGGATCATGAAATGATGAGTGCAGGAAGGACTAAAGAAGGGCTGGATAGCCAGAGAAGACCGAACCGAGGGAACGGAAATACCCAGCAGTGGTTGTATTCAATGATAGAAGGATGAACTTCACCTTTGCAACCTGGTCTCTGTGAGGCCTGGGCTCAGTTGGGAAAGGAGTTCATCCTACCTCAAGCTTGGAGTTAAGACCTTCTGGGGAGTGGGGGAAGGTGGCCCGGGACCTGTGATTGAGAGGAGAGGAGAGAATGCGCCCCTCTCCTCTCAATCACAGGTCCCGGGCCACCTTCCCCCACTCCTGGCTGCCATTGGCTTAGAACTTCCCTTATTTGCCTGAGGCTCAGAGGTGACATGACTTGTCTGAGGCAGGATGACAATTCATTGAGGTCTTTTTCACAACCACCCCCCTCCCCAGCCTGAACCTCTCTTGGTGCCACAGTTCAGCTCCTGTGCAAGTGATTGACTGGCACAACATCTATTTAAACATTATAATGGAAGTTTCCAGTGTAAATCCCAATTCTGTTAAACAGAAACACAGCATGTATTGCCTATTGTGCAAGGTGCTGTGCTAGGGACAGAGGATGTCAAGGTAAGCCATAGAAAATGGTGAGTTGGTTTGTAAACAAGTCTGGTCCAAGGTGGAATATGATCATGGCAGATAAAGAACTGTAAACACTGGGGGAAAAGCAGGTGTCCCTGAAGGGAGGGAATAGAGGGAGAAGGAAGTGATCTGCACAGTGCCTGGCACTTGGTGTGATGGTGCCTGACCTAGACCTGGGCAGGATCTCATCCCATGAGGGAGGATGTCCCTGTGCCAAGTCTCCACTTCAATTCCATCTTCTACAGGAAACTTGCTTTCAGTCATAATTCTGTGTGCCTTCCTTTTAATTATTCCCTTTTTGTATGGTCTATAGCTTGTTTGTACACATGTGTTGTTGTTTCTCCCCCATTAGACTGTGAGCTCCTCAAGGGCAGGAACTGTCCTTTCCTTCTTTGTATATCCCCAGCACTTAGCACATAGTAGATGCTGGATGTTTATTGACTCCCCTCTTTTCAGATAGGCACAGGTTCTTACTCTTTGTAAGAGGAGAGAGAGGACAGAATAGCTGGGACAGTCCTTTGCCTCTTGGTATCGCCATTCCTTAGCACGGTTCCTGGCACATAGTAGGCTCTCAAATGTTTATTGACTGATAAGGGAGTTTTTTCTTTAGAAAAACTTAAAATTTATATCTTTTGTTTCTTACATTGGCAATAATAGGCGCCTAATAAATTCTTCTGTGGCGTCTGAAGTGGTGACTGAATTGTCAGTTGGGTGAGTGAGGTAAGACCAGAGTACTCTGGTTTTGATCTGTTTTCCTCTTAGTGGTCTGAAGTTTTCTTTCCTAGGGTTGTCAGTAGATAGCAGTTCTTCTGAGAATTCTCTGTCCTCCACATCCTCGGGCTACTCTCCACTGGGGTCTGGCTTTTGGGCTTAGGTATTTTACTCTAGCTTCTTCTTCTCCAGGCAGCTTTTCTTTCCCCAGATCTACTCTTCATTAAACTCTTGTGACTTCCTGTTGCCTCTAGGATCTGTTTTAAAGCCTTTGGCCTCCTCTCCTTGTACGCTGCTCTCTACTCAGCATCTTTGTGTCTTTGTGCTGGCCAACTCCTGTGCCCCAAATAAAATTCCTTACCTCCTAATAGTCCTTCAGACTTCAGCTCCAGCACCTCATTTTGCATAAAACCTTTTCCTGGTGCCCCCAACTAGTCTCACTCCCCCTTTCTGATTACCTTCTATTTAACTAAATTGTATTTATTTTGCCTTCACTATACTTATTACTTGGGACAGCTAGCACAGTGGATAGAGTGCTGGACCTAGAGTCAGGAAGACCTGAGTTCAAATTCAGCCTCAGATACTTCCTAGCTATGTGATTCTGGGCAAGTCACTTAACCTTGTTTGCCTCAATTTCCTCATCTGTAAAATGAGCTGGAGAAGGAAGTGCAAACCACTCCAGTACCTTTGCCAAGAAAACCCCAAATGGGGTCACAAAGAATCAGACAAGACTGAAATGACTGAACAAATGTTTATTGACTTATTATACGTGAGTGAATATAATATGTTCCTTGGGAGTAGAGTATGTTATTTAAGACTCTCCATCCAATACCTAGTTTAGTGCCTAATACATAGTAGGCAGTCTTCATCGTTTGTTCTTTGAAACAGAAGAGGGCAGGCTAAGATAGCTGAGAATAGCTGGCAAGTCCCCTTTTGTTCCTGACCAGGGGAAGTTGAAAAGGTACGGGTTCCAATGAAACAAGATTGAAAAGGTAGGTTTGGGGTCTTTGTGGGATCGTTCTCCAGGCAATAAGGAGTCAACTTGAAGTTTTTTGAGCAGAAGAGTGAAATTGTCAGACTTATCTGATTTATTTTATTAGTATGTTGTAATGGTGACCGTTAACAAGCAAGCAACTTTTTTAAAGTGAGTTTGTAATAAGTGTAGAATATGCTTTGAAAATGTTTTTAAAATGTGTATGGCTGCCAAAGGAAGTGAACTGATAAAGAGGTAAAAGCACAGATAACGAGGGTGGCCCTGGGACAGCTGGAGCCTTAAACACCCTCGGGGCTGGCAGAGATTTTGAGAACCCAAGATCACTCTCTGCTCTGCATGAAATGTCCAGGTAGAATTCAGTGGAGGATGCCAGTAAATATATTAATAGTATACATTTTTTGTGAAGTTTTATTTGGTTTTGATTAAGTGCTACATTTAATACTTACTTTACCTGCTATAAAAGCCTGACATTCCCTTTGACTCTCAGCCTTCTGGGGCTCTCTATCCACGGCTCCACCATCTGCCTGGGCTTTACAGAGAAGGCAATGAGGTTAATGAGGGGACTGGAGGTCTGGGGGGGCGGTGTGGGAGTGTGGTTAAGTTTGGAGAAAACTCAGAGAGATGGGAACTGAAAGGTAGATGAGAAAACTGAAGCCCAGAGAAGCATTCAGGGATCGACCATACCAGCTAGCAAGTGATTCAGTAGTTCTGCTCCCTCCTACCCCCACCCCAAGAGGATGAGTAGCCTGAGGAGCAGAGCAGGCACAGGGTTGGGCCTGATGTCAGGGAAAGCTTTCCAATAGCTAGGTTCTCCAGCTGGATCATTCCCTTTTGGTACAGGCCTGAGCATGAAGGTAGGCCACTCACTTTGGTATAGATGACGGCTTCTGAGCATCCTTCCAACTTTGTGATTCTGTATTATGATTTCTGGAGCCAGAGTGGGATCACTGCTGCAAAATGTTCCTGCCCTGATGACAGCCCGGGTAGAAATCCCTGGGACTTGGAGCTAAGGTGTAGTAGGCCAGACCTTGCTGAACTTGGAGCATCTGTGAGTTATCCAGGAACTGGTGAAAGGACAGTTTTATGCCTAAGTTGTTAAAGAGGAGAGCAAATCATGATCCTGGAAATTTCACACAGCCAACTAAATTTTATACCTGAAAATATGCTAGAACAACAACAAAAATAGCATTTTTAGAACAAATTACATGCTTTTAGATGAGGACAGGTAGTATATAGGGTCTGGTCTTAGAGGACCAGGAGCTATTTTACATGTCTATTTTCATTATCTTCGATAAAACAGTAAATTTATTTACTATTTTAAAATTTTAAATGGTTTTACAAACCTTTTGTTTCTGCCTAGCTAATTAAATATCTTGATTAGATACAGTGAGAATTATTGATAATTATTACAAAAACCGGATTTATTGTAATGAACCTTTTAATATGTCCTTTTGCTACAGTAATTGCTACAGTCACTTGTTCTAAATGATTTGGCATTAGGATCACAAGCTTTTGATGCTTATCACACTATGTTTAGCATACCTTTGACCATCTGTTTTTCCATGTCTGTCCTTGATCATGGGTTTAAATGCCATTTAACTCAGACAAGGACCCGCTCAGAACCTTTTGGAGCATGACTATCTCCATGTCTTAGATCCATTGCTTAACTTTCTATGGCAGGTGACCTTATGAAAGGTCACAGGGCAGTATTTTATCTCCTTATGGAGTTTCTGTCATTCTGGAACACTTCTGTTTCTCAGTGAATCATTCTTTGTCATTCATAGTTTCCTCAGTGGTGAATTTTTTTTTCAAACCCCCAAAACATTTTTGTGGTATTTGTTTTACAGTTTGATAAGGATGCCAAGACTTTCCAGGCTTTTTATCTGGAATGCTGTTTTTAACAGTGAACTTCATCAGGAAAAATGACCTTTTTCCTGTATTGAGTATTGTGTTGCATTCTTTTTCCTTAAAAAGGGTTAGAAGGGGAAAAAAATTGTGGGCTGGAGAATGCTTCTTGAAATTCTTAGCTCCCCCATACCTGTAGCTGGTGTCTGAATCTGTCATTAAAATGTCCTTTTTTAAGTGTACCCTCTGCACATTTCTTAAACCACAGAATTAAAACAAACCACAGCCAGAGCTATGAGAGAGTATGTATATAACATTTAATCCCTCCCTCCCCTGATCAAATGGGGGAGAGAGCTCAAGGCCCACTAGGGTCCTGCTGCCCAGTGCCAGGAGAAGCACCAGTAAATGCACAGCCACTTCTTTCACAAAATGAAAACCTGTCTACATTGTTTCTTATCCCAAGTAATCCTCACATCCCATGTGTCCAGAGGAGACAAAAGAACCGGTTGGTTTTCTGCCAGGATCAGTTCTTTATTCCTTCCTGTGCAGTGCCATCAGCCTACCCACCAGTGATCTGCCCCAAAATGCTCTTTCCTCATCTCCAAGCTTCCCTGGCTCCCTCACGTCAAATCTCACCTTCAAAAGTTCCCCTTTTCTACCTCCATTTATATTAGGCCATCACAGCCACCATCGATGCTACTTATCTAATGTGGAGTACTTATCAGGTTCAAATTCAGGATCCAGAAAAGTGAAAAGACAAATGGTTTTCCTTTCTTTCTTTTTAGGTTTCAAGTGCCCAGTGTGCTCCAAGTTTGTACCTTCAGATGAAATGGACTTACATCTTGTGATGTGTTTAACAAAGCCAAGGATAACCTATAACGGTGAGTCACCAGTATTGGTCTCTTTATCACTTTAATGAAACTTCAGTATCTAAAAGTTTCCCTTAAGGCAGGGATAGAGAATCTTGGTGGGTTTTTTGGTTTATTTGTTTTTGTTTTTGCTTTTGTTTTTTTGTTTTGTTTTGTTTTTTTAGAAACAAGTCCATTAAGCTCCATTGAGGGAAAAAGCAGCTTATGTCTAAGTGTGAAACAGGGTTGGCAGTGTCGAGCCCCTTTTGCGCCCCCAAGCTAACTGCGGTGGCTAGAGAATGCCCAAAAAGTCAGAGTAGTGGGTAGGCAGGCCCAAGGAGAGCTGAAACCCCAAAGACTGGCCAGCTACAGAGCAGCCCCTGGGGGCGGAGATGGGGTAGGGGGAGGGGGAGGAGTCCAAACCACTGTGCTTTAAATACCCTGCCCACTGGGGCTGTGTTCTTTAGAGTCATTTCATAGAGGTTTTGCTATTGGCTTCTTCTACTGCTAATGGAGATGGATCTGTGTCTGATGCCCCCAGCTAGCCAAACTCCTTGAAAGAAGCCCAACCCAGAAGAGTAGGGCTCAGTTAAGGATGAGGGAACCTTCTGTTTTTATTGTGGGTGGAGGTGGTTTTATTTCTCACACTCACAGATTGTATTTGTAGATCAATTAGCCACCTTCCCAAAAGGATGACTGGGTACCCTTGGGATGAGAGGACGTGCTAGGAACCTCGACCCTGGCTTAATAGAAAGTTGTGCTGATTTTCAGCTATGTTGTCTTTATGTGAATACTGTCCTGAAAAAAGCTAGCTTGTGACATAGCAGTACTTTTAAAATAAAAAAAAAATTATTTGTTGAATGTCCAGTATTGACTCATAGAGCTAGGGGAAGAGTATGCAAACTAAGTCAGCTTTTTAATAAACTTTGGCTTAGGATTTTTGAAATGTAAATATCACCACTGCAAGAAGTAGAACAGTAGGTGAGAACCCAGTGTCTCCCTACATTACTAAGCTTGGATTCATTGGAAAAATCTTTCTGGTTTTTCATGTAATAAGATCTGCCACTGAGGAAATATGAAGCTTAGATGGAAAAGATCACTCACTGAAGTTACAGTGAAAATAAATCTTTATCAAAGGTTCTCACAAGCTAGGAGCATAGAAAGAGTTTTAGGCTGAGTCCACATCTTTTTTTTTTTTTAACTGATGCCAAATGGGAGATTGAAGTAAAAAAGTAGATTAGAAGGGGATGGATTAGGTGACCTCGAAAGTCCCTTCTAGTTTCAGAATTCTATAATTCTACTTAGGTCAATTAAGAAGAACAAGGGTCTGAACCAACTTTTAGGTGCGGATTGCAGACCCCACCTCTGATTTCACTGATAAGCTTTGAGAAGAAAGTTGATTGCATCTCTTTTCTAAAATAGTTGTGCATTTAAAATTTTTGTACTTTTTAAGTAGAGGAGGAAACATTAGAGAACATTAAAGAAAGCAGGGGTCGTTTTTAGGACCGAGAACAAGAGCTCGTTGAAACAGATTGTTTCTTTAGGAATCATAACTTGTGAGCTCCCTTTGAATATTCAGGATTCTTGAACTGATTTTTTAAAAATGTAGTTGTAACATGGGGTCTGTAGAAGAAAACCTTTTGCCCCCAAATGCTTCTCTTTAGAATTGCATCTTGAATTCTAGAATCTGGGGGTGGGTGGGAGGTGGTATTTGTGTTTTTTAAATATTCTGGCCAGCCTTTGAGGTCAGATCACTTACCTTTCTTAATATTTACAGAGTAATAATTGTTTCCCTTAAAATACCAACACATATTGTCACTATGTCCATGCTGGACTGAGCCTGATTGCAGCTCAAACTCTGGAGCTCCCCAGCCTCAGTTTCCTCATCCCCCTGAGCCTCCAGTGAGCAGGGATTACAGGCCCCTTCCACCTTTGGCCGCAGCAGCTAAAGTATTTGACTTAGAGGCTGAGAGCTTTTGAATGCATTTCCCTCCAAGAAAATAAAGGAAGGTTCCTCCCTAAGCAACCAACAAGCATCTGTTTAGCGCCTAGTATGTCCAAAGCTTTAAGAAATATAGAAACAAACGAAAGACTGTTATCTCCAGGAGACTGGATTGAGTGGGAGGAGACAAGATGTGTGTGTTCTGTGTAATGAATATGAGACAGGGAGGCTGGAGGCCCTGGCAAAGGCTGAGGAAAAAAGGGCTCTAGGGCCTTGCCCAGGGCCACGGGGGTAGTGTCCAGATCTTTTTCTGACTCTGAGCCAGTTCCAGCACCAGGCCTACTGCTCTGTTCACTTCATTGCCCAGCCTGGGTTGCTTGGAGTTGCACCTTAAAGGAGAAGGGATTCTTTGAGTCACAGATGAGGAAGGAGGCTTGGGGTGACCAATGCAGTGGCCTAGAAAACTGTCCCGATTAGAGAGAGTGGGGAAAGAAATGACGTCCAGAAGGTTGGGAAGGTGAGTTGTGTTTGATCCTGAAGGCCACGGAATGAGCCATTGAAGTCAACTGCCAAGGTGGAGAGGGTCACTTTCTTGGTGGGTACCCAAATATTTCTCAGATTTAATAGAGTAGTTTGGGGAGATGTTGCCAACAAACTGGAATTTCTGTTGGGCTGCTTTGCTCAATAGAATTGAGTGGCCAGTGGATATTCACGTGGACAATGTTTCTAAATATTTTATGTTATCGATAGAAAAATAATCAGCGTTCAATATTGCTTCTGCCTTAGGGTCTGACATTTCCCACCATTCTTACATATTGGCTACAGGAAGGAAAAATGTTTGAAGGAGCAAATGCCGAACGAATCAGTAGGTTTTATTTGAAAGTTGATTCTGAATTTGGCTGCTATTTTTGGTTGCCCATGTGGTACTAATGCAGTGCATCTATATGAAGTTAAGAAATCATGTATCTAAGCTTATGTTGAATGTAAATCTCACACATGTGTGCTCTTTTAACATTTTAAAACTTCAATTTTTTTTTTGGTGGTGGTGTATGTATACTTTCTGTGGTTATCATGAAAAAGAGCAATAGTTTGATAGAAATGATTAGGAAGTAGAACCTCCACTGAATTTGTCTGAATGAGGAAAAGGCTTCTGGCAGAGCAGAGGATTTTAGAAAGGAACATGAATGGAAGAAATTGGTGAAATGATTTGTCTGACAGATTTGTGCTGTGTGTATAATAACTGTCATTTATATCTACGCCCCGACTTCTCTTTCCATCAATTCTTCAGTCACCAGTGATTCATCCCTTGCCCTCCCATACCTTGGCCTATTATTTCTTCCATTGTCTTTTTTTTTTTTTTTTGGCTAGGCAGATGGGGTTAAGTGACTTGCCCAGAGTCACACAGCTAGTAAGTGTCAAATGTCTGAGTACAGATTTTGTACTCAGGTCTATCCACTGCACCACCTAACTGCCCCTCTTCTATCGTCTTTTTCACCTGTCTTTGTTTCCATTCTTAATGCCATCACGCGAGTTTGCCTCTCTTGGATGATTGTTTCTTTGTAAGTCTCTCCTTCAGTGGTCTCTCTGTGTTCTTCTTCCCCTGCCCAGCCCTGGGGAGCCTCCGGCCTTTCCCACTCCCACCCTTCTTACTGGACACCACATGTCACCCCCACCCTAAAGCCTCTAGGGGTCGACTGTCTACATTAGCAGGTCTGCTGTGTCTCAGCCCCTGCTGGGTGCTGAGGATGTCAAGGGAGAAGGGATGGTCCTGGAAGCTCACTTTGGTTCAGAGGAGACGACGTGCATGCCTAGAAGTTTATATGAAATGTATCGAATCGTGGTGGGGGGAGATGAGGAAAGCCTTCATGTATATAGAACAAGGTGTATGAGCAGAGCTCTGAAGGAAGCTCGGGATTCTCAGAGGTGTGAAGATGAGTGAGCGAAGGCCTCAGAGCCTCTCCAGAGCCTTTAGATGAACGTTGTGGAGGAGGCCATTTTGGCCTGATCATCGCGTGTGTGAGAGAAGTGAATCCTGTCTAGGAAGGGCTTTAAGTGGCAAACGGGGGGTGTATTTCATCCTTGTGCAAATTGGTTGTCACTGAAGATTCTGGTGAGTGAGTTCAGGTTCTCTTGGCCGTAAGGCGCCTCAGGCTGCATTAGTAAGGGGCCAGAGAAGAGAGCAAAAAAACTCAAGGCTCTTGGTCATCTGAGCATCACCCAATATAAAGACTTGGATGATTAATTTAAATTTTACGCAATGGGCAAATTATGGCAAGAAATGTTTTGTTGCACATTCCTTGACTTAGATTTTGGAAGGATCAGGTGACAGAATTTTATTTCCTGATTTAACTTTTTTTTTGGCTAGGCAATGGGGTTAAGTGACTTGTCCAGGGTCCCACAGCTAATAAGTGTCAAGTATACTGAGGCCAAATTTGAACTCGGGTCCTCCTGACTCCAGGGCCAGTGCTCTGTCCACTGCGCCACCTAGCTGCCCCCTGATTGCTCTATTTTGAGACCTCTCCATGCTCCCATTCTTCTAGCTTCTCACCCTTAGAATAATCCTTGGATCTTAACTTGCCCTCAACCCCTATATCTAATCAGCTGCCAGCCTGGTAGAGTGGAAGCTCCTTGAGGGAGGGCAGGGATTATGAGAACTGCAGTATCTCCTGTGTCTGTCTGTCTTCTGCTCACCTGGTCCACTCACCTCTCATCAGGACTATTAAAATATGAATATTAAAATAGCCTGATTGGTCTCTAATACAGCCTCCACAAAGCTCCCAAATTAATATTCCTGAAACCTAGGCCAGACTATCTCATACCCTTGTTGAGGAACTTTCATTGGTTCATTCCTAGAAGGCTAAAATACAAATATCTCTGTTCGGCATTTATAGACTTTGAGTCCATCTCTGGCCAATCCTTCCTGTCTACATTACAGCCAAACTAATATGTTTGGATGTCTCTCCTCCCCTCTGCCCTGAAGGCCCAGTTTAGTTACCACCTCTTAAACGGTTTCCTGAGCCTCTCCCTTTCGTGTAATGACTTGCTGTATATGTTCACTCCCCACCCCACCCCTTGCCCAGTTGACCCTTTTACCAAGAGGTTGGCAGAATCTCTGCATACAAGTTCTTGGTGCTTATAAATGCTTGATCGAGTTGAATTCAAATAAAGGCACTATAAAATAACTCTCTAATAGTGTTTTGAGTTTTGCACAGTTCCTCATAGACCTGCATTTGTTTATGCCTCATAACCCCTATGAGGTTAGATACTACAGCTTTTGTGCCCACTTTGCAAAGGAGGTGAGTTTCCTTCTGTCATTTCTAGTTACGTATCTGAGATGGGCTTAGAACCAAGTCTTCCAACACACTATGCACGGTGCCACGCCTGGCTGTGGATCCTAGGTCACACTCTATTTATGATTCATTTCAGCCCTGAGCAGCCCTCCATAGAGCTGCCTGGAATCAGGAAGGCCTAGGTTCAGCCCAGCTTCACACACTTGACTAGCTGTCACTTAGCCTGTTGTCTGCCTTTTCCCCAAAAGCCCATCTTCAAAGCCACTGATAAATGTTGTGGTGGGCTTGAGCAAAAAGAACTCTTGAAGAGTCCTTTGACTTTCTAAAACACAGAGAAAAGTCACTTAGCCTCTGTCTGCTTCACTTTCCTTAATTGTCAAAGGAGGGTAACAGGACCCACTTCCCTGCCTTGTTGGAAGGGAACGCTCAGATGAGCGTTGTGAAGTGTTTGGCCCCAGCCATAGGTCTCAATAAATTCTTGGTTCTAGGGGCTCCTAACCTTGTGGGTCATAACTCCTTGGCAGTCTGAAGTTATAAATCCCTTTCAAATGCATAACTAGAATATGCAGGATTACAATTGAAATAGATATCTGAAATGTATTTTTTAAAAAGCCAAGTCCATAGACCCTGAATTAAGAACCCTTGTTCCTGACCGGGCCCAGAAAGACAAGAAAGTGACAGGTTGTTTTGTCCTTGAGTGTCCTGGCTCTTTTCTTATGGTCCCCTCAAATGGTTCCATGAAATAGTTTGAGAAAACCTGCTTTGGGGAATACCAGCGCCCTCATGTAGAAGAATTTAGGAGTTACTCTTCTGCAAGTCTGACTTATCTGTAAAGGATGGATAAAAAAAAGAAAGCCAGGGAAAATTATTGAAATGAACTTCAAAGCACCTACTATGTGCTCTCAAGGACTTGACAGTCTAATGGGAAAGATAACATGTAAATGACTATGTACAAACAGGTTTGTTAAAATGCTCCTAGGGTGTCTTTTGTCTATCTTGGTTTTCAGAGGGAATGGTTTGAGTGCTAGCATTTTTAAGGAATTGTTCTTTACAGATGAGCAGCACAGGTTCCATGTAGACAAAAGTGTGTATTGTTATAATGGTTATTCTGCTAGTTTCTCTTTCTTTTTTTCTTTTTAAGGCAATTGGGGTTAAGTGACTTGCCCAGGGTCACACAGCTAGTAAGTGTCAAATGTTTGGTCTGAGGCTAGATTTGAACTCAGGTCCTCCTGACTTCAGGGCCGGTGCTCTATCCACTGCGCCACCTAGCTGCCCCTAGTTTCTCTTTCTTACAGCATGTATGGAGGGCACCTTGATGTTTGAATGGAATGTCTTGTTCTCTTCTGCGGATCGATCCCAGAAATGGAGGGTTATCTGGATAAGAAATCTTGAAAAGCTCATGTTAGGAGTCCATTGCCTAAAAAATACCTAGTGTTTACAACTCTCTTGAGCCCCCAGTTTTCATTCTTTATGTAATTGCTTCTTACTAATGATGTAAACTTATTTTAATTCTTGGTTTTTCTAGGGAATGTTTCACATTTCAGCTGCTTTTGTTTTCTACTGCTATCATTGAGGGTTCAAGATCAAAAAATAAATCTTCAGGTAAAATGCCTGATGTTAATCCAGATCACAGTGCTTGTCTTCTGTGTATTTCGGAAGAGCTCATTGATGCCTTGGGGTGTTTGAGCTTCAATTTCATGATGGTTATGAAATAACGCATGGGCTTTTCTTGGCTGCCTCTTAACAAATTTGGTATTTTTATGTTTTCATTTAAGACTTTTGGCTGTTGGCTTTTTTCCATGTTGCCTTGATCTGCAGTAACTATATAGGCATTTGCTTGGACGTGCTAAACATTTTTAATTTTAATTTTGCATATCTGGCTGTTTTGAATTAAGTATTTTGGTTTTAAAGTAATTTAACAGTCTGTGTGAAAGGCAATATATGTGAGAACAAAATTAAAGTAGGTCATGTTTATGAATTTTTATTCACTGACATGGGTTCTGTACATAGAATACAGTTTTAAGAAGTAGAACCATTTTTATCACTTGAATCCTTTCCTTTTTCCAGAAGACAAACTAGAAAGAAAATTGTTCTTTTGGTCTTGATCAATTTTTACATGTAGGGATGCTTGTCTTGAGTATTCAGACTCGGAATTCATTATTAATGAATGTTTCCATGGTATTGAGGTGATATTCAAGTTTTGAAGTCAACAATCTTTAACTCAAAAGAGTAAGACATAGGACCATCCCTCATTCCTACCTTACTTGTGTTCAGATGGTGGCCTCTGTCCTGGTGCTAGTGCTATCCTTGCTCTGTCCCACAAAGATTCAGTCTTCTCCTTTCTGCGGAGGCCTCTGACTTACAAACACTGGGCGGTGTGTGATAGTGGAGAGAGCCTTGAGTGTAGGTATAAACCCTGCCTGCAGGCTGGCTGACTGGTCTGGATTTCATTCCTGACCACCACTAGCTTTGTGATCTTGGGCCCTTGTTTAAAACTTTTTTTAATACATCTCGACTATCTTAAATATGTTAGATATAGTAAAAATCAATTATCTCTTAAAAGTCAAATACAGAAGTACTAAGTGTTCAGTTGAAATAAATAACATCTGTTAAACTAAATTTTTTGAAACTTAATACATAAATATTATATTGTAACATATCATAACAATATACATCCAGAACCAAATACTTTTTTTACACTTTTCATCTGGATAGTGTTTCTAAAGAAATTTGAGGAGTAAGTTTGAAAGAATTCTATAACTTTTACTTTCCTGTTCAAGTTTTAGATTTTCACTTCAACTTATGTAGAGAGGTGAGTGGGATAAAATAAAAAACATAATCCAGGTAGATCGTTTTGTTGATTTTGACTTAAGATGGAGACAGCAATAAAAGGAAGTGGGAGAGCCAAGGTGTCTATCACATTGGCTAGAAGTTCTTTGGACATTATTGTTATCTAGTTCTTCTGGAGTGCTTCAGATATGATTCAGATATAAAAATGTCTTGGCAATATTTGAAATACTTTGAGAGAATTTAGCAAGAGATTCTTGCTTTTTAAAATTAAGAACAGGAAACAAATTACTTGATTTCAACAAAAACAATTCATTTAAGGATGTGTCCCGAGACCAAGAGAGACATTGAGGTCATAGAAAGGAGGATCCAATTGAGTTCTGTTTGCTCCCATGTAGGCATCATTTAATGGAAGCTGTATTTGGCCAGTAGAAGGAGCTGTCCAAAGATGGAGTGCTGGAGGCCAGGTGTTCTCTAGTCTTGACTTTTGAACAGAAGCTGAAGGATCACTGTCAGGCATATGGTAGGAGGGGGAGGCATGCTTCAGGACCATCACATTATTTCACCTCGTCAGGCTTCAGTTTCTTCAATCCATAAAATGAAATGAGGTGGTTAAATTAGCTGATATCTAAGGTCCCTTTCTGGCTCTGATGGTCTTTGAGTCTGAGATGACCCTTGAGGGTACAATCCAATTCTGAATTTCTGTGATAAGTAGGATATCTGCTTATTGTATTGGAAAGCTAGCCGAAGTAAGGGAAAGGATGAACAGCCTGTTTGCTTAATGTGTGTCTAGGCGGTCACATTGGGTGGGCCTCTGGGAAAGCCGGGAGAAATGGACAGTAATCTCACAGGACAAGAAAACATGGATGCTTTGGGAATCTGCATTCTTAGAGGGAGTACCAACAAGGATGAAGCATCCAAAGTAAAAGAATAAAGCTATTCAGAGACTTTTGTGTACTAAGAGCTGTGTTAGGAATTAGAAATATAAAGAAGTCCCTCCCTTCGAGAAGCTTGTTTTCCATTGAGGGAAACAGCAAATGCTAGGGTTAATGGGTGTTGGGGTTGGGGTCTAAGGTGTGGGGCACCAAGAAAGGCCTCATGTTACTTAAAGCCAAGGATGCACTGGAGACGGTCCCAGGCATCAGAGACAGGCTGTGCAGAAGACACCAAGGGCTGCATGAAGAGTGTGCAGGTTTGACTGAGACGTAGATTTGATCAAGGGAAGCAGCAGTGTGCCCAGAAAGAGGGGACCTGGAGCCAGACAGAGGAGTTATTTCAGAGGTAGCAGGAGAGTGGCAGGGGCAGACCTATGCTGGGAAAGTCAAGGATGTTATTCCAGTGGTCCAGGTGATAGGTGATCTAAAAGCGGCCATAGACGTGAAAGAGGGGGCCAGGTGTAGGCTGTAGAATTGACAATTGGATGTGGATGTGGGAGGTGGGAGGAAATGAAGATTTAAGGATGACTCATGTTATAAACCTGGGAGACTCAAATGATGGTGGTAACCTGGAAAGGGCCTCTGGGGTATGTGGTTCACAATGTTCAGCCAGCAGTCAGTGATGCTGGATTGGTCCTCAGGAGAATGACAAGGGCTTGACTAGATAGACCTGGGAATCATTTGGGTAGGGAGATAATTAAACCCAGATGAGTTAATGAGATCACAGAAAGTTCATTGCCTCTTGTTTTCCCTGCTAAGACAGCAACGCAGCTCTCCTGCACCGCTGGGGGCCAGTGGCCCAGGGTCTTCTTCCTTACTTGCCCTTGACTCAGGCAGTCTCTGGCATGGGCACACACGTCTCAGCTTCTTTCTTTTCTTAGACTACTTCAGGAAGAGAGCACGCTCTCTTCTAATCAAAGAGAAGACTAAGGCTGATAAGGATTTTTTAAAAGTACTAGTGACACAGCAATATCAAGGGAAAGGAAGATTAGTTTTTGAAATTAGGTAGTAAAAGCCGGTTCCACTGATTTGGAAGTGTCTACAAATTCCTCTCAGAATCGCCATCAGAGTTTTCTGTCTGCCTCTCATCCATGACTAAGTAGGGGCACTCAAGATAAACGTCAAAAATGTTTCTATTTGTATTTTTCTGTTTCATTGTAAAAGTAACTATTGTTTCTTTTGTTTTTATTGCCGGTATATGTACAGCTTGTCAGTTAAATGATGGATTAAAACTTAGGTGGCTGTCGTGGCATCGCCGGGTGATAGAGGCCTTGTAGTCCTACCTCCGACACATGCTGGCTGGGTGACCTTGGGTACCTGGGCAAGTCCATCAACATCTCAGTCTGAGACTTAGGTTGAAGAGAAGGTGTCAGCCTGAGTTAGTCATGTGTATTTCCTTATTTGGAAGTTCTTCTGTCAATCAGAGATCCTGACCCCCCTTTTGTTTATATCATTGTGTGGCCAAGAGTGTGACTAACCGATGACATGATTTGTTAGGTTGAGAGTTATTGAAGTGATTCATGAAATGTTAACAATGTCAATAAAGATGATGCCCCACCTGAAGTCTAGGGGACATTGTGGTCTATGAAAAGATATGCCCACAACAGCTTAGGTTGAGGCTCGTTAAGACTCAGCCATCTTAGGACTTTGATAGCATCACCCTCCCACAATGCACCCTGCCTTGTAAAGTATGTTTCCTGAATTCCTTTTTTTCTTTCTTTCTCTAGAGGATGTGCTAAGTAAAGATGCTGGAGAATGTGCCATATGCCTGGAAGAGCTGCAGCAAGGAGACACGATCGCCCGGCTGCCCTGCCTGTGCATCTATCATAAAGGGTATGGGCCTTGTCACTAGGGATCCGATTGGCGCTGGCCTCCCAGCCTCTGAAATTGTGGAAAAGCCAAGACACTCAGCACAGTGTTGGAACTTTCCAAGACAATTATTTCATGTTAAAATTTTAGAGCATCATCATTTACCACATAGACATGATGTGTGTTTTATCTTGAAATGGCTGTCAGGGTTTTACCTGGTGTTTCTATCACAGGAGTTCCAAAATCAAGTTCTTCCCCTCGATACCCAGTTGTCCGTCTCTCCAGCTGTGCCAGCTGTGCACACGGGGATTCCACTGGCTTCACCACCTTGCAGTTCTTCCTTCACTATAGTTCTCCTTTCTGCTTTGTACTTCTCACTCTCATTGCCACCGTCCTAATCCCGGCTCTCATCTCATGCCAGGATCCCCTCCAGATGATTCTTCTCTCCCTTGCCCCTTGGATGGAGCCTGCCGGGTGGATCTCCCTAAGAAAAGATGTTGTGTGTAACATTGCCTCACTAGCACTTGAATGCCTTTTTACCCAGCAGAATTCGATTTCGGCCCCATCACAGGCCGCCTCCACTTAGAATTTTTTCCTCACTGCTGTCATCTGTAGCCTCTGCTTTTCTGGAGTCTGCTCAAATGCACCCTGACTTCAGGAAGCTCCATTGATTATTCCCATCAGCATTAATTTTGCCCTTCACTGAACCTCTATCCATCATTGTCTAGGCCAGGGGTGGGGAACCTGCGGCCTCGAGGTCACATGGCCCTCTAGGTCCTCAAGTGCAGCCTTCTGAGTGAGTCCAAGTGTTACAGAACAAATATTTTTATTAAGGTGATTTGTTCTTTGAAGTTTGGATTCGGTCAAAGGGCCACACCGGAGGACCTAGAAGGCCATGTATGGCCTCGAGGCCATAGGTTCCCCACCTCTGGTCTGGGCAGAGATGCCTGTAGTAATACCTTGTGCTGTACCTGCTTATCTAATCACTTCTTCCCCACATTTTCTTGGAGGCAGGGTCTGCCTTGCTCTTTTTCCCCAGTGCTAACTCTCACATAGCCGTTGAATTATGCTAAGTACTGACAGGCATATGAAACACCAGGAAAATGGGGTGTACCCTTGGACACCCTTGGACAGTGAGATGAATGAGGACGAAATTTTCAGGTTTGGAAAGCCCCTCAGAGGCTGTGGAGTCCAGCCCATCCTCATCTAAGAATTCCCTTTGCTCTTGGCCTTCCTGGCTGTCCTGGTCACCCAGCCTCCTCACATTTGCTTTCTTGGCTGCCTGTCCCACTATGGGCTCATCACATGTACAGGCCACAAACACCGCAAGGTCCTTTACTGGTCAGTTTCTCATCTCATGAAGCGATTTCTTTGAATCCTTGTTTTGGATACAGTTGTCCTAGTAAGTTGAATCCTAGAGATCTGACTGTTTTCCACCCTGTTATGTGTCTGCCTCGGCTTTGTCATCTGCGTGCCGTGGGCACCTTCACCTTCCTGATTCTGACGAGGGGCAGGCAGGGTTACTCTGCGGAGGAGTCAGAGCAGAGTTTACCTTCCGAGAGGGGGACACTTCACCTATGAGGGCCTCATTTTCTGAATTCCATCACTTCCAAGGTCTTCTGACTCTCGATCGAACATCCTATGCCAAGCCGAACACCATCCCTGAATCTCCTTCAGTGCCACCAGCCAGCCCTTAATGGCTGCACTTACCATCTAGCATTGGAATCCTTACCCCTCCCCCAACCTTGTGTCGTTGTCTACCTTGCATTGCTTCCACTTTTCCATCAGATTTTGTCAAATGCTCTGCTAAAATCTAGGTAAATTATATCTACTGCATTCCCTGCTTTTATTTACAGTATTGAAGACCCTCCCTTTTTTTCTCCCCGCAAAGAATGAGAAGTTAGATTAAGCTGGTATGACTAGTTCTTTGCCTATTCGAAGTATAACTGTTTATAGTTCTAAGGGGTCTATCCACGTGGTTGAGTCTCAGAACCTGGACTAATCATTCCTCATCAAGTATCCTACCCAAATTTTATAAGCAAATTCTCTATACCTATTCTGTCTTCATTTAAGTTTTGGGTTTTGGTTTTGTTTTGTTTTTTTCCACTTGATGACACTACTATCAGTATAGCATATGTACATTTGAGATCTTCCTTCAGGTTATCAGGGATCCACTAATCTGTACTCTTTGGGTTCAGTTATTTCCCATCTTTCATCTGGCATGTTCTGATTGGGGGAGTGGGGGCGGGGGGAGTGGCAGGACATGATCTGCCTAACGATTCCCTTAGTCAGAGGCATCTACTTTTTAATAACCAAAACTGATTTCCAAAAATGGTCATCTTTTTACTAAAATAAAATTCTTCATGAAAATCTTTCCTGTTACATTGCTTAAAGGAATAGTAACATATGGTGTCGTCTACCCACAGAGAGAAATATAGATGTATTTGACATAAACTTGTGATGAAAACGTTGATACACCTTTCTACTAAATTATAGTCATGTTTAAAAGAAAAATATTTTTGAATATTGGCCAGTTTAAATGCATGAGTTCTCATTTATTCTATTTTGTTTTTTTCTTTCTCCAGCTGCATAGACGAATGGTTTGAAGTCAATAGGTCTTGCCCTGAGCACCCTTCAGATTAAGCGTCTGGTTCCTGTTTTGTACGTAATTCTTTTTCTATCTGCCCTATTTTAAAAATAAGCTGTAATAGAATTTTCCATTTTAATTTAATGTCAGTTGTCCAGTAATTTCCTTTTTATGTGATTAAAAAAATCTCTGCTTCTCAATTATCCACATCTTTGACACCTTATAAAACCTGAACCAGCTGCTTCTGTCCTCTTGTCCTGTACACTTCTGACCCACAGAAAGACAATGTGACTAACTAAGCAGTAAAATTGTCCGCCTCTGCTGCTGCCATGTCATTAGGCCGGATTTTATGTTGAATCTGCTTTCATTCTGCACAGACCCTCCAGGCGCGTCTTGTGTTTTGGCTCTTCTCCTCAGTAAACATTGCATTGGTTGAGACTTTGTGGCTCTTGCCCCTTCTTGATCCTGTGAGAAAGTTAAATTGGGCTTTTAGATTGAGGAATGCCTTCGGTGCTCTGGCAGTCTGCATGGTGTCTTCTGAAAGGCACTGCTGGCTTGCGGTACAGCACAGAGTCCCCTTCCAAGGGAGCAGTGTGAAGGCCTCTTGGCTGCCGAAGGTGACAGGAGGTAGAGAGCCAAGGCATTCTGATTCTTCACCTGGAGCCCAGTTTTAACATTTGGAGAACCTTTTTATTTCAACATAAATCTCACATTCTGTGTTAGGCATTCCCAAACAGTATTCTGATGAGGGACTCTGGTCTGCACCAGGCTGGCCAGGGCCACAGAAAAGTGAAGAAGCCTGTTTAAAGGCTGAAGATTTAGTACAGAGCTACCGCAGGGAGCTAGATACTGGGTCAACTCCAGTCTTGAGGGTCAGTTTCCTCATCTATAAAACGAGAAAATTGGACTAGAAGAGCACCGTGTGCTTTCCAGCTCTTCAAAGGCCTGGCAATGTCCAAGTCCATTCTAGCTCTGTGCCTCTGCTCTGTTTAATATCTGGCCACCCACCATTGCTTGGCTTTGAATCTGAAATGGAGTTAATGGAGTTGATTTTCAAAGAAGATGCCTCTGTGAGCCCACCAGCAGCAGGTTAGAATACTGATTGAGGCTGTACCAGGTATTTTCATAGCAATAACTCACCATCCAGCAGACTACCAATGAGTTGGCACTGAGTGGCTCTGTGCAGAGAGCTGCAGATGGGGAAGGGAGGAAGCCTGCTGATTACCGAAAGCTTACCACATTGACAAAAGAGCACAAAAGGAAGGCGGGAAAGTCTCATATCTTTTTATTTAATGCAACTTGCTTATGGGTAGAATAAGGTGGGAAGAACATTAAATTTATTAACTGTTTAAAATTTTCTTTTTCTAAACTTTCTCCAGCAACTGAACTTTTTTTAAACTTTCTTCTTAATCTTTTTTTCCCTTAATCACCTGCTATGTTCGAGATAACCTGTCCCTCACTTACAGAAGGAAGTTACACAGCTACAGTTGTCCACTCCCACCACCCACTGTCCTGAGCAGTTCTATACAATACCAGGCTTGGTTAGTGGTGGAAAAGCAAGCCTCAGAAACTATTCTTTGTATATTCAGTAAAATACCGACTTTATCTGAAATTCTGGAGATAGGAAAGCAAAATGCTAGCAGAGGACACAGGTGGCAGGGGAGGAGTCCTGTGGTCTTGATGTGTGTGACTGTCAGGGACTACTGTAAATTAAGCACATTTGGGTTGTTTGTTAAACAGGTTTTCTTATGTCTTTTCAAGATGTTTGGAAAACGTCATATGAGGACCTGTCTCTGGGAACAAACATGTGCAGCCGGAAACCATGAGTTCTATGGGACTGGATCACAACAGAGATGGACTATTAGAGGGATGAGGTGTACGTGAGAGAGGACGTTCCTCAGCAGAACTCGGTGCACAGACATGCACAGAAAAGGCTGCGCCGCACCGCAGGGATCTGGAAAATGCTGCACATCCCCCCGGCGTGTCATCGTCATTTACCCATAGTTCCTGTTGGTAACATTTTGTACTCAGACGCCAAAGTTAGCGAATTTCATAGTGGATTTACTTCTCAAGTTCCCTCGAGCTGTGAATGGATTTGGGGGTTTGGGGTTTTTCTCTTTTCCTCCCAACTTGGAAGGTTTTGCATTCTCAGATTCTAGAGTAAAGATGACCTCACGCTCCCTTCTTGTGGATTGACACCTCACCAACCAAACTAGGGGATGGAGCAGCAGTAAAGTCTTTTTCTCTGAATGCAGACTGTGATCTCAAGTTCTTCCAGACATCCGGAAGTGACAAGCAGAATGCTGCCCAAAGAGTCCAGTGGAGTCCGGGACCGATTCCCGCAGACCTGCTCAATCTGCATGGCCCCTTCCTAGCTGGGGAGAAACCCCTGCCTGGCAGTGTGGCAGCAGCCCCACGCAGCTATGCAACTTCCTAAGGAAGGACCAGTTTTAAGTGCTGCCGGCAATGGGAATTTCTTTTAACGGGTATTTTTGTTTTTTCAGGTAATTCTTTTTCTGTACTTTCATCTCCGGGCTGCCTCTCCAAGTGGGGGCAAAATATGAAAACTTAAGAAAATAACTGCTGAAGTGGGGAGAAAAGTTTTCCAAGTTCCTAAAATTAAGTTTGGATGAAGCTCAGAATAATTTGCGGAACATTTTATATAGATTTTTAAAAAAAAAAATCAGAATTTAATTTGCATGGCAGATTCATAGCAATTTGCATCTTTCATTTTCCAGATAATCTGGAGATTAGCATTTGATAATTTTTTAAACAAGTATGGAGATTTTGTTAATTTATAATTTATTAATGTATGTTACTGTGCTGCATATGTGTTAATTTACAGAGGCTTTTAAACAGTCCTGTAGGGGAAATGTACTGAGGAAATTATGTGAATAAATAAATAATAGTTCCCACAAAACATATCTGAATGATTTAAACTTGGAGGAGAAGTCAGGGCTATGTAAGTGAATGTCTTTTTATATCAATACAAGTAGTTTCTGCATTTTCAACATAAAGGGAAAATGTTATCAGTAAAGATTCTGCAGTGTAGTTGATGGCTCTCAGAAGGAAGCTGTCCTGGGCTGATTTCTGAGCAAATGAATTCTTTCCTTTTCTTCTTTGTTGCTTCCTGGGCTCTCAATGTCCCGTGTTCTCCCCCTCCCCCTTGTTCTCCCTCTCACGCCCCTCCTGTTCCCTGTTAAGAAAGGCAAGAACAGGAGCCACGGCCACCACCGCCAGCACACCCACCCAGGCCCCACCCCTATCATGGCTTGCTGGGAGAGCCTAGACTTAGATAACATTTTCCCTGAGACTCTGCTGTGAAATGCCTTGTGTGATGCTGCACATGATCAGAGAATCCAAAATCACTCGTGTAACAACTGACCACACGGTGTCCTGGTGCTTCTGAACCAACTAAGGAAAAGATGCTTCCCTCACACTTTGGCTCTCATCATTAAATCTCAGTCAGATCTACTTGGTTGTTGTTAATTTTGTAAATTGTTCCCTCCATAAAATAACAGCGTTTAGAATGTGAATGATGTGTTCCTTTAGCCCTATTAATATCCCGCTGTGGGCAGAATTATTTGGGTTCCTTGCGGGAAATGCCAGTGATTCGAGCTGGGGTGGCTTAGTGGCCATGTTCTCCTAGAGGCTTATTTTTTCAATGTGATTGTTTCTTTTTCGTTTTACTTTGATAGCAGGTGTCAAACCCACATTGGCCCGAGTGTGCTCTTTGACTGTGTGCGCACCGTGAAATAAGTCGCACACTCAGGACTCCTACTGTCCTGAGTCTCCTTACCTCCATTAGCCTTGCTCCTCCAGAACCGAAGTGCCCAGCTCTGCTGGGGCAGAACCACATTCAGTTATCTTTGGGAGAGGTTTACCAAATTAAAAATACAATGTAACTTAGACAATGTTAATTTGTGGTTTTCTAAGTCAATTATGGAGCCAGCAGGGATTCGTTTCTGTTGGAGTTTGGCACCACTTATCTAGGGCAGTCTCTATTGAAATCTGTTGAGAACCAGCCTGTAAAACAAAACCAAACTAGAAACTACTATTTTTACTTTAAATTTAGATTTCCATCCTTCATCACTTGACTTCCCAAAATATTAATGTGCAGGTATTTTTTAAAATGACTCACATCTAAACTGTTCAGAATTTTAATTCCAAATAGCTAAAACCCTGAGAAACATCCCAGGGAAATATGCTTGAAATCTGTGGTGCCAGGGCAGGAAATCTTGTATCTTAGAGAACTAGCTTTCTCCCTACCTGCCCTGCTGGCTAAATGGAAAGAGAGCTGAAAGCCCGAATGAGCAAAAGTCTCACCCTCTCCTCTTTGTAGGGGAAGGTCACACATGGGAAAACGATATGTTCAGATTTCTGTGCTACCGTTGGTCCGAAGTGTGTTGATTGCCAATTTTTACCACACACACCCCCTCCCCAATATTTTTGCTGGGCCTATCTCGTGCCTAAATATATAAGAAAAAGTAAATCTTTCTAATACTCAGGTTTTGCCATTAAATGAGCTATTTGCCAGAAGAGTAAATAGAATGTACTCTAATGGGCGTGTTTTTAAAATCTGGGCACAAGCTTGAGCATAGATTGTGTTTTACAAAAAGCAAATTCATTTGAAATAGCAAAGTGTCGCCTATTTAGTTTCCTGTGATAGCTCAAACAAGATCAAACAGAGGCTGCCGGTGTTATTAATAGGAGGCCTTGGGCTAAAACGTGGAGAACCATTGGGGCCCTCTCCCCAGTGCAGACTGTCCAGCTACATTTGAGTTCCTTCAGTGAAAACACCACTTTCCTTTTCACAATGTTTCTAAAATTGGTGATGGGAACATTTCAAACCAATCAAAGTTCACAAATTCTGTAAATGTAGGGTAGACACAGGTTTGGGGAAAGCACGTTGTAAATCTTAGTGCTTTATGAACGTGAATGACTTCTTACTGTTTTCTAAAAGACTAAATTCCAAATAAACATCATCTGCACTTACTGCCTACCAACCAGGTAGTGTGGATTTTGTCCCAACGAGCTTGAGTGTAAAGCAAAGCTGTATTGTAAACTCTCTGGGCTGTCAGATGGATTAACCGAATTTTACTGCTCATTGGCGTCCCCGCTAGAGCGACATTTTTAAGTCCAACTTTTACATCTAAGTAAAATAAGCAAACGCTAAGAGTAAATCCAAACAAATGGCGGTGGTGTGAGTTGGGCCTGCTGGGTCTCAACCCCATCTTGGAGTTCAGTCTAAGACTTTGAAATAAGAAGCCTTTCATGTGACAAGGATTGGAAGGCTTGTGCACCCGGCTACAGGCAAATTCTGAGGTTTCCACCTTTCCAGTCAAGGAGGAAGGTCAGGCACCAGACCCTATGCCCCCTTTCCTGTAGTGTGTGACTACTGACTTATGTTTTGCTCTGTGAATAACGTTGGTTGATTTTGGGGTTGTTGGTTTTTCCCCCTTAATTTTCCTTCCTACCCAGATAGGTTACTGCTTGCTAGTTTTTTGGGAGGGGATTGCAATCCAAATCTCTCTTTGCTGTGGGCTTTGCCTGGTAACATTAGGTCAGTTTGCTTTGCTTACACACAACAATCGCCAGCTTGAAGTTCTGAGCGAGCATCCTTACTCGGAATGCTGCCTAGCCACGTGGTCTATATTTGAAACAAAGAATGACTGTATTTGTTAGGACATGATTCCTCTCCCTAACCAGCTTAGATTACTAATAGCTTCTAGCACTGAAGGCAATCAGGTGCATTAATCTTTGGTTTGGTCATCGGGAATAAGTACGTTAATGCTCTAAAGCCATCTGACCTCAACCAGTAGCCATCACAATAGGTCTCTGCTTGTATACAGGAGAGGATTCCAGAAATGAGGGACCAGGTGGCATCTGTGAGCTGAAACCCTGGCCAGCAGACTTTGCTGGTAACGTCTACTGGCTCTGCCTGGGCTGCAGGGCGGCCCTCAGATCTCTGGCATGCATGCATAGGCCATGATGGACTTTGACTACAGAAGGAACTAACCCCCTCTGGCCTGGTAACCTGCTGGTGTTGCTTTTTAACTGTTGAGACTCTCAGATCTTCCCTCCTAGTTTCTGATCTGAGGATATATTGCTAAGGTGCTATGCTAATGGTTTGTGTTGAGGAAATTAGGCACCTCCTTCACATCTGGTCTGATTAGCAGTCTAAAATGAAGTTTTATGAATCATGGCAGCCATTATAATATATGTTGTATTAGGCCCTTATTACCAATAAACCTTCATCAAATATCTCCTGGGTCTTGTTGCAACCATGCCAGGCCCTTAGGGTGAGGCTCTGAACTTGGACAGAGTTGCATGATGCTAACTTATATTGGGTTTAGGAGAATAAATCCCACTTTCTTCAGAGATAACTTGCTGTGGGTGTCATAGTTTTGAAAATAAAGGAAATGTGTGACCGCAACTTGGCTAACTTCTGTTGCTGATTTTCCCCACCATGTCCTTATAGTTCCTCCTAATTTACCACTAGAGTAATACTGTTAAGTGAGCATAAGCTTGCAATCATAAAAAGTAGAAAATTAAGTAGAAACAACTTGTTATAACTTCGGTTCAAACTGAAATAGGACATCCACTTTAGGTGTTTGAATACATTATTCTTTCAGCTGATTTTGCCAAAGTGTCAAAATATTTTAAGGGAGAAAAAGGAGAGAAGAAGACTTTCGAGGGAATGTATTTTTAACTGTCCCTAAATTGTGTTCCAATACAGCATTAACACAGAACTGAGGAAAGAATTGGGACACTGAGCCCTTAGCGTTAATGTTACGTGGTAACACGTGTATCTGATTTTGCACACTTACCCAAACAAATGTACTGACAAGTATTAGATGAAACTGTAATCGCTTATGAAACGATTGTCATTTTAGTGGTGATGAATAATAGGTCTTCCCTCATTACCTTAAATTTAAACAAAAATGTAATGTTTGAATTGTTGAACGTAGTGCCTGTTTCTAGATTTTGTAACTGAAAGGATGATTGGAAAGCTTAAGATTGTTGAGATTTTTGACGGTCTGCCAGTACACAATCATGAATATTTTTTGATATAGGTTTTATGTTTAATAACATTCCATTATGTAATGAAAATGTAATAAATCTTTTGAAGCACAATTTGCCATGAAAGGTCTATTGAGTTCTCTAGACTCCTTACTCATGAAGATTGGGTTAGCTCATTTTCCTTTTCATTGGAATGGTCTTTGTTTAATGATGAGGATTTCCAATTGAATTTGTTCAATGTAATCGAACTTTACATAGTGCACAGTGATCTGGGGGAGGAATCAGGAGTTCTGGGTTCTAGTTGCAGCTCTGTAGCTAAATCTGACTGCATGACCTTGAGCAGATCACCTCTTTTTGTTAATTGCACCTACGTGCCAGGCACTGAGCTAAGCACTTTACAAATATTGCCTGATTTGATCCTCACAATGACCCTGGAAAGTAGCCATTGTTATCATCCCCATTTTACAGTTGAGGAAACCAAGGCAAACAGGTTAAGTGACTTGTCCAGGGTCAACACAGCTTGTAAGCATAACTTCTGAAGACACAAAAACAGTGCCAGTGAAGAGGAAGATGTGGGGAGTTGTCAGAGACTGATGTGAAGCCAGTATGTATTAAAGAGGGAAGCAAGGGTAGATCATGGGAGCATGGGTGGCAGTTATTTAAGAATGAGAAAACAAGGACACAAATCAGGTTTTAAAAAAGTACATTGATGAAAAGAAGCTCAAAGAAGTAAGACCACTGTGTGCTGTTAAGTGATGGACAAATGAGAGAATTCTGGAATGAGGAGGTAACAGATGATAGGAAAGAGGCATGTAGCATTCAATCAAAGATGACCATTTGTCAAGGTTTGCTATAGAGGGGATTCTTGTTCCTATGTGGGTTGGACCAAGAGAGCCTCTGAGATCCCTTCCAGCTTCCAGAGTTCCTGTGATAATTCTAGTATGTGCTTTCATGAAAATGTAGCCATTGGAGGATTGGGATTCCTTTCCCCCCATACTGTGTTGGAACCACTAGGTAAAAGAAGATGGGAGAAAGTGATACAAATTCTAGGAAGGGTGTGGTAAGCCTGTAATTCAGGATATGCCAGAAGCAGGGACTGTGCCTAATGGGCAAAGCTTAGATCACCTACCATCATGCACACCAAGAATGTGGGAGCCCCAGTTGGAAAGGTGCTACTGAATTGAGATTTGGAATCGTAATGGATTATAGAATTTTAAATTGACACTCCAAACTTTTTTACTTTTGTTTCAAAAGTTTCAGAGAAATAAAGTTTTGCTTTCTACTTAAAATTTTTTCTTTGTCCTTTTTTTTCCGTTAGGTTTGATATCATACCAGTGCATTAATTTCTTTTCCCTGTCACTCATTCCATATTAGAAACTGGATAACTGTAGTTCATATGTCTGAATAAAAATGGGAACATTTTATAGAACACTAGAAGCTGACAATACTTGGCTTTGGATAGTGACAGTGATAGTGATAGTTTGTTAAAATTTTCTGAGATATTTCTTTAAAGTCATCGTGCTTCCCCATAAATTTCAAGTACTTGCCTTTGACAGGTCCCTCTCCCAGCTCTCTCTTCATCCCTGAATTGCCTGCAGGCCAGGTACTTTGCTTTCAGTACATTATTTAACTATGGTTAATCTGTAGTGAATGTGAGGTTATTGCCAGATTTGGTGAAAGAAACACACATTGTCTCATCTTCAGGTTTTATTAACCAAATCTCAGAAAATGAATTGGTTTTAAAACACTGACTCTTTAAAACAGGCCATTTCAAGTCCATCACACTCATTTGGTTGGTTGTCCTTCATTCTCAGAGAGGACAAAAATGATATCACTATGTTCGAGTCATACTCATTTACAGAAAAATGAATACCCATTTGAACTCATTATGGCATGGTATAAAGCAAAATGGCCGCATGAATTTCGTTTTTGTGTCTCAGTTATTGAGACGTAATAGACAGTCTGAACCAAAAAAGTAAAATATTTTGATCTTGGAATAATAACTCAAATATACACAGTTCCTTTGGTGAACATGATTAAAAATGGGCCCCGTAGGTTTCCTGTGTCCCTTTCAGTGCTTGAAGTTGTGATTCTGTGTGAGGCTTTTGGGGGTTATTGTGTGGGAGGTTGGAGGGGTGTCAGTGGCACCAAAGTATATTTAAATATATATAGCACGTTGTGGACCTTCCACACAAAGGCCATGAAGATCGAAATATATATAAGGTGTTTTGTAGCTCTGAAAGCACGATATCTTTATATATCACAATGAAGTTCTTTTGTATCAACAAGAACAATTTGGTGTAAAAGATAAAGGAGGAAGGGAATCGTGAGAGTTGCAAAGTTAGCCGGTAAACACTGAATTCCTTTTCTGTGCCAGATCAAAGAGGATGGCAGTTCGTGGCTCTAATAAGGTCACATGGGACAAGTCCACTATTAGAGGAAGTTCAACCTCGTACAAAGATATTTCAAGGGAAGTAGCTCTCACCTTCTGTGTGACCCTGAGCAAAGAGCTTGCTTTCTCTGGGCCTCATTTTCCTCTAAAACGAAGGGGTTAAATGAGTTCTAAGTCCCTCCCTACTCTAGGATTTAGGTTTCTTTTAAGAACTGCCTGCCTGCAGGAAGGAGGAGTAGGAAGGCAATCCTAGCTCTAAATACTGCCTGGGACTATTTGGAGGCGGGAATGAAGCGGCTGAAGAGGAGAATGACATAAGAGCAGAAGGATGGGGGTGGGGGGGATGTTTTCAATTTAGCTTCTACTTAGAGCAACATGACTACAATAGTGATAAAGCCTCAGAGCCGGCTGCTAGTGGCCCCTCTCCCTGATAACTCTGGATATACGTTGTATATAAAGCAGGAGCTGTGTCATTTCCATGTAGTGCTTAATAAGTGCTTGTTGATTGATGATAGCCCCAGGATGAAAGGCAAGGTTTGGATAAAACTTAGTCCTAGCCCTCAGCTTACAAGTTAGAAAGGGAACATGACACGCATTTAACAAGAGCCTAAGAGAAGTGTGCATGAAGTGAGAGGCGAGAGTGTCCAGAAGGCTACTGTCTTGGAGTTGGGCCTTGAGGGGGTCGGGATTCCACTGGAGCTGAAGAGGCAGAAGCCTGGGAGCAGGACAGCTCAGTGTACGTAGTGGGGCAGTAAGAAGTGCGAGACCTTGTTTTGGTGCCCGACGTATAACCCATATCGAGCCCGAGATGGAGAGGAGAAAAAGAGGAGTTCCTTTCTATGATGGTACATCCTTGTATCTATAAAGAATGACTTCCTGTGAACTGTTTCCCCTCATACCTTTGGCCTTCCCATGCTCCAAGATAATGAAGGCAAGTGGAGTTTCCTTTTTCTCCTCAAAAGGAAATGTTTTCCTGAAAGCAGAGGAATGAGGAGGGACGGACTTACACCTAGGGCTGGGAAGAAGAAAATGAACTTTGCCAAACTAATTAAAGCCTGGAAAAATGCTTTTCTCAGCTTTTGTTCCAATTTCTGTTTTGCAATGTAGCCAAGGACAGGTTTGAGGGGAGTATATAGAACCCAGTTCTGCCTTCTAAGTTATTCCAATTCTTTGTGAATCAGCAGGTTTTCATTTAGAGATCATGATGAGTTCTAGAAAAAAGTTGGAGGGACATTTCATAAAACTTTAGAATTAAAAAAAGACTTAGGAGATCATTTAATACAATTCCCCTGTTTTATTGATGAGGAAAAAACTGACATGAAGATGGCAAGTCCTTGGGGTCACAATGTAGGCTTTGGTTGCAAAGCTGTCACTCAATCACACCACACTGCTCCTCCACCTTGTGTGTAATATATATATGAAACCAACTAACCTCACCAGCAATGAAACTAAGAGATTGTATGAAGTGCCCATGGCTACTGGTGATATTAGTAGCAGACCAAGGGTTACAACTCCAGATTTCCACTCTAAAGCTAGCTATTTTTCACTCTGTTCCTTTGCTTAGCAATAGACAGCAATTGGCCAACCCAGCCAACGAGCTTTTAATTATTTGGGTTGCCTTAGGTAGAAGACAGGTAGCTTTTCTCCAAAGCACCTGAATTTGGGCACCCATAGACACCTGGATCATTTGCCGCCTAAGTTATGCTCAGTTGTACTTTCAAAAAAGATACCCGGGGATAGAGCACTAGTCTTGGAGTCGGGAGGACCTGAGTTCAAATGTGACCTCAGACATTTGACACTAGCTGTGTGACCCTGGGCAAGTCACTTAACTCCAATTGCCTCACCAAAAAAGCCCCCCCACTACCAAAAAAAGATACCTTCTAAAAAAAAATTATCAAGCATTTATTTTTCTTCCTATCTCCCCTCTCTTTCCCCTCAAAAGAAAAAGGAATACAAAACCATTGTACCAAATAAACATAATCAAGAAAAAGTAATTCCCCTATATCACATCCAAAAATGTATCTCTATATATTAGCCTCCTCTGTCATGAGATGGGTGGCATTCATCATTGCTCCTCTTGAATCATGATTGATTGACCATTTCATTGATCAGAATTCTTTCGGAATAGTTCATTTTTATATACAATATAAATTGTTCTCTGAATCAGTGCATACAAGTCTTCCAGGTTTCTCTGAAACTGCCTCTTCATTTCTTCCATCATGATATTATCCCATTACATTTGTGTACCATCATTGGTTCAGCCATTCCCCAAGCATGCCGCAAATCCCTAGTCTCCAGCTCTTGGTCTCTACAAAGAGTTGCTGTAAAGATTTTTGTGCACAGAGGACTTTTTGCTCTTTGATCTGTTTGGAGTATAGGCCTGGTGGTGGCATGGCTGGATCAGAGAGCATGCAGTTGAGTAATTCGAGAGCAGTAATTCCAAATTGCTTTCCAGAATTGTTTTACCAATTCATGGCTCCACAAGTCATATATCAATCTCCCCATTTGCCTGAAACCTCTCTAACATTTTTCACGTACCATTTTGGTCAACTTTGCAAATCTAAGGGGTGTTGCTTTAATTTGTATTTTTCTAATCAAGGATTTGGACCTATTTATGGCTATAAATAGCTTTGACTTTATGGCTATAAATAGTTTTTATTTTATGGCCATAAATAGCTTTGATTTTTTTATGACTATAGATAGCTTTGATATCTTCCCTTGAGAATTCCTTATTCATATCCTTTGAATACCTGTTGGGGAATGACTCAGTTTTATAAATTTGAATCAGTTACTTACATATCTTGGAAATGAGAACTTTATGAGAAAAATCTGCTTTGAAGATATTTTTTCCCAGTTAATGATTTACCCTCTAATCTTAGTTGCATTGCATTCTTTTGGGCAGCTCCATGGTGCAGTGTATAGAATGCTGGGCTCGGAGTCAGGAAGACCTGAATTCAAATCCAGCCTCAAATACTTAACTAGCTATGTGACCCTGGGTAAGTCACTTCACCTCTGTCTGACTCAGTTTCCTGGACTGTAGAACGAGGATAATAACACTACCTCTCTCCCATGGTTCTTGTGAGGAACATAATATACACAAAGTCCTTTGCAATCTCTTAAGTGCTATACAGCAATTGATATTATTATTAATTGTATGAAATCAAAATTGTCCATTTTATCTTCTGTGATCCTCTCCATCCTTTGGTCATATACTGTCTCCCTATTAAATGAGATAATATTTGCCAGGTGTTTAGCACGGTGCCTGGCATATAGTAGGCCCTACAAAAATGCAGTAATACTGCATAGAACCTATCATATTCATGAGATATTGCAAATTATTTTTTTAGTAGTGTTGCTGTTAACTGCCATCGCTCTGCCTTCAAAGAAGATCATTTTTTGTTGCCTGTGATGGTTTCTCAGGCTCTTGTTCTCCTCATCATGGTGATCAATTTAGACTTTCTATGGAAATGGTGTTAGTTTGTGACCATGTCTTTTTTGGTCCATTTCCCACTTGTCATCTTGTTCAAATAAGTCGTGTGGAGTTAAATTGTTATCTAGCCATACCTCCCTCACCTTGTTCATCTGAAGTTGATTTGTGTGAACCCAATTATAAGACGTTACATGTATACTCCCATTATATTTCATATCTTGTGATAATTGTAACCGTAGCATGAGGCAATTCTTTGCCCTAGCAAGTTCTATCTTGTATTATATATATATGCATATGCATATTATTGCCCCCCAATATTGCAAACCCTTTGAGGGCAGGGACTGGATCTTTTAAAAATCTTTATCTCTTCAGTAACTAGCCCAGTATGTCATCCATTTAGGGCGGGGGTGGGGAGTCAGAAAGAAGTCCCACAGGAACTTGACAAATATTTCTTTAATTCAGTTCTCAAAAACATTAAACCTGCAGTTTGGGTATTTTGCCATGAGATTCAGTTCTGCCTCATTGTTGTTGTCCCGACTATGGGTTAATTGATCACTAGACCCAAGATTGACATAGGGTACCATGCATACTCAAAGCCTTCTAGATTTATAACCGCAGATTTCTCACTTTTTTTTTTTTTAAGTTTTATGTAGAGAGGACAGTGGTGTGAACATAGTTCCAGGAATGTATGACTGAGATTAGCAGGTCCACCTGCTCTCTCCAGTCTGGCTAAGTCAATAGTCAATAACGGTCAATAAACATTAGTTAAAAGCCTAGTTGGTGCCAGGCACTGTGCTAAGTGCTGGAGATAGAAATGCAAAAATAGAAAGCTGGTCCCTGCCCTCCTGAAGAAGTGGGAAGCCAACAGCATGGTGGAGAAAACCCATCAGATGACATCAGCAACTCTGCTGAGAAGCCCCTAGCGGCAGCTTCAGAGGAAGACAGGTGTTCTAAATGGGCCACAGACGAGCCAAACGAGGGATGTCACTCACACTAGCGGCCTGGGGATCTGTGGCAAAGCAAGTAGAGAAACTATTTTTCCTGGCTATTTACCTTGCTTGTCTGCTTAACTGGATGAATCTGTTTTGAGTTAATGAATCCTCAGGTTTGGTTTAAAAAAAAAAAAAAGAATGGACTCATGTGAATGAATGTCTAGTAAATATGTCCTTGGAATCAGGGTGTAGCTTCCAGGAGTCTGACCTGTGGTACAGTAAAAGGTACTGAGGTACAATAAAAATAGCTCAAGTTACATTCGACCTCTCCTTTGCAAAAATATAGTGAATTTGTAGCATCATTTTTTTCTAATAAAGGTCTGGAAGGAAAGAGAATGTCCATTGCCTAGGAAATGACTGAACACGTTGTGGTTCTTGAATGGAATGGAATCGTATTGCACTATATGAAAGGATGAATAGGAGAATCCAGGGAAACTTGGGAAAACATGAGTCAGTACAGAGCAAAATATATAGAGAAAGGAAGAAAGAGGGGAGAGGGGGAGAGAGAGACAGAGAGAGAGAGACACAGACAGAGAGACAGAGACAGAGAGAGAAAGTTGTGTTAAATGTCACATTTCAGGAAGGACATTGCTAAAATGTCTGAGGTAACCAGGATAGTGGTGGGCTTAGAGATTACACCAAATGAGAAGTCAGACTTGGAAAAAGGACTTGGAATGTTCAGAGTGAATAAAAGAAGACTTCTGGGGATATAATAGCTGTCTTCACATATTCAAGTAACTTCTCATTCTGCTTGAGCCTAGAGAACAGAAGTAGGACGATGGGTAGAAATTGGAGTGAGGTTAATGATAACAGGCTACCATACTGATTACATTTTAAAATCTACAAAGTGCCTTATATAAATATAGACTTGGGCCAGCTAGGTGACGCAGCGGATAGAGCTCCAACCTTGGAGTCAGGAGGACCTGAGTTCAAATCCAGCCTCAGATACTTGACACTTACTAGCTGTGTGACCCTGGGCAAGTCACTTAGCCCCAGTTGCCTCACCAAAAAGCAAAAATAAATCAATAAATCAATAGAGACTTGATGAAAGGAATAAATTCCCCAAAGTGGAAGGATTTGCCTTGGGGGGAGGGGGCTTCCCCTCATTGTGGTCTTCAGGCAAAGGCTAGATGGTCACTTGTTAGGTATTTGGCACAGATCAAATGAGATCATATTTGTAGCATAGTACCTGGCACATAGTAGGTGTTTAATAAATTCTTACTCCCTTCCCCTCCCCCTAGTGGGTTTTTGTTCAGATTCCAATTGGAAGCTCACTTCCTACTCCAAGATTTTGTGAATATTTAGAGTAACTTGAAAAAATTCAGTACCTTTCCCCCTAGTCGTTAAGTTTTCCCTTTACCTACTCAACCTGAATTTCAGGTTATAGTAAGAAGTCTTTTCCCACAGGTTTGGACATAATGTTTTGTTTTTTTAATCTTTCAGCAATGGTTATGCCGCCCCCCCTTCACCACAGACATTTTCCCCACTCTGCATAGGCAGAGCCAAACTCACTGTTGGCCTGATCAATCTCATTGTATTTCTTATTCCTGATTTTTCCTCCTCCTCGTATAATTCGATCAGAAACACCCTTTGATTTTACCCTTTTAAGGGGTACAAAACATACCCCATGACTGAAATGTGTTCCTTTATCTGCTGTTCAGACCCTTCAAGGCCCAGACCAGCTGCCACCACCTCCATGAAGCCCTCGCCTATCCTATCTATTCCCCAAGTTCTCCGTGCTCTTTCTCTCATAAAGTTACTTTGTATTTATTTTTGTAAATTCACGTTTTTCATGTTATATCCCCTCACAGTGCTTCAGATAAGAACAATTCCTTTTTATCTTTGTATTCACAATACCTATGGCACAATGCATTAAATATTGTAGGAGATACAGGACCTGGAGTCAGGACGACATGAATTCAAATCCAGACTCAGATTCTTACCTGTGTGACCTGGGCCAAGTCAGTTAATCTCTGTCTGTCTCAGTTTCCTCATCTGGAGAACAGAGATAATAATATCTAGTTATCAGGACTGTTGTGAGGATAAAATCAGATTATTCATTAAAGTGCTTTGTAAAACATAAAGCCTTCGATATAAATGTTAGTAATTATCATTAGTCATTGTTGTTTTGTTGAAATGATTGGTTGGATTTTTAAGTTTGCCCCCTTTCATCACTTGTCGATCTAAGAGGATATGTATTTGAACTAATTTACCCAGTGAAGTCTCAGTTAGCTCTGGGTAAGCAGATATCTCCCAGTTATTCCTGAATAACTTCTGTCAGACGTGAAAGAGTGAGCAATGTTTTCAAAATGGAGTGATTGTTCAGTCAAACCTGACTTTTCATGACCCCATTTAAGGTTTTTGTTTTTTTGTTTTTGTTTTTGGCAAAGATCCTGGAGTGGTTTGCCATTTCCTTCTCCAGTTCATTTTACAGATAAGGAAACTGAGGCAAACAGGGTTAAGTGATTTACCTAGGGTCACACAGCTAATAAGTCTCTGAGGCCAGATTTGAACTCAGGAAGATGAGTCTTCCCAACTCCAGACCCAGCTCTCTCTCCACTTCACCAACCCCTCAAAAATGGAGTAATAAATTATTAATTCCTTTGAAATAGACAAGGGGGTGGGTGGGAGGGAGGGCCAGTGAGGGAGGATAAGACCCTTCTCAAAACTAAGACTCACTCATTCAAAAACATAGTCACTGGTGTTACCAAGCTTCATTTAAGTGAAAGTGATTTTGAGACAACTCTGCTTATTTTAAAATTACTTTGGTCAGATAATTTTAGCATTAAGGAAATTTAGGGGAGGGGTGATTTTTGGAGTATGGCCTGGCTAGAGTACTGCCCTAGTGGGAGACTTTGATTAGCCTGAGGCCCTGAAGAGGTGGGCAAAGAATGTTGAAAGGGAGGTGGGAGGTCGCTAATGAGAAGCTTCCCCATTTTGGAAGGTTTGCTTTGGACACTCCCATCTTTCTCCCCTCCCCTCCCACTTCCTCTTTCCTCCATTCCCCTCTAATCCTCTCCCCTCCCCCTAATTGCCAGGGTCCAGAGCACCCTCTTGGGCATTCCATCTTTTTGCTGAGGCCAGAGAGTAGTGCCTTCGGTAACAAACTGCCTCTGGCAAGAGGACCACACTCTTTACCCAGAACATGCCATTTGGAACCAAATGTAAGCAAGCACAGTTCTTTAGCATGGATTGCAACTGGATTCATTGCAGAAGAAAGATGGGGGCAGCTAGGTGGTGCAGTGGATAGAGCAATCGGCCCTGAAGTCAGGAGGACCTGAGTTCAAATTCAGCTTCAGACCAAACACTTGACACTTACTAGCTGTGTGACCCTGGGCAAGTCACTTAACCCCAATTGCTGGAGAAAAAAAGAAGAAGAAGAAAGATGGAAAGAACCCCAATTTGAATGTTAAATTGAAATGTTTTCATTAGAATTTTTCGCAAGTGTTTCTAAGGTCCTCAAGCTTTCAGAAATTATAGTGAAAAGAATAGTTTATTCCATCTAAAACCAGAACTATCTTCCACTGGACTGGAAAGATTCAGTGATAGGAGCTGAAAGTGACTGACACATCCGAGGAGAATACGTCCCGTGGTGTATTAGAAAGAGACTTTGGACTAAGGCAGAGGGTGTGAACCTTTCATGGACCTTTTTGTAAGCCTGTGAAAGCTTATGGAAGGAATCATAATTTTTAATGCACAAGTAGGATTACCAAAGAAACAATTCTACAGTCATCAAAAGACTGGTAAAAATAGCTAGCAATTATGTACTGCTTTAAGTTTTGCAAAGTGCTGTACCAAAAATCTTATCTTCCACCAATCCTGGGAGGTAAGTACTATTATTATTCCTACTTTACATATGAGGAAACTGAGGCAGGCAGATGTTAAGTGACTTGCCCAGGGTCACATAGGTAGTAAATATTGGAGTCTGGATTCAAACTCAGAGCATCAATCTATCTGCTGTGCCACTTACCTGCCTCCAAGTTCTTTGATGCCAGGTTGAGAATCAGAGGACTTCAATTAACTCGAATACCCAGGTAACCTAAAGGCCTCTGGGCCCCCGCCCATCCAACCCCCATTGCTGTGCCTTACCAGGGCCTTTCCATCTAGCCTGCAGCTGCACTTTCTTTTATGTGGTGACTCCTCCAAATTGCATGAAATCTCCTTGAAAGCAAAGGCGACCCTGCTTTTTCTATTTGTGCCCCAGTGTTCAGCACCCTGTGCTTGGCCTGTAGTAAGTGTTTAGAAATGCTCCTGTATTCATTTGTTGATTCTCGCTGGGCTCATTTTCCTCACCTGAAGGGGACTGAACTCTGAATCTCTAAGGTTCCACCCAGATTTGTGGTCTTGTGAATATGCTGTTGAGAAAGTCTAAACACAGCTGGCCACCTGCCAACATGGCAGTTGCTCCAGGAGGGTCAGGTTGGCTTACTGCTGGCTCCATAACCCTGCACTCCATGACATTACCAAGGCTCGCGGGATGGTAGGGGCAAAGTTCTCCGGCCTGCCTTGGGCCTCACCCCCTGGAGCCTGGCCTGGGGTGGCTAGATGACGAGAATTCCAAGTATGCTCTCAGACATTCCCTCTTGTGATCTGATTCTGCTGACATGGGTCTGGCCCAGATTTCTTCATTGCCCTTAACACTCCTCTCATGAATATCTGGGGTAGGAAGGAATCTGTAAGAATAACAGGAGGGAAAACCAGGTGGAGCAGTGGATAGAGCTCTTGCCTGGGAATTAGGAGGACCTGAGTTCAAATCTGGCCTCTGACACTTTACATTTCCTAGCTGTGTGACCCTGGGCAAGTCACTTAACCCCGACTGCCACACCAAAAAAAAAAAAAAAAAAAGAATAACAGAGGAGCAGAGAAATCCAGAAATGGCCTTAGCTCTACCATGTTGGCTTGAAATGACAGATAAGTTGCTCTACCATCTTGAAATAATGGAAATATATTTCAGCCCTCTACAATCTTAGAACCGCAGAGTCGGACGGGACCTTGGAAATTCTCTAGGTTGGACTGGAACCTGAACAAGAATCCCCTGTGATCCCTGATAAGGGTTGATCTGGCCTCTGCTTGGACTCCTGTGAGGGGAATCTCATTACTTCCTAACATAGGCCATTCCCATTTTTCATAATTATTAGTAATTAATAATAATAATAATAATAGTAGCTAGAACTTACATTGGTGCTTACTATGTGTCAGGCATTGTACTAAGCACTTCACAAATATTCTCATTTGATCCTCACAACAACCCCTGGAGGCAGGTGCTATTATTATCCCCATTTTGCAGTTGAGGAAACTGAGGCAAACCGATGTGAAGTAACTTGCCCAGGGTCTCATAGCTAGTAACTGTTCTGAGGCTAGATTTGAACTCAGGTCTTCTTGACTCCAGGTCCAGCATTCTAGCCACTACACCCCTTAGCAACTTCCATTTGGCCTAAATCTGTCCCTCCGCTACTCCTAGAACAAACAGAAGAAGTCTGTTTCTTTTTGTACACATCAGCTCTCAGAACCTTGAAGTCAGCTATTTCATACACCTGGTTATGACACTTAGGAAAATACAGACTCATGAGATGCCCTGGATGAACCCCTTCCAGGTTACAAGGACCCCCATTGCTTTCTACAAAACAGGTGGCCAATTTTAAAAACAGTTGAAATTCTTCTGTAGGCTTGCTACCAGTCTCCATCTTTTGAACACTGAAATGCAATGTGATTTCAGAAGATTCCTGGATATTGGGAGAGAAGACATTCCCTCTTCCCTCCTTTATTCCTAGTTATCATTAAGAAAGTACTAGGCAGTAAGGTCCTACTCAGTTTAAAAACCACTTAAGTTCTCAGTATATACAGAACGCCTTGCTGGGGACCGAACAAAGAGGCACCAGGTTCTGCCTTCTGGGAGATAAGAGCGGAGTGGAGAGAGACGTGACTTACTCAGAATACATACACAGTCAGGGCACCGAGAGACAAAAGCCCAATGCTTATTCCCTACTTGGTGGATCCGGAAAGGCTTGGAGCTGAGCTTTAAAGGATGAGTAGGTCGGCTGTGAGGCTTAATATTGCAAGGGACCAAATTCAACGGGTAAGTACACGTTGGAGGAAGGCATTCTAAACACAGAAAATGGTGTTAGCCAAGGGGATGTGGGAAGATGCAGGATGTGTTTGGAGAATGAGGAGCCCAATTGGAACAGAATTTATAAAGTACTTGGAGGAAAATGCTAGAAGAGAACAAATTAGCCTCGAGTGAACACTCAGACTACAGCAGCGCTAATAATGCCCCCCTCCCTGGGAATCAAGCATTGAAGACAAAGTCAGACCCTGATAGCAGTTGCAGTCAGATGGGGCTCCCCTGCCTTCCTCCCTCAGTCCCTTAGAGAGGCTTGTCTTGGGTTCTGATAGCAGCAGCCCACACCCGGTGAGGGTCTCTTCTGGTCAGGAGAGCAGTGATGCTCCCTCTCTACAAATGCTTTATTCCCCCAAAAGGCTAAGTGCCACAGCACGTTGGGAACTGGGGCAGGGATGTCACTCAGACAACTGTCAAAACAAAGTCTACATGACTTGGGGCTGCATGTCTCTGGATTCCTCCACCCTTTGCCGTTTTATAATCTTGTTTTTCACAAAGTTAATTTTCCACTGGGCTGCCTGCTGCCTTAGGGGTACTTCCTTATCCGGATTCTATGTAAACAGCAGGAACTTGGTGGGGGTCCTGGTACAGCTTGGCCAAATCTCAATTCTGAGAGATAGAAGTGGTAAGTAAAAATGGCACCAGACTCTGGAGTGCTCTGAGTGGTTTGGCAGGGGTATTTAGATTTGACTTGGAAGCCAGAAGGAAACTAGTGATGATTTCTAAGTAAAAGAGAGACGTGATCAGATCTTTGCATAAGGACAATTAGCTTGTCAGTTGTATAGTGAGTAAAGGGGAGAAGGGAGGAAAGACTGACTAGGTAGGACTTGGTAACTGATTAGATAGGAGACATATGGGAGAGGGTGATTTTGAAGATGGTATACCAAGGTTCCAAATACAAGAGACTGAGGGAATGAGTGGGTGGTGCCACTGACCCAAACAGTAAAGTCTGAAGGAAGAGGAGTTTGGGGAAGCAGGGGAAAGATGACCTCCCTTTGGGATATATTGTATTTCAGGCATGACTGGGACATCCAGATGGAGGTATTCTCTAACAGTTGGAGAGACGGGTCTTCTGGGGGTTGGGAAAGATGTTAGGTCTGGAGACAGAGAAATCATTTGCATAGAGATGATAGCTGAATGGGCTGTTGTGAATGAACTTGACCAGGAAGGGAGTGGAGACAGACAGAGAGAGACAGAGACAGAGACAAAGACAGAGACAGACAGACAGAGACAGAGACCGAGAGAGACAAAGACAGAGAGACAGAGAGCAGACAGAATACTGGGCAACGCCCACCCGAACAGTTTGGGAAGAGCATGGAGGAGCCAAAAATGAAGAAGATGGTGATTGTGTAGAAAAACAATGGGTCTCTGGGGCCAAGGGAAGAGAAAAGATGGAGGAGGCATGGTCAGCCTAAGGCCCTCCTAACTCTGGAAGACCTGAGTTCCTTAGCTATTTCATCTCATGAATGAGAAGCAACCCCTAAGAATATTGTATTTCACACAACTCAGCGCTGATTAAAAAGTTCTGAGCTTGAGCCCCTGGAACTCATGTATCACAGGCTCGTTGGATCATAGCACCAGAGCTGAAGGGGACCTTGGAGTCTAACCCCTTCATTTTACAGAGGAGAAACTGAGGCAGAGAGAGGAAGCAGCTTGTCTAAGTTCCCTTAGTTCGCGAGAAAATTGAGCTGTGAACCCTAGTCCTCCAATCTCCAGTCCAACATGCCGCCTCTTTTGGGGTGACCTCACCTGAGCCCCGTCACCTACCTACCCAGGTCGTAATTTATTTAAACCGGGCGAGGGTTGACAATTTGATCCTTTCCACATTTCCAGGGTGCGGGCTGCCTTTTCACAGTGGACACCTTCTGCCCTCTTGTGGTCAATTTTAGAAGCTCCATTGACAGCTTTGGATGCTAAGGTTTCTGCTGCAGGAAGCGTTGGTATGGGTGGGACAGAAGAAATGGAGTCTACCTAGGACAGAGCTCCTTAGCTTCCCGTGTCAAAGACGTGATTGCTAGCATAACCAATGGGCAGCCGGTGTGTTCCACTGGTATCCGGGTAACATCAAGAGAAAGCAAAGAAGGCACGTTGGGTGCCTCTTTCCCCCAACCCTGGTAAATTTATGGGAGAATATGGACAAGAGTTACACAGGATAGGCAGGCACGGATGGGTTGCAATCTGCATGGAATGTCTACACTGTAGAAATGACAGATCCATTAGAGTATAATTGAAAAATATTCAGTCATAGCATGGCCTAAAGAGCAGAAATTCAATCAGAATAAAGGAACATTTTTAGGGGACATATGATCTAATACTCCAACAGAGTATCAAAGAAAATTAGATTTAGAGTCAAGAAATATGACTTGTAACACTAGCCTTGGCCCTCAGCTTTCTCATTTGTAAGAGGAGGACCTTGTTCTAAATTACACATTCCCTCCCACCTCTAAGACTCTTTGACTTATATTGTTTCTGAATATTACTTTTTGTGGAATCTGTGGTTTAGAACCGCAATTCTAGGTTTGAGCAGATCATGTTCACTTTGGGGGCTTCTCAGCTGCTGTCTCTCTGGCTTACGCTCCACCCCAGGATCTTCCTTGGAAACACCAGAATTTGGTTTGTTTCTAGGTTTCACAACAAAAAGAAAGAGGACTTGGATTCCCTTGTAAGTACTCAGGCTAATGTAACAACGGAGGGCAGACTTTATTTAATAGAACCCCCCCCCCCCCCAACACATACACACACACACACACACACACACATACACACAATGTCTTTTTTGTTCTTGTTGTTTTCTTTTCTTACTTAAATTTATTTATTTGTAGTTTTCAGCATTCACTTCCGTAAGATTTTGAGTTTTAAATTTTCTCCCCCTCCCATTTCTTCCCCCCTACCCCAAGACAGCATACAATGTGATATAGGCTCCACATATACATTCATATTAAGCACATTTTCCCCATTAGTCATGATGTAAAGAACAATTAGAACTAATGGGAGGAACCACGGGAATGAGACAATAAAACAAAACACCAAAGGAAAAGGAGAGCCAATAGCATGCTTCCCTCTGCATTCAGACTCTGGAGTTCTTTCTCTGGGTATGAATAGCAATTTCTATCACGAATCTTTTGGAGTTGTCTTAGATCCTTGTATTGTTGAGAAAAGCCAAGTCTATTAAAGTCAGTCATCCCATAGTGTGGCTGTTACTGTGTGTATGTTCTCTTGGTTCTGCTCATTTCACTCTGCATCAGTTCATGTAAGTCCAAGTTTTTTTGAATTCTGCCTGCTTATCATTTCTGATAGCACAATAGCATTCCATTACGTTCACATACCACAACTTGTTCAGCCATTCCCCAATTCATAGGCATCCCCTCAAATTTCTAATTCTTGTCACCACAAAAAGAGCCACTATAAATATTTTTGTACACGTAGATCCTTTCCTCATTTGTATGATCTCTTTGGGATACAGCCCTAGAAGTGCTATTGCTGGGTCAAAGGGTATGCACATTTTTATAGCCCTTTGGGCAGTTCAAATTGCTCTCCAAAATGGTTGGATCAGTTCACAACTCCACCAACAATGCATTAGTGTTCCAATTTTCCCACATCTTCTCCAACATTTATCATTTTCCTGTTTTGTCATGTTAGCCAATCTGATAGATGTGATGTGGTACCTCAGAGTCATTTTGGTTTGCATTTCTCTAATCAATAATGATTTCAAGCATTTTTTCATATGACTATAGATAGCTTTAATTTATTCCTCTGAAAACTTCCTGTTCATATCCTTTGACCATTTCCCAATTGGGGAATAACTTGTATTCTTACAAATTTGACTTAGTTCTCTATATATTTAAGAAATGAGGCCTTTATCAGAGACACAGGTTGTAAAACTTCTTTCCCAGTTTTCTGCCTCCCTCCTAATCTTGGATGCATTGGCTTTATTTGTGCAAAAACTTTTCAATTTAATGTAATCACAATTGTTCATTTTGCATTTCATAATGTTTTCTATCTCTTGTTTGGTCATAAATTTTCCTTTCTCCATAGATCTGAAAGGTAAACTACTCCTTGATCTTCTAGTTTGCTTATAGTATCAGTCTTTATATCTAAATCGTGTATACATTTTGACTTTATCTTAGTATAAGGTATAAACGATGTTGGTCTATGCCTAGTTTCTGCCATACATTTTTCCGGTTTTCTCAGCAGTTTTTGCTAAATAGTTATTTCTTATCCCAGAAGCTGGAATCTTTGGATTTATCAAATAATAGATTAGTATAGTCATTGACTGTTATGTCTTGCATACCTAACCTATTCCACTGATCCACCACTCTGTTTCTTAGCCAGTACCAAATAGTTTTGATGATTGCTGCTTTATAACACAATTTAAGATCTGGAATGGCTAGGCCACCTTCCCCTGCATTTCTTTTCATTAGTTCCTTTAATATTCTGGATGTTTTGTTCTTCAAGATGAATTTTGTTATTGTTTTTTCTAGCTCCATAAAATAATTTTTTGGCAGTTTGATAGTAAGCAATGTAATAATGTAGGGCAGGTTTATTTAATAGAAACCCCATTCCCCCCCTCCCCACACACACACAATGTTTTGCCCTTGAGCTCAGAAACAGTCCACAAAACTCTGCAGCTAAGAAATCTCTCTAGTTCTCCAGACTGCCCTGGTTTGAGACGAGGTTTGCTCTTCCAAATTGTGTCCCTGTGCCTTACAGCTGGTTTGCCTTCCGTTCCCACTTGGGCCAGGGACTTTGTGGTTGCTGGAGTACCTGTGAAATCTTCCTCCAGGGAGCTGAGATCTCTCGTGTCTGACTCACACCTCTCAGCCCTGGTTTACTCTCCATCTGGCATTCTCCACCCTCCTTTTTAAAGGGCAAACCCAAGGGTGTAGCTCAAGTCGTCAAGCAGTGAATCATCTTCAGCTGTGATATCAGCATTACTGCCGGGACCAGGTAAGTAATTCATACCTTATCAGGGAGTTGACCTTGTCAAGTAACTTCATGCTTGGTTTTTCTTTTTAAAGATGAAATTTTATTTGTAGGCTTTGTTTTTGTATCACCTACATTTCTCAGTGTGTCCTTTCTCTCCCCCTTTCCAATTTTTTCAGGTCTCTTTTTTTAGCTAAACTTTCCCAGTTCACATTTGGTGTTCAGTCATTTTTCAGCTGTATGTAACTCTTCATGACACCATTTGGGGTTGTCTTGGAAAAGATACTAAAGTAGTTTGCCATTTGTTTCTCCAGCTCATTTAACAGATGAGGAAACTGAGGCAAACAGGGTTAAGTGACTTGCCCAGGGTCACACTGCTAGTACGCATCTTCCAGTGGATTTGAGCTCAGGAAGATGAGGCTTCCCTATTCTCAGTGGTCTGCCCCCTGCGCCACCTAGCGGCCTATTCTCAGATGGCATGATCTAAAATCCCCTCCCAGTAATTATCCTACACGGTTTGTCAATGCCTTCCCTAAAACGTGGTCACACTAATATCCTCTTGGTAGGGCTAAGAATTCATCCCATTATTTTGGAAAGCAATTTTATTTGGCCCAATATTACAGGCTGTCACACACACACACACACACACACACACACACACACACACACACTTCAGCTCCTTTTCATGAATTATCTTCTATTAGAATGTAAGCTCCCTGAGGACAGGAACTGTCTACTTTTTTGCTTGTATTTGTATCTTCAGAGCTTAGCACAGTGCCTGGCTCATAGCAAGCACTCAGTTTGTTGCCTGCCTGCCTTTCAATTAACAAGCATTGGTTAAATCCTGAACATTTTTCTTCTTTTTTGCTCAATTTGTTTTTCAGAACTAAGAACTTGTAATTTTCTGTCATTGACCCAGTCTCGTCCTCTTGGCCTACTTAGGGGCTATTAGCCTCCCATGGTGGGTTACGAGGCCATGTGGAAAAGGACCTTTGGATACTAGCTTTCTGGGCTTTCTTCCAAGGGGGACAAGAGTCTGATTGCTTCTCTCTGGAGGCTGAACAGTAAGTGAGTTAAAGGTGGGACTTCCACGGGACCCATCACTGCAAAGGTGGTGAAAGATTGCTGACCAGCTGCCTTGGCAGGATGCTAGCCTGGCCACTGATTTCCCCACACTCCAGGGCAGGATGATCCGAGCTGTCCTCTGTTGGGCTGCAAAGAGACGAGTTTGTATTGCCGTGGTCAGTGACCAGACCAAGCAGAGAGTGGACTGTCCTACAGGGGCAGAGAAGGATCTACTGGCCAGTGGTATTCATCCCTCCGTGGTATAACCCAGGGCTCAGTTCAGCCCCACCCCCTTGACTCTTCCAGAAAACCTTTGATACACAGTGTTGGGTCACAGGCGTAGGAGGGAGGCAGAATGGAAGGTCTCATCCCCGATGCGGGTCAGTCCCTTCTCTGCAATTTACCTTCTTAGGCACAGAGGGGGTTTTCCAGGTTATGTTGGAGCTCAGAAACCATTTCCCTCTTTCTGGCCTCCGCTAACACAGCTCTGCCCACATACTCCCTCTTCCCTCCAGTTAGAGCAAGATGGGCAGAGCGGTACTAGAAGAGACCAGAGAGCAGTGAGGGTCCGCCTGGCATCCTTACCCCACTGGGATAAGAGCTAGGTGGCTGATCTGGATGCACAAGCATGTCAGAGGGGAGGGAACTGACGACTTGTGACACCTTCCTTGTCACTCCCTGTGGGACCACAGAGTTGTGAGCATTCTAACAGTTTCTGGGACCCGGATTCACAGTGGGATCAGTCTCTTCATCTGTGGAGTGGGCATATGATACTCCTTATCTGTGGCATTGAGGAAGGAAAGAATAAAGACAGTTTGATAAAACACTTCCTATTTATTGAGCACATTTTACCCCAAAGCCTGAGATGTAATTACCCAGTGCTGCCCCCAGAGAGACAACGACAACCTGGAGAGCATTAGACCTTGGGTGCTGGGTGTTTGATGTCTCTGGGCCTTGGGCTCCTCATAGGTATACTGAGGGGGCTAGGTGACCTCTGGAGGCAAAGAGATGGCGCCACAGCGCACAGAGCACCGGTCCAGGAGTCGGGAAGACCCGAGTTCAAACCCAGCCTCAGACACTTCCCAGCTGTGTGACCCTGGGCAAGTCATTTCACTTCCATCTGCCTCGATCTTCTCATCTACAAAATGGGGATAATAATAGCACCTACCTCGCAGGGCTGTGATGAAAATCAAATGGAATAATATTTGTAAAAAGTGTTTAGCACAGGGTCTGGCTCACGCAGAGTAAGGACCACATAAATGCTTATTCCTTCCCCGCCAGGGTCCCTTCCAGCTCTAAATCTGTGATCAAAGGCCAGTGTGGTGCTCAGCTCCTCAATGCCAGCTGCAATTCATTTCCACAACAAGAATAATATTTTAAAAAGCATTTATATATGACTTTCAGGTTTCCAAAGCACTTTATATCTAGTACCTCACAACAACCCTGCGACGTAGGTTCTATCATTATTCTCATTTTACAGATGAGGAAATGGAGGCCCAGAGAGGTTAAGAGGCTTGCCAAGTTTCATTCAGCCAGTATCTGAGGCAGGATTTGAATTCAGGTCTTCCTGTCTCCAAGTCCAGCGCCCATCTACTGCACCCCATGGCGGCCTTCAGGGTTCAGGAGAGGCTCAGGCACTCGTGTGAATCAAGCTTGGCCAGCTCTGCTGCAAACTCGTCTTCCTTCTGTCACATAGAAAAATAGATTCTTTCATTCACTCATCATTGACAAAGGGCTTACCATGTGCACAGCACCGTTAATGGATATGTACAAAAAATCCTGGCTGTATACAAGAGCCTTTGGTGGCATATGCACAACTCAACAAAAAGTCCCTTAAATGGATTTTTCTGCTGCAATAAAATGCTAGCCAGTTTTCCCCATCATTTATAGGGAAAAGCAAAAAGTGTTACTTCAGGCAGCACTGTCCGCCTGGTGCCCATGGGCCACCATCTTCCTGCAGTCCTTGACGGCGGACTCCGCCCTGACAGCTGGCCCAGGGCTGCTGTCCCACGCGGGCGAGGCTGCATCACTGATTCCTGTGGCACAGTTCTTTCTGGCTGACACTGGTGACCCGGACCGCCGTGGGGCAGTGCTGATGGAGACCCAGGTCCTCAAAAATGGAACCGCTTCTCGCCCTGAAAAACTCTGGCCTCTTCAGGCTTGATGGGGTTCCCACTCAAGCTGGTGGCAAAGAAGAAAGTGAAGGAAGTGTTAACTGGGGCACACGGTGTTGGGGGAGGGGAGCGATTCTGGTGATTCTGTTTTTCAAGGTTTGTGGAGGAACCTGAGTGGACGGGACGCCCACGAGGTGTCTTACACCGGACAACCCAACACCCTTTAAATAAAGGAGTGCGGTTCACTCGCAGTGACCCAGGGCATCCTCAGCTCTTTTGTTCTCAGCTTTGTTACCAGCACAGCCCTTCCACAGCCTGGACAAACCTACCCAGCTGCTGCAAGCAGGGGACTCTGCTGCTGTTTTCCACAGAAGGGACCACTGAGGCCATTTGGTCCAACCCATACCTGAGCAACAGTTCCCTCTCAGCTGTTCAGTCATCTCAGTTGTATCTGACTCTTTGTGACCCCATTTGAGATTTTCTTGGCAAAGACCGTGGAGTGGTTTGCTGTGTCCATCTCCGCTCATTTTACAGATTAGGAAACTGAGGCAAATGGAATTGTGTGACTTGCCCAGGTTACACAGCTAGCGAATGTCTGAGGCTGGATTTGAACCCAAGTCTTCCTGACTCCAGGGCCAGCACTCAATGCGCTATGGTGCTGCTGAGCTGCCCCAATAGATCCCTCTCAAAGATTAATCTTAAGTGCTCACCCAGACTCCAACTGAAGACTTAAGCCTCAGTTCACTCAATCCACTTTTCCTAGCTTTCTTAGGAAACTCTTCCTTCTGACAAATCCAAATCTACCCCCTGGAAATGTCTATTCGTTGACCTTCTCCTCCTTTCCTGACACTGATGAAGACCAGCCTCCTCTTCTTAACCTGAGGTACATGGACCTCGGGTGTCTAGGGATAGATTTCAAGGGGTCCATGAATTTGGAGGGAGACGAGGAATGACATTTTAAATTTCACCAATCTCCAACTGAAATTTAACATGTCCTTCAATTCTGAATGTGGGCAGCAAACCTGATTCTGAGAAAAAGTCCGCAGGTTTCACCTACCTGCCAATATGGAGGAGGGAAGAGTATCGAGGGTCCAAGACCCAACAAAGGTTAAGAAGCCCTGCTTCATACCTATCAGATTGGCCAACATGATCAAACAGGAAAATGACAAATGTTGGAGAAGATGTGGGAAAACTGGAACTCTAATACATTGTTGATGGAGTTGTGAAATGATCCAACCATTTTGGAGAGCAATTTGGAACTCTGCCCAAAGAGCTATAAAAACGTGCATACCCTTTGACCTAGCAATACCACTTCTAGGGCTGTATCCCAAAGAGATCATACAAATGGGAAAAGGACCCACATGTACAAAAATATTTATAGCAGCTCTTTCTGTGGTGGCCAAGAATTGGAAATTGAGGGGATGCCCATCAATTGGGGAATGACTGAACAAGTTGTGGTATTGTGGTACATGAATGTAATGGAATACTATTGAGCTATAAGAAATGATGAGCAAGCGGGCATCAGCAAAACCTGGAAAGGCTTGTATGGTCTGATGCTGAGAGAAGTGAGCAGAACCAGGAGAACATTGTACACTGTAACAGCTATGTTGTGCGATGACTAACTTTGATGGATTTAGCTCCTCTCAGCGATGCAAGGATCTAAGACATCTCCAAAAGTCTCACGATGGAAAGTGCTATCCACGTCCAGGAAAAGAACCATGGAGTTTGAATGCAGATTGAAGCAGACTATTTGCTTCTTTCTCTTCCGTTGAGTTTTGTTTCCTCTTTCTGGTGGTTCCTCCGATTGGTTCTAATTCTTACTTACAACATCACTAATGTGAAAATACATTTAATAGGAATGTAAATGTATAGCCTATATCAGATTGCACGCTGTCTTGGGGCGAAAAGAGGGGAGCAAGGGGGAGAAAAATTTAAAACTCAAAAGCTTATGGAAGTGATTGTTGATAAATCAAAATAAATTAATTTTTAAAAAAGCCCTGCTTTAAGCCTAAGCAGAATGAGTCCAAGCCCTATTCCATCAATATTTCAAGACAGTAACTACCATCCCATCTCCAGGTTAAATATTCCTGGTTCCTTCTGTTACATGACATTCAAAGCTTTTCTCCATCTGGCCCTTTCTTTCCACACATCACTCCTGCTCTCATACTCTCTAGGCATCCTGGCCTATTTACTGTTCCTCATATGTGGTGTTTCCCATCTCTGGGCCTTTGTACGGGCAGTTCCTCATGCCTAGAATGCTGTTTCTTAACCTCTGCTGTGTTCAATCCTGAGCTTCCTTTACTTTTTTTTATGGCTAGGCAATGGGGTTAAGTGACTTGCCCAGGGTCACACAGCTAGTAAGTGTTATGTGTCTGAGGCCGGATTTGAACTCAGGTCCTCCTGAATCCAGGGCCAGTGCTCTATCCACTACGTCATCTAGCTGGCCCTCGAGCTGCCTTGTAAAGGCAGCTCAAGGGTCACCTCCGACAGGTCTTTCCCAGTTACCTCAGCCTTCTCATCCAAAGCTCCCTTCCATTTACTCTGCATTTATCTCCCATATAATCATTTGTATGTCTGTGTCTCCCCCATCAGAATGGACGCTCCTTGAGGGCAGGAACTGTTTTTGCAGCTAATTTGCATCACTAGTATTTGCAAAGTATGCAGCACATGCTAAGTGCACAGTAGATGCTAAGTGATGGGTTGGCCTATTGGCCTCGGGCTCTCCCTCACGGCTGCTTTGACGTCCTTCCTAAAGTGCGGCTCCCAGAGTTGAGCCCCACACCCCAATGTGGCCTATATGGGGCAGGTCTGACACAGACCCAGGCCTCTAGACTCTACAGTGAGCAAAGAAGGGCCTGCCTTCTGGCTGACCATCCGCCCAGCAAAAGAGGGAATAGGGAGTTACACTGAAACTAGGAAATAAAGGTGTGAGATTTTTTTCCCTTTAGAACAAACAAAAACTCTGTTAACTTAAAACCACCCAGTGTTCAGACAGAAGGGGTGGGCGCCGCCTTGCAGCTGCTAATACCACAAGGTCCTTGATGGGTCTTCCTGGGGTAGCCCCTGTTTTCTGGAAGCCGCAGCCAGGATTATCTTTGTGTTGCCTACCTGGAGTCTGCCTCTCTGGCCACTGACCAAGCAGTCAGCAATCTGGCCCTCTGGCCCTCCTGGAGACAGACCTCTCTGCATCCCCCCAAAAGCAGGGCGTGAGAACAGGAACTCCGCCAGCCAAGCCCAGACTTTCTGCATTACTGAGAGCTCTTCTGCTCTGCCCAGTTCTCAGGAGGAGTCCCTCCTGCGTCCTGAAGGGCAGCGCCATGTCCTGGTTGTGGGGGGCAGAAGAAAAGCCTGGGAGGTTAACAGATGTGGCAAGAACCATCTGTGCACACGAGGAAGCTAAACCAGCCCCTCTGCTGCTTAAGCTGACCCTTCCCTACTGCTGAGCAGCCTAGCTCTTTGGGAATCATGTTTTCAGTTTATCTATCCTGTTTCCAATGTTTCCATTGTTTCCAATCCGTGTCCTATAGCAGACTGGACCTAGGGTGAGACACCTAGAGCTTTGCCTCGGAGCGCTGAAATGCAGAGGGTGTACATCTTCAGGAATGACCAGAAACAAGTGAGTTCAGTGCATATCTAGCAAGGATCATTATTTAAATTAAGAAGCTAACAGATGGCCACTTACTTCCTACTTCAAGGCTGTACCCTAAAAATAGCCTCCATGCTCCACCCTTCCCTGTTCACACAATCACACCCCTCCCCCCCAACCATGAATGTCTTCAAAGTTGATCTGAAGACAAATTTTGTGCTTCTTGGAGTCTTCTGGTTGACTAAAGAGTTGGAAGGCCTAATGATTCCGTAGAGGCTAAGTGGGAACTGAGTGTGCAGATAAAAAGTCTGAGCAGGTGATCTCTCATTCTCTTATCTAGCAGCTTTCAAGTGAGGACGATGGCTGTGGGCTGCCAGGTAGGAAGCTCTGCTCCTACCTGGCTGCCGTGTGTCCGTGAGTACACAGTACTGCTATTTCTTTGGTGTTCATTCTTTGCTGATCTTAGCTAATGAGTATTGTGACATGGGAATGTCCAGGTGACCAGGAGATACAGCATGGGAACAGCCAGGTGATACCCACCAAGGCCACCTGAAGTCCCATTGACAAAGAGAATCCTGTACCAGCTCACCCCTGGGCTGGGGATGAGGATGTTTTGTAGCAACCCCTTTAAATGAGATCTCACTCGTCCCAGAAACCTAGTGCGTGAAGAGGGAGCCCCAGTCACCTGTTTTGGGGGATGGTTTTATCAACTTCTTCCCTTATTACACCTTCTCAGTAAATATTCTTTTGTCAAAGTTAATTGATATCAGCTGTTGATTGATAGTGGGGAGAGCGTCCTAGATAGGATCATGAGTAATAGGATTGGGGTATCCCAGGCCTTCAGTGACCCAATGACAGAACCCCAGAGAATCCCCTTCTGTGGACCTCCCTGCCAAAACGAACAGAAGTTGGAAGAATGAGCAGAGGTGGTACTACAAAGGAAAATGCTTTGGTGAAACCAATGGACAGAGCCATGGTGTCTGACATCACCATGGCTGCCCATCTCCCTACAGAGATGAGGGAAGTGTGCTTCAACACTTATTCTTCTGAACCAAAATTGGTCATTATGAGACGTTGGAGTTGACTTGCTTTTTCCGGCGTTAGCTGTGTTTACACTATTGTAGACATGGTGCCCTCTGTAGACATGACAGGTCACCGAGGCCAACCTCTTCAGGTGGGATGGGGCAGGGAGAGAAAATTGGGAGAAGAAAGTCTATCGCCTATTAATACAGCGAGGAGCAAACCGTTTGGCAATTCTTCATTAGCACAACCAAGTTAGAAAGTTGAGGCAGCACAGTTCAGTCAAAACTCTATCTGGAAATATATCTGGAATCCAAGGAACTGGGAGAAGTAGAATTCCAAGACCCATTATCATATCAACTTGAACCTTCCCAGAATTAAGAACTACAAAGGGGATTCATCTTCAGCACCAAATACGTCACCAATGTTTCCACCCCAACCCACAAGGCAGGGAAGGGCATTGGGTCATACCAAATATCCAGGATGGTTGAGTTCTTCTGGAGAGCATCCGCCAGGCGTGAGATCCCCTTGGCCGTGATCTGATTCTGAATGAGCCTGAAAAAAGAAGGCACCTTGTATTAAACACCTCTCATCGTGGTCCTGGGGTGGGAGGGCAGCAGACACGGCCAGCTCTCAGAGACACAGAACAAGTTTTACCGCTAAGATGTGCTTTTCCCAGAGTTCCGTCCAACTTCTAGTTAGAAAGCCCTGTCACGGGGCTGCCAAGGGATGTGGATGCCCTTTGCTTTATGGGGAAGGAAAATGGATTGGTTTCCAGTGTTAAGTGGGGTTAAGCCGTAACCAGCGGGGACTCATGGGACACTCCCAGGCTGCATTAGCTGACCATTCCAACACGAAACGTGCTGCCTCGTATGGAGAGAGTTCCCCATCACCGGAAGTGTTCTAGCAGAGGCTTCCTGACTACCCTCCAGGGACGTGAGAGAGGGGCTCTAATACAGGGTGGTGGGTTGGACTAGTGACCTAAATGTACAGATGGTTGGGGCTAGATGGGACGATAAGGAGGTCAAGGCTAATAAAGTTTAGGTGGTTCGTCCACAGTCACACAGACAGGCGCAAAGTCAGGATTTCAGCCTCAGTCTCCTCCCTCGACCCTCTCCAAACTCTCCAACTCTAGAGTGTTTTCTAGAATGATGAATATGGACATGAGCAGCTACTGAGACAAAGCCAGGTCCTAACTCTGCTGCTTGCAACCTATGTGTGACGTTGGAGAAGTCACTTAACTCTGCCAGGCTTCACTTTCCTTATCTGTAAAATGAGGGACTGCTCTAGACAGCCTCGAAGTTTGTCCAACTCTAGGTGTAGGAAACTATAACGTTACAGTAGTACTGCCTGGCTTCAGTTTCACCATCTGAAAAATGAAGGGCTTGGTCTAGATAGACAGCCTCTGAGGGTTCTTCCATAGACTCAGATCTATGATCCTCTCTACATTCTAAGAGAGAAAGAGGGAGGCAGAGGGCAGAAACAACTTTCATCTGCCATGATCTGAAAGTCTTCATGGGTCCCAGTAGGATTACTGCCATAGGGGGCAGCTAGCTGGTGCAGTGGATAGACCATCAGCCCTGGAGTCAGGAGGACCTGAGTTCAAATCCGGCCTCAGACACATGACACGTATTAGCTGTGTGACCCTGGGCAAGTCACTTAACCCCATTGCCTAACCAAAAAAAACCAAACAAACAAACAAACAAAAAAAAGGATTACTGCCATCGGTCAGTGCGCTGGGATGTAGCCAAGACCCTCAGAGTCTGAGCACGGCCGCAATCCTTGTGTGCCTGAAGCCAGGCTCAAAACTCATGCCAGGTGCATTACTATTTGCCGGGGATTCTGAGCCTTTCCCAGAACCCCCATGACTTGGCTTGGCACAGGAGGAGCAGCTCTGTACCATGAAGACTTACTGGCATTAAGCATTCATGGCCTGATAAGAATTATTCTGAACTCGTCCCTCGTTGGGCCCACTTACGAATTCTCCCTTGCTCTGCTTTGTCCTCTAGGAAGGAAGGAAGGAAGGGACCCAATGCTACAAAGATCGGGAGATGTGGCTGCAAAGAACAGTGTGTTTCTGAAAGGCTCCCCTGGGGCAAACCCTTCTAGCTTGGTGCACAGGCCAAGCAAGAGGCAAACAGTGAGGCATTTCACAGCAGCGATGTGGAATACTTTGTTTGGCTTATACCACACGTTCCCAGCAGGCAACTGTTTTGGCAACACCGAGCTGGGAGTTGAGGTGGGAGATGGGGGGACGTTGGGCTTTCCTCATTTCTGTGGTGATCATAGGCTTCGGATCTGGGACCGCCTAGTCTGGAGATTCTTAATAAATGCTTTTTAATTGATAAAAGAAAAATTCATTGACTAAGGCCTAATTGTTAGTTAGAAACCCAGGTCTCTTAATTTTTAATTGGGTATCCTTTCCATCACAAAATGGTGGTGATAACCATTGGTGAGGCTTAGATACGTTCACCGTGGCCCAGGAAGGGAGGTCATTGCCAGGACTAGGGTTACCCAGAGCAAACTGGAACAGGTTTACAAGGCCATGAGACTTATCCTTGAAAGGGATAAGTCTCACTCCAAATCCAGCTGGACACCCGCCCACCATTAGCCTGACTGCCTCCACTACATCCCCCGTTCCCTACCCTTCATGCTGCCCCTCTTAAAAATTGGGTCAGGGAAATGGGGAAAGGAAGGTATCCCCTAGTGCTATTCGCCATGTCTAGGAGTAAGAGGGAGACCCCCTTCTTCTGCCCCCAGGCCCTGACTTGATTTCTATCATGGTCAACATTGGCAGAGATCCTAAGATCGTCCTAGATTTAATCAATCAATAAGCATTTTTTAAAGGACCTACTATGTGCCGAGCACTGTGCAGGGGATACAAAGACAAAAGCAAATCGTTTGCTACCCTCAGGGAGCTTATGATCTAACAGGGGATACAACATGTACAAATACATAGTAAGGGCACACAAGACACACGCAGAGCAGACACAAGAGGTTTAGCATCGGGGCCTCAGCGGTCATCTCATCCAACCCTGTCGCTGGACAGAGGCAGTAATGGAGGCCAAGGCAGGGTAAATCCGTACATCTCCACTGCCCCTCCATACTCCCCTCAATGGCACGGGCCCTCTCATGGGCCCTCGGCTATTTTATTGGGCAAGCCTGTCACAGTATTCAGCCCGGGGCTCAGCAAAATCCCATGCTGGCAGGTTCACGTACACGCACACGCCCACAGAAATAAAAATGGTAGAAAGCAGGTGTCAGCCACAGCCAACGCCATCCAGATCAGACTTAAAACATCATTGGGCAATGTTTAATAAAATAAATAAAAATACTACACGACACAGATAATGGTCATGTATGGTTTTCCAAGTCAATATGTGGCTGCCTGGATCCTTATATACAGGTCAGTGACCTTGTTTCTATATAAGTTTGACCTCCCTGGTCTAGAGAATCCTGTAGACGGGAGCTATTGAAATTACCACAAATCTCTCAGCGTCTGATTGACTTCCAGCATCTCCGCCAAGCTTTCTGCTACTTCGTCATCGAGGTCGTTTTTGGTCAACCTAGAGAGAGAGGATGTGGTTAGCTCACCCTGGGTGTAAAAGAAAAATGCCAGCCCGTAGGAGCACATAAGATCCCTGAGGTCAAGGCACTGTTTACAGCTTGGCAGAGGCTGGCCAGGAAGGCAAGGCCTGCATTCCTCAAAAGGTAAACCCAAACAGAGGACAAGAATAACAGGGGCCATGGAGGCACTGGAGATGGGCGCCAGCGCAGAATGTCCATTGGCCTTCAGCCAGAGGTGACTGTCCCAGAACATGGGGCAGATCTGCAACCCCATCTTCCCGATCTGGCTGCTTCTCTAGAAAGGGCCCCTCACCACCAAGAACTAAGTGGTCAGATCAATGTTTGGAAAAGGTGGTGAGTCGCCCATGAAGCCAGGGAAGCTGATATGACATGGGAAACTCATCTCTGGAAGGGCAGGGGGACACAGGCCACCCGATTCACTCATTGCTGGTGGGCGGATAGGGAAACAATCTGAAAAAAGGAAGGAAAGCTTCCCAGTGGTTCATGTGCTTTGACTCAATGATCTCACTGAGACTGTGTTTCAAGGTTATTGAATGTAAAAAGAAAAGACCCCATATGTGTGACAATATCCATAGAATCGTCAGCGGTCATAAGCAAAAGGGTGAAGTGAGACACTGGTCTGTGAAGGAATGGACTGTTTTGGCAGCGTGAGGAATAGCAAATAAAAAGAATTCATAGAGAACATGGGAAAACTTGTATGAAGAAATGCTGAGTGAAGAAAGCAGAGCCCAAGGCACAATATACATGCAATGACTGCGGCCACCTGGAGTCAATCTGGCAAGGGCACAAAATCACAAGGGTCAATGTCAATACTGTCCTGCCAGAGCTAAAGGAACATCCCTTCTTTCTGTTAAGCAATCAGTCAGTTCTCTCAGAGAAAGTGCTTTGTAAAAAGGGTTTGTTGGAAAGTGTCTATTACATCAGAACAAACTGTATCAATAGATTTATTTCAAGGCTATGAGAGCCTGATGCTAGAGGCTGGTGCCATAAGTAGGAAGTACAAACTCCAGGTTGGCTTTGATTCATATTATCAAATGAGATAATAAAATACTTAGCACAGTGCTGGGCACATTGTATATGCCATACAAATATTGGCTATTATTGTTATAAGACCCTCATGCTCAGTCCCACTTCTCTACCCAGCCTAATTCCTCCCTTGTGCACTCTGTATTCTTGCCAAAGTGACCAAGCACCATTCCCCACACATGACATCCCACGTCCCACCTCCACACCTTTGCCCAGGCTAGCCCCCAAATATGGAAGGCTCTTCCCTCCTCTTCAGACCCCTGGCCTTTAAGACTCAACTTGAGTACGCCTCCCCAAGACACCTTTCCTGCTTCCCCAGTTGTTAGCCCTCCCCCTATTGTGTTGTACTTATTTGTGTGTTTGTTGTACCCTGGCTCCCCCAGGAGAATGTAAGGTCCTTCACAGCCTTGCTTATTCCCTGTATTCCCAGCACTTGTCACATAGTTTGTGCTTAATAAATAATAACAATGATAGTGGACATTTACAGAGCACTTTAACATTGGCCAAGATCTTTACAGATATCTCATTGGACCCTTATAACAACACTGTGGAGTAGGCGCTATTGTTATCCCCATTTCACAGATGATGGAATTGAGGCTAAGAGATGAATGAATAACTGCCCAGAATCACACTACTGTTAAATGTTCAAACTCGGGATTTCCTGACTCCCAGCTCTACACCCTACCCATAGCACCAACTGCAAGCTTGTTGACTGATATACCAACCCAAATACATGCAGTGACTGTTTGAGAATTCCCGAGACCAGGTCCTCCACACCAAGCTCCCATGCTCCTTACCAAACTATCTTCAGCGAGCTGTTTTGCTGGAGTGCTTGAGCAAGGCTTTTGCCTCCTTCCGTGGAGATGCCATTGAAGGCAAGACTGGGAAAAAAAAAGCCACAAGGGGACATTTCACTAGGGATCCTGGATATTTCTCCACTGCCACTGGGGAAGCCACTGTTTCAGTATCTGCTTCCCCACCAGAATGACTGAATCTTCTGACTGAGGGCAGAAACCTCTCTTTGATCTCTGTGCTCAAGACCTGTGTCCAGAGCCCAGGACAAAGCCAGGGAAAACTTCAGTAAATGCAGGGAGCAGCGCTAGTGCCAATGGCCTCAAAGCACCCTCGAGTTTTTCAGGCTGTCATGTGGCCATATATGAGCTGCAGACCAGGGGAAATTCTTGGGAGGGCTCCCAGGACAAGGCCACTAGGCTCAGGTCCCATCTCCTTCAACCAGTGTAACAGGAAAGCCCAGAGCCTGGAGGCAGGACTAGAGGGGAATTGAGAGTGAGGAGGCCAAAGCTAGGAGACGACAGATGTAAAGGGAGAAGAAGGCAAGCAGCCCTCCACACCTAGCATTATGAAAATGAGAAAGCAGAGATACTGCTTAAGGGGGGGCAGAAGAAGGTAGGGACCCTGGCACAAGCCAATCCCCTGTCCCTCCCCCCACCCCCACCACGGAGAGGAACACGGAATGGGCTTGGAGTGGGGCCTGCCACCTCATCCCCAAAACAAGTTACTCCAGAGCTAGTGAGTGGTCTTAGAAGGAGGTGCTTTGGTTACCTCAAGGTGGATAAGCTGGGGTGATTCCTCAGTGCATCCGCGAAGGCCTTGGCCCCTTCATCTCCTATCTTATTGCCCCACATCCTGCAGGGAAAGAGTCAGAGAGAGTTCAGTATCCCCAAGCCAGGCCCACTGGAACCATTTCCTCTTCTCCCTTAGGGAGACTTCAGCCTTAGCAGACTCTTCTAAGCAGTGAGGTGGGTGTGGGAGGCAGTGTGGCCCAATGGAGAGAGCGCTAGGTTTGGAGTTTGAGGACATGCGTTCCAGCTCCGAAGCTCTGCTACATGCTGAGTGATCTTGGGCAAGTCATCTCCTCGTGTTTGGAGATGAAATGACTGCTTAGGATCACAGAGCGAGCACATGAAAGGGCCACGCCTTGTGACACCAGACCAGAGATCTTCCCAGGACACCATGCATTTTTTTTTTTTTTTTTGGCTAGGCAATGGGGTTAAGTGACTTGCCCAGAGTCACACAGCTACTTAAGTGTCAAGTGTCTGAGGTTGGATTTGAACTCAGGTCCTCCTGACTCCAGGGCTGGTGCTCCATCCACTGCGTCACCTAGCTGCCCCGACCGTGCTGTTTTATACTTCGTATGCACATTTTGATATGAAGAATGCTTATGACATGGAAACCCAAGGAGGTGGGGAGATAAACCCTTCTAAGCCTCTCTACCAGATGGTCCTCTGACATTAGTGTCTCTGAGAAATTCAGCCATGAAGCCATTCCTCAGTGGGAGGGTCTTGTGGGCTTGACAGGAGGGATATGGAGAGACTAGACTGCCCAGCCCTGTCCTCAGGAAGCCTACAGTCCACTGCAGGAAGAATAATGGACACAAATAAACATCACACAATGTAGAGAGCCAAGGGGCCAAAGAAGAGGTCCAGACCACAAACACTGGCGGAAGCAGAGAAGAGAGAGGACTCCTTTGTCTGGGGGAGGTATCCAGAAGTCTTCCTGGGGGAGGTGCAACCTGAACTAGGCCTCAGATACCCAGCTGAAGATTTCTAGCAGGCAGTTATAGGGAGCTGGGTAGCACAGCGGATAGTGTGTTAGACTTGGAGTGAGAAGGACCAGCGTTCAAATCTAACCTCAGACACTTACTAGCTGTGTGACCCTAGGCAAGTCATGTGGCTTTTCTCAGCCTCAGTCTCCACATCTCTAAAACAGAGATAGCAATAGTGCCTACCTCCCAGGGTTGTAGCTGAGGGCCAAATAAGATAACATATATAAAGTGCTTTGAACACCTAAAAGTACAATATAAATGCTAGTGATTATTCTCATGGGGGCGGGAGGTCATGGGAGAGCCTGGGGCTAGATCCAGAGACGCAGGGGCTCCCAGAACAGAGGGAATAGTTGAACTCATGTGAAGTCACATGGCCTGAAACTTGTTCTCCACCCCCCTTCCTAGGTAAATGGGGCAGACACAGGAGGGCAAGGTGACAGGGTCACCGCCAATACCACAAGGATGGCATGAGCATGAACAAGGCCAGGACATTAATGGTCTATATAAATATCAATCAATTAACACATTTATTAAATGCCTGCCATGTGTGCGGCACTGTGCTAAGGCCAACCAAAGCGGCAAAAGACAATCCCTGCCCTCAGGGAGCTTACAATCTAATGGCGTTCCCCAGGATGGCCTGTGGGGGGCCCAGGCCCTATCCTAGAGAGCTGCTCACCTCTACATACATGCTCCTACTCACCCAATGTCCAGGATTGACTTGCTCTTCTTAATAGCCAAGGCCAGACATTTTCCTCCTTCACTTGTTATATAGTTTGCTCCCAGTCTGTGGAGAGAGTTACGACATTTCTGTACATGAAAAAAGGAATGACCCAGAAAGCCTGTGCCCCAGCCTCTATTCTTCTGGTTACTAGGGGATCATTTACTGAATACAATAGTAACCGGCTAACTTAAAGTCAGAAAGCTGCTAGGACACTGGGGCAAAGAGTCCAAATAAGACCTCATCCTCGCTAACATTTATATAGCGCTGACCATATGCCAGGCACTGTGCCAGGTGCTTTAGAATATAATGATGCTGTTAGATAATGGCTAACATGCTAGGAACTGGCTATCCACTCCCCTGAGAAGCCTCTTCATTCTGAATTTTCATGACGCTTCACCAGGCTAAGGGAAGGGAGGAGATGTATCCCACCCCCCCCCACACCAACCAGACACCCTTCCCCATTTCATCTTCTGTCCCCCTCCCCCTCCTCCCCTCCCCCCCGCCCAAGGCAGTTTAACTCACTTCAAGTGTGTGAGATTTGTGCACTCCTCCAGCATCTTAGCAACGTATTTGGCTCCAATGTTGGTAATTTGGTTATTGTATAACCTTGGAGAGAAATCACAGTTTCAGGCAAAACTTTAGGACGTCTTGGCGTGGTCTGGGGGCTTTAACAAGTCAAAAGTCTGTGATGAAAAAAAGCACTAGGTCTGAAGTCAGATGATGCAGGTTCAAATTCTGACTCATCACTTACTACAAGTATAATACAAATAATAATAACAATAATACCTAGAATTTTATAGTGCTTTAAACACTTATTTTTGTCACTTTACCATCAAAACAATCCCAGAAGGTTAGTGCTATTGTTATCCTGTTTTGCAGATGAGGAAACTGAGGCAAATGGAGGTGAAGTAACTGGCCCGGGGTCACACAGTTGGTAAGTTCCAAGGCCAGATTTGAACTCAGGTTTCCCTGGCCAGTGCTCTAACCACTGCGACACCTAATATAACTTTGGGGGCAACATACTTCCCCTCTCAGTCTCATTTTCTTCAACTGCAAAATGAGAGAGCTGACTCCATGACTTCTGAGTTCTCTTCTACCTGGAAAACTAGGATAATTTAAAAATCACAAATTTTTATTGGTCTCTTGTTTTTACTTATTCAATCTCTCTCTCCTCACCCCCTCCCAGAAAACTATCTATTAGGATAAAGAATTTAAAAGAGAAAAATCGGCGAAACCAATCAATGCATCAGAAAAATCTGTCAATATATACAATGTTCCATACTCATGGATCCTCCCCTGCTTCCACGCTCACAGCTCCATGAAGGAGTCAGGGGAGATGTCTTTACACGTCCCTTTTTGGGGCAAGCTTGTTAAGTTCTTTCTTTCCTTCCTTCCTTCTTTCTTTCTTTTTCTCTCTCTCTCTCTTTGTCTCTCTCTCCATTTCTCTCATTCTCTCTTTCTTTCTCTTTTTCTGTGGATACCATAGCCTGGAGTGACAAGGCCAGGGAAGAGATTCCAAAAGCCTGGAGGAAATTAAAATTAACTCATAAATAAGTCACTACTTTTTATTTTGTCCTCTCCCCCGACTGATGCGGATACAGCAATCCCTCTACAACTTGCTGGGGTCATTGATACAGAGCTAGAAGGAACCTCAGAAACCACTCAGTGTGGTCCAGGGACTTGGCCAAGTTCACCTAGGGAATAAGTGTGAGAGGAAAGTTTTGAACTCGGTCTCTCGACCCCAAAGCCATGCTTTTCTCACTACAAAACACCAAAGATGGTCTTCAAGGGTTGCCGTGGTTACAAAAATCGACCCTGTTCCCAGCCCCCCCCCCCCACTTTGCCGGGATACTTCTGGACAACAAACACACAGCCCCTCCTCGGGTGTAGACCTGAAGCAGTTACTGTTTGGGGGAACCTGTCAGAGCCTGTTGGCATGGCCTTCCAGCCCCTTACATGTCATCAAGGGCACCAGAGGAAGACTTGAATGGAGGCATCTCCAAGACAGCCCATTGTCTCCTTCCAGATGCACGTCCTCATCCCACGTGCCTTTCCCTGGGCCATCTTGCTCCTTGACCGTAGGTCAGTGCCGTGGCTATAGACATGAGCTTGGAGCCTCAGATGAGATTGTAGGATTGTCAGGGAATCTTAGACTGCTAGACCTCAAAGGGACCTTGGAGGTCACCTCGCTGCCTCCCCCCATTTTACAGACTGGGAAAACTATGGCCTTGAGGAGGGAAATTGACTTGTTTGGTATCACACAGCAGAATCAAAACTAGAACACAGCTCTCCCTCCTCCCAGGGCAATGTCTTTCATGGGTTGTACCCCCCCAACTGAGGCTTCACACTCACTGTCCCCATCCACACCCCAAAATACATACCCCAAAAATGTCAAAATTTTGTATTTCGTTAGCTCCTCACACAGCACCTTGACGCCGGAGTCGGTGATCTGATTCACACTGAGTCTGAAAGGAAACAGGAAATAAACACAACAGAGAAACTGGTCTGGCCACTTCTTACCAGCCTGGGTCTGCTACCCACAGGGCAGTTCTCTCGGACGCTAAGATACACGACCCTGTCACAGACCCTGAAATACCGTGCTACTCACAGGCTCAAGAGGGGGAAGGGAAAGGAACAGGCACTAACTAAGCACCTACTAGGTGCCCGGCACTGTGCTAGGTTCTTTTTAGAAGTATCTTAGTATCTCACAACCTTGTGAAGTAGGTGCTGTTATTTTATAACCTCATTTTATAGATGAGGAAACTGAAGAAGACAGAGGTTAGTGACTTGCCCAAGGTCACACAGGTAGTGAGGGTCTTAGGTTAGATTTGAACTCAGTTCTTCCTGGCTCCAGGCCCTGCACTCTGTGCCCTATGGTGCCACCTAGCTGCCCAAAGAGCCCCTTACTTTCATTCAAATTTGACCCATTTAACAAGGAATGGGTAGAGAAATGGAGAGAAGGCTGGACTTGGAGTCTGGAAGACCTGGATTCAAATCTGACCACAGACTTGGTGACCTTAGACAAGTCACTTAAGCTCTGTTGACCCATCCAGCTCTAAAACCAGGACTTTCTGATAATGTGGCCAAGGAACCATATCATTCCTGAGTCTCGGAGAGGGGAGGCGACTTGCCTTTGGTCACACTGCGAGTGAGTAGCAGGGGTAAGATTCTAACTCAACTCTCAATCCAGCCCTCTCTCCAGGCTGCCTCAACAGGGATTATCTGTGGAAAATTCACAGACACTCATAGATTCACAGACTATCTGAGCTCCAGCTCAGGGACCTCAAAGACCACCTAATCAAACCCACTCCTTTCACAGATGAGGAAACTGAGGCCTGAAGAGGGAGGAGAAGGGCAGCACAAGCTAGTGCCTGGCCTGGATCTAAAATCTATTAATGTGTCACCCTGGGCACATCTATTCCCCTCTTTTGGGCCCTTGACAGCCTTAACTGCAAAATCGGGCTAAGTTGACCCATTGCACAGACATAACATCCTACCCTGGCTGTCTTCTTGCCATCTGTCCTGCCTGCCTCCCTTCTCTGGAAAACTAGAACCCGCCACCCACTGCTGGCAGGAAGTTACTTCAGACTTTGGTCAGTCAGTAAGCATTTATTAAGCACCCACTATGTACCAGGCATGGTGCTAAGTACTAGGGATACAAAGGCAAAAACACAGTCCTGGCTCTCAAAGAGGTCACAGTCTAATGGGGGAGGTGATATGCAAGCTACTACATATCAATGAGATATAGACCAGATAAATTAGAGAGGATCAATAGAGGCACCTTCCCAGGGGACTTCAACCACAGCTCTGGAACTCCCAGCCTGGGACCTGTGTTGTCCTGACTGGTGAGTGTGTAGCTATTGGTTTCAGCCAATCTTCTGATTCCACTCAGGCCACCATCTTGCCACTTCCCCTCCTGGCATCCGCCCCTCTCTGACCAGTTCTGAAACCATACATGACTGCCACTCCTCCTTTAGAGCACCTGTAGATCAACTCCCCTCTGGCTCCAGTCACTAACCCAGTCTTCTCAGGCCATAATAACCAGGCTTGGTCACCCTTCTTCCACCTAAGTCCTCCTAAATAATAGAATGGAAGTTCCCTGAAGGCAGGGACTAGCTTTCTTTTGTATTTGTATCCCTAGCCTTAGCACAGTGCTAGGCACATAGAAAACACTTTTAAGAAATGTTTTTGTTAATTTATTTGCTCACAGGGCCGTTGAGACAATCAAATGGATCGATGCTTTGCAAACTTAAAACATTCTCTATCAAGGATGATTTTGAACAGGGACTTGAGCCCAGGTGTCTCCTGACTTCTCACTACATCACACATTCCTAAGGCTCCCAGAAATCCTGGATTTGTACACCATAAATGACTTCAGCTAACTCCTTCAAACTTAGGCGGTATCATGCCTAAATCTGTTCATTTAATCTAGGCGTTGCAATGAATAGAGAGCTCGGCCTGAAGTCAGGCCGACCCCAGTTCAAATCTGGCCTGAGTTACAGGTTGTGTCACCTCTTCCTGTCTCAGTTTCCTAAATTATAAGATGGGGATAATAGCACTTAGCTCCCTGGGCTGTTGTGAGCTTCAGTTGAGATAGCTGTAAAGTGCTTAGCACAGAGCCTGCACATAGTAGGTGCTATTATTATTAGGAGATGCTTTCCCCTTCCCTCCACTACTTAGCACTCTCCCTCTGGAGATTACATTGTATGTATTTTGCATTTCCTTATTCGTGTAGGTTTACCTCTTCTCTAATATTATGTAAGTTCCCTAAGGAACTTTGTAGGTGAATCCCTAGTTCCAATCAGAGCAGGCTTTAATAAATGCTCGCTGAATGAATGAATGAGTGAACGAATGAATGAATGAATGAACGAACGAACGAGGTAGCACCCGGCCCAGGCACCCAGAGCTAGGCCCGAGCCCCGCTCTTTGCCCAGCAGCGGGCGGCATTCACCCGGCCAGGGCGAGCTTGGCACAAGGCTTCACCTGAGCACTGTGAGGCGGCTGAAGCAGGGACGCAGCTCCTTCACCCCGTAGTCATTGAGGTTGTTGTTGTCCAAGTCGAGGGCCAGCTGCTTGGGGAAGTGGTGTAGAACGAAGGAGATCGCGCTGCAGTCCGCGGAGCAGGCGTTGCAGTAGGTCAGCTTGATGTAGTTGGCGCAGATGCCCCTGGCGGCCAGCCGGCCCACCTTCTGGCTCTGGGTCTCGTAAATGCAGCGCAGCATCCAGATGAAGGTGGGCATGGCCTGCACTTGGTTGAACTCCCCCGTGTGGGTGCGGGGCAGGCTCTTCAGGTACGAGCGCAGGCTGGCAAACAGGTGCCTCCAGAGAGCCCTCCGCTTCTTGCGCAGGGCCTCGACCGGCACCAGGTGCCGGACGAGCCTCTGCTTGGCCTTGGACAGCAGCCCGCACAAGAAGAGGTTGGTGAACTGGAAGTGGTCGTTGTTTCGGAAGGGGTCCTCCTTGTCCAGGTTGCTCCCCCCAAGGCAGCTCAGCCTGAGCAAGGGGAGCGGGATGGAGGCTGCCCTTTGCCCCCGGGGCGTCCACTCACCAAAGAACTTCAGGAGCTCCCTCGTGCTCACCTTGTCGTCAGCTACGAGGAAGAGGGCCGTGAAAAAGGACTGGAGAGTGATGTGGAAGAACTCATAGGCCAGCTGGTCTCCGACGGGCCCTGGCTCCGGCACCGCCCGGACAAAGCCCAGCTGGAGGTCCCCCTCCTGCACGTCGGAGGCCTCCACCTCCTCCTGGCTGAAGACGAAGAGATTCTTCAACATGCCCCAGTAGGCAAGCCGGCCCAGGGCACACAGCGTCTCCCGGCCCGAGCGGAAGGTCTCCACCTGGCTCCGCGTGTTCCGCTGCAGGAGGCTGGTGGGCAGGGCTCGGTTCAGGTGGGCCTCCGCCATGAGCAGGAAGACGTCCGTGAGAGTCAGCGTTCGGTCGGGCAGGTGATGGGCGCCCTCGTGGGTGCCGTGGAAGTGCTGGAAGCACCTGAAGATGATCCAGCAGAATAAGGGCACCGAGCACAGGCTGCACAGGTTGGGGCTGGCGTCCAGCTGGTTCAGAACTCGCACCTGCAGGGCCCGATCCGGGAAGAACTTGCAGGTGTAGGCCCGCAGGTGGCTGGGGGAGAAGCCCCGCAGCTGCACCTTCTTCCGGATGAGGGCACGAGGAACTTCGACGCCGGTGCGGGAGGTCAGCACCTTCCCCGCGCCCGGGAGCAGCTTGCCCCGGAGCAGGCTGGCCAGCAGGGCCAGGGGGTGGGCGGGCTGCAGCGGGGAGGCCGCGTCCGGCACCTGGCTCAGGTCGAAGTCCGAATGCAGCTCGTCGAAGCCGTCGAAGGTAAAGAGGACGGACTGCGGGAAGCGCAAGAGGAAGGCGAACACGGCGTCAGGCTCCAGCTCCGGGCAGCAGCTGTGCGTGAAGAGCAGGTCCCGCAGGCTGAGGGCCGCGCGCGGGGGAAAGCAGCTGAACGTGCGGCATCGGAAGGGGAAGAAGAATTTGGCCCGGCCCAGCTCCTCCCGCGCCCACAGGCTCTGCATCTTCTGCAGCAGCACCGACTTGCCCACGCCCGCGTCGCCGAAGACGAAGACCGTCTCTCCCTCCCGGTTGATGACTCCCGCGGGGTCGTCCAGCAGGGAGCCCAGGCTGCTGACGCTGCCCAGGCTCTCGTTGCGAAAGTCCAGCAGCTCCATGATGTTCTCAGTGTATGTGTCCGCCAGCAGCATCTCCTCCTTCTGACTGTAGGAGGTGAGGAACTTGGAATCCCGGCCCCACTCGGAGCGCAGCTTCTGGGTGTACCTGCTCACTGGTGGAGGAGTGGAGGGAACAGGACGGGGCAGGAGGGCGGGCGGGAGGGGAGGGAGGACAGAGGGGAGAGGGAGAGAAGGAGGAGGAGGAGGAAAGGAAGGAAGGGAGAAAGAGAGAGAGAGAGATGAGGGCAAACGGTGGCATTTCCAAGAATGAGAAGCTGGCTTCCTCTACGCTGTGCAGGAAAGATTCTAGTATCAGGAGCAGCCTATCGTGATTCAGGAAGAAATTACCTTAACTTTTCACCTAGCATGCATTCTTTTAAAAATATCTTATTAATATCTTGTTTTTACATCATCTTCATATCCAAACGTTTCGACCCTCTTGCCTTACCCAGAGAGCCAGCCCTTGTAAAAATCAAGTCGGTAAGCACTTATTAAGCACCTACTGTGTGCCAGAGACAATGCTAAGGGCTGGGGATACAAGGAAAGGCCAAAGATCGCCCCTGCTCTCAAGGAGCTTACATTCTGAAGAACAAGAAAACATGCAAACAGTTACGTCCAAACAAGCTTTATACACAGGATAAATTGGCGGTGATTTTGGAGGAAAGGCACCAGAATTGAGGGGGAATCAGGAGAGGCTTCCTGGGGTAGGGGGATTTTAGCTGGGATTTGAAGGAGGCCAGAAAAGGCAGGGGGAGATTAGGAAGGAGAGCACGGGGGAGAGCCAGGGCAAATGTGGGCAGATGAAATGTCATGTATGAAGAACAGTAGGGAGGCCGGTGTCATGAGAACACCGAGCATGAGGAAGCCACTTTCAGAGCCCAGCAGGAGATTTCATGCTGGTTCTGAGGCGTGATAAGGATCTACTGGAACTTCCTGAAAGTGGAGGTGACATGTCAGACCTGATGTCTGGGAAGATCACCTGGGCAGCTGAATGGACGAAGGATGGGAGTGGGCAGGGCACGGCATGGTGGGCAGACCCACCAGTAGCTGTTGCAGTGGTCCAAGTGCGAGGTGATGGGGGCCCGCACCAGGGGGCAGCAGCGCCCAGAGAGAAGGGGCCGTATTTGAGAGATGTTTTAAAGGGGGTGTCACAGTGAGACTTGAGAACAGATTGCATATGGTGGGGGGGGGTGGATTCTTTGTAACAGAATAAAAAAGCAGTTTGGCCAACCAGGCCCAGGTATGCCAGGAGATGCTGTGCTGTTCATCTATCCTTTCTGCCTTGGCACTGGCCGGCCCACGGGGCTGGAATGCCCTTCCATGCACAGCTCAAGCACCCCCTTCTCCAGGGAACCTTTGTTGATAGCCCCCCTCTGCTAGCAGCTTCCCTCCCAAGTGACTCTAGGTTCATTGATTTTACACTTACGCAGGTACGTACACAATTATGTAAGACCTTGTTGTCTCTCCCTTAGAATGGAACGTCCTTGTGGATGGGGATTGTTTCAATCTGTGTACCTCTCAGCACAATGCCTGGCATATAGTAGGTGCAAAATAAATGGTTGCTGATTGACTGATTGCTCTGAGGGTACCTAGCCTATGTGGATCCCGTGAACCTTGTAAGCAGGAGTTATTTATTGTATTTGTATGCTCAGGCCTAACAGTGCTTGGTACGCTGTAATTGCTTACTAAATGCTCCTTGCTTGATTGAAAAGGAAAACAATGAGTGTTTCCTAGGAGAGATGACGGGGAGGCTCAGAATCGGGAATGCTGTGGGAAGTCCCAGAGCTCCTGGCAAATAATGCCCCAGTGCCATGGTCTGCCAGCTGGCTCCTTGGCTTACCAGGGTCAGTGTTCACAATTGTTCTGCCCCTCACAAGCTCCGAGGGCGAGAAGCAGATCTCTTCCAGCCACGGCTGCAGATCGACGAACGCATCTGGGATCTGCTGCAGCACAGAGATGAGATACTCACACACTTCCTCCCCTTTGCTCTGAACCAGGTCCAGCATCTTACGGACCTAGAGGTGAGGACAAACAGGCAGGCGTCAGCTTGCCCCCACAGCGCTCTTTGTCTTGGAGAGGCGCCTGGGCACACACCGGTATTGCCTCTGGGTCAGGCCCCAGTTGAGCTGCTACCTGCATCGGCTTGTTGGGCAGTCGAACCTGGGGGAATGGGCTGCCTGACTGAGAACTGAACCGGAGAACCCTAGGAGACTGCTGATCTGAAGGCCACACCTGGGGAGTTTTCTTTTCCCTCCTCATCTCTGCTCTTGCTCTAATGCTATAGTCTTTCCAGGTACAAATGGGGTGCTCAGGGAAATATTCACCAGCTTGGACCACCCTCTAGGCATGGTGCTGGTGAAGCGTCAAGAGACAAACGGGCCTGATTGATGCCTGATCATTTTAGCAATGACACCATGCATCCTTACTCTCCAGGGACAAAACGTACACCAGCCTAAGGGGGACAGAGGACAAGACCAGCAGGGCCACAGACTATTTCTGGGGCTCCTTCTTAGGCACTCTGATCCCTGAGGGATTTTCTAGGAAACAGCCAATGTGTCTCCACTATCCAAGAAGGATTTGTTATTGTTGTTGAGGTATTTTTACTTTTTAAAAATTGCAGGAGTTGGACTGACATGTGACTGAGAATGCCCTTTAGCACATCTCTGACAAATTCTAGGATGGTCTTTAGGGTCACAGTGGGGAACTCCCTGTGGCCCCCAAATTACAAGAAGCTCTCTACACTTTTTTTTTTTAGGCAATTGGGGTTAAGTGACTTGCCCAGGGTCATACAGCTAGTGTCAAGTGTTTGGTGTGAGGCTGGATTTGAACTCAGGTCCTCCTGACTTCAGGGCTGGTGCTCTATCCACTGTATCACCTAGCTGCCACCCCCCACCTTTTTTAACATAAATTTTTATTGATAGTTTTTTTTACCTCATCTAAATGTCCCACTGTATCCCTCTCCATCCCGAAGAACCATCCCTTATGATAAAGATTTTGTTTTCCAAAGAAAAAGATGAGAAGCAAATCAACAACTATCGATACACTGAAAAAAAAAGATCTGATACTCTATGTGATCTTCATACCTGTGGAAGCCTGCAGAGGGGAGTGTCCCCCCGCCCCACCCCCCTTTGTGGTATAGACAGCTCAGGACATTTTTGTGCTCTACAGCTCGTGGGTTGCTCCCGTTCATCCCTTCCGTAGACCAGCAGCTGCCCAAGTTTCATTGGCCAAGACTGAATGTTTCCATTAGCACTTAGACTCTTATCTTTGACTCATTTACCAGTCAGAAGCAAGAACCACAAAAGGGCCTGAAGGGAATGAGTTAGCAAGGAAGGCAATTAGTCCTGTGATCTGGGAGCTGTTTGCTTGTCCAAGCAAAACAGAGGCAGGAGAGAGCAGAGCCAGAACCACCGAGTGACCAGGAGGCAGATTGTGACCTCCTGCCTAGGAGCCGAGCAGGCAGCCTTGGGAGGGCAGAGATCCCCCTTCCCTGGATCTGTTAATGCAGAGATGCTGTAGAGGGAATTCTTTTTCAGGTTGAGTTAAATTAGAGGGCCCTGAAGTCTCTCCCTACCGTTCCGTGGCTTCAACAACATGAATGAAAACAATACTTTCGTGGCCACAAAACTCAGTGAAAATGCAATGGCCTATGTCCTACCTTCCAGTTAACATTAAAACAGCAACGTAAGTGAGGCAGAACCAATTCTTCAGGTCGCTTTGCCTAACTGTTTTGGGGGAATGTTGATCACAGAATCATTTCTCTAGAGCTGAAAGGGAAGCCACCCAATCCAACCTGTCATTTTACAGATGAGGAAACTGAGGCCCGGGAGGAGCAGGGACTTGCCCAAGGTCACACACACACACACAGTAAGCATCAGAATTGGGACTTGAACCCAGGTTCTCTGACTCCAGGACCGAGGTCCCTTCTCTGGCACATTTGCTGGGATTCTTCTACTGAGTCAAAATAAAAAGTCTTTATTAAGAAAAAAGGCCAAACACACATGTCTGAACTGGTGAATAAGTGGGTACCTCGGGCATCTTTGTTGATATCATCCCATTCTCAATGGCCTTTGAGGCCAGAGGAGGGGCTCCCTATGCCACCCCCAGGGCAGTGAGAGGCAACAGACCCATCAAAGATTGTACCTTGTCTGGCAGAGTAGGGCAGGCGCCCACGATCTCCGCATCTTCCACGGAGAAGTACTCGTTGGCAAGCAGGTTGTCAGTCAGACACTGGACATTGCGGATGTGGGTGACCAGCCGTTCTCGGTCCGCCTTGAGCAGCCTGATGCAAGAGCGGGCGTCCTGGGGCACTGCCGTCACCTCCGGGAGGGCTTGGATTTCCATGGCTAAGGGACTTTCCCCAAATTCATCTTTGGCTGCATCTGTCTCTGGGGTCTTTTGGCTATCAGACCCTTCATGTCTGTTGTTTCTCCTTCCTCACTAAAGGGCCTGGAAAGATAAAAGCAACAAGCTATTATTGAAACCAAGCGACAATTGCTTTCATTTTCTTCTGCTGAACCAAAAGTAGGAAAGAGAAGGGAATACACATTTATTAAGCATCTACTATGCACCAGGCACTGTGCTGAGGCCTTTACAGATATTATCTTACTTGATGCTCATAACAACCCTGGAAGGTGGGTGCCATTCCTAGCTCCATTTTACAGTTGAGGAAACAGGTAGACAGAGGTTAAGTGACTTGCCCAGGTCACGCAGCTAGTAAGTGTGTATGGGACAGGATTTGCACTGAGGTCTCCCTGCCTCCAAGGCCAACACTCTTCCCATGTTCTGCTTCTGGTAGTCTTCTCTGGGATGAGAAGGAGAGGCAGTGATTTGGTACAAGGAAGAATTTTGCCTGAGAGACACAGCTACCAATATTTTATTTTCAAAAGGTTCAATCCTACAAAGTTATTCATACTCATTTAACAATTCTGCCTGCCTGGACTCCAGAAAATAACTTTTCTCTTTAAAATTGGACAACTGGATTTTCTAAGTAGGAGTGGGAAGAGCTGCTTGATGAGGGATAAAAAGAGGAAGCCAAGCAAACAGAAAATCCCGCTGCTACCACTTCTCTTTTTGGTTCCTGATAATTTGAGTCACTTCTGCTTCACTAAGTTCTGAACTTCAGGATTTGGGCTTGGAGAACACCTTTCGGGGACCCCAGGATCTAATGCAGAGCTGTCCTCACCTTCCTTTTGTGCCCTCATAGACTCTTGTCACGGGGGCCAGCTGAAAATCCCGTCTGAACTCAACCAGGCTGGTCTTTGGATGGACAACCAGACAATCTTTGTTCGGCACCTACTATGAGCCAGGGACCATGCTAGGCTCTACAGATACAGAAAGAGGTAAAAGACAGTCCCTGCCCTCGAGGACCTCACAATCTGGGCAGACAGACACAGACACACACATGCCAAGCATAGTCTTGGAGAACGTAGGCTCGTTTTCCTGCCGGGCTGAGACATCAGCATGAGGTTCTCATGGAGGGGTTCCAATGACAGCAGCCAATCAGTAGGCAGTGTGGTGCAGGGGGTGGTATTCTAGACCAGGAATCAGGAAGACCTGGCTTTGAGTCTTGCCTCTTATGAGCTGCGTGGTCTTTGGGCCAAGTCATTTGACTCTCTCAGTCTCAGGTTCCTCATCTGTGAAATAACATCACCTACCTCTCAGGGCTGTTGAGAAGATCAGATGAGATCATCTACATGAAGGGTTTTGTAAACTTAAAAAATTACATAAATGTGAGTAATAGTAATTGTTATCTATTTTTTAATATTTATTTTTAATTTTCAACATTCACTTTTATAAGATTTTGAGTTTAAAATTTTCTCCCCCCCCCTCCCCTTCCCCCTCCCCAAGATGGCATGCAATCTAATATAGGCCATACATGTACAATCATATTAAACATATTCCCACATTAGTTATGTTATAAAGAAGAATTAGAACCAAAGGGAAAAAATACGAGAAGGAAGAAACAACAAAAAAAGAGAAAATAGCATGCTTCCATCTGCCTTCAGACCCCAAAGTTCTTTTTTCTGGATGTGGATAGCATTTACCATCATGAGTTGTTTGGAGTTGTCTTAGATCATTGCATTGCTGAGAAGGGCTAAGTCAATCAAAGTCAGTCATCGCACAATGTGGCTGTTACTATGTACAATGTTCTCCTGGCTCTGCTCACTTCACTCCGCATCAGTCCGTACAAGTCTTTTCAGGCTTTTCTGAAGTCCACCTGCTCATCATTTCTTATAGCACAATAGTATTCCATTACATTCATATACCACAACCTGTTCAGCCATTCCCCAATTGATGGGCATTCCCTCAATTTCCAATTCTTTGCCACCACAAAAAGAGCTGCTATAAATATTTTTGTACACGTGGGTCCTTCTCCCATTTGTATGCTCTCTCTGGGATACAGCCCTGGAAGTGCTTTTGCTGGGGCAAAGGGTAGGCACATTTTATGGCCCTTTAGGCATAGTTCCAAATTGCTCTCCAAAACGGTTGGATGAGTTCACAACTCCAGCAACAATGCATTAGTGTTCCAATTTTCCCACATCTTCTCCAGCATTTATCATTTTCCTGTTTTGTCATGTTGGCCAATCTGATAGGGGTGATGGGGTACCTCAGAGTTGTTTTGATTTGCATTTCTCTAATCAATAGTGATTTAGAGCATTTTTTCAATATGACTATAGATGGCTTTAATTTCTTCATCTGAAAACTGCCTGCTCATATCCTTTGACCATTTCTCCATTGGGAAATGACTTGTATTCTTATAAATTTGACTCAGTTCTCTATATGTTTTAGAAATGAGGCCCCTGTCAGAGACACTGGTTGTAAAAATTGTTTCCCAGATTTCTGCTTCCCTTCTAATCTTGGTTGCTTTGGCTTTGTTTGTGCAATAGTAATTATTGTCATTGTCATAAAGATAAAAAGAGAACTGGAAAGAAAGTTGCAAAAGTCAACAGACAGAAAGGCTGCATCGAGATAAAATTTATTAAGAAAAACAGACACAAGTCCTTGGCACTCTGCATGTGGGAAGAGGAACAAACGTGTGGTCTGATGTTTTACAAGTTGAGGAGGCTTTAGAACCATCAGCGTCATAGGTCTGCAGAGCCTTGAATGTCAGCGCTAGAAGAGACCTTAGAGGTCATTTTATAGATTAGGAAACTGAGGCCCAGAGAGTTAGTGTGCCTAAGGTCATTGCTAAAACTGAGATGAGAATCCAGGTTTCTCGACTCCCAGGTGAGCCTGGCCATAGCCAGGTGGAGGTGTGTTGGGCATGGGGTGGCCTGGCCGAGCTCCAGGCTCCATTGGGTGACAATCCTGAAAAGGAGGAACCTGCTAATGACTGGTCACATGGTTTCTGAGCAGCTAGTAGGCTAGGCAGTCAGAGAGTCAATCAGCAAGGTTTGTTTTGGACCAGGTAGCTCAGCTGGTTAAAGAACTTGACTGATGAAGGTGAGGCCACAAGTCCCATTCTTTGGCTTCCTGCCTCCTTACTGCCATGGACTGGACCCCTTCTGTGTGCCCTGGGCAGCTACCTCTGGAGGGAGTGGATGTGGTCTTGAAGTCCATGACCTGGTCTGGGTTCGAATTCTCACTCTATGAGCTCCATTACTCTGGACAAGGAGTTTAACCTCCCTGACCCTCAGTTTCTTTGTTGGTTACACGAGGATAACAGCTCTTTGTAAAGCTAAAAATGAGCGGAAGTCCAAAGTTCACTTCATAGCCCTGGCACTTGCCAGGGCTCGGAGGATCTGGGTTTGAACCTCAGCTCTGACACTTTCTGCCAGTGTAACTCTAGACAAGCCACTAACATCCCCCAGGCCTCAGTTTCCTCATCTGTAAAACGAAGGCCTCTGAGCTCTCTCCCACCCCCTTGGGCAAGTCACAACTTCTCCAGTCTTCGGTTTTTTCATCTCTAACGTGAGGTGAGTGGAGCGGATGCCCTCCAAGGTCTGGTGACCCTCTGAAACCGCAACAGGGGCACAGTGGGGAAAGTCAGGACACAGAAGGCGGTAACAGGAAGCAGCACTTTATGCTCTGACAGAAAACTGTGGGTCTGGACCTTTCACTTTGGGGAAAGCACCTCAAGAGAGGAAAGTGGTCTGGCCCAAGTCCTGGTCTCTGACGCTTTAGCTCAGTCACAGACGTCTCAGTGGGGTTCACTTCTCACCCTAAAGGAGCAGCCACACCCCTCTTCTCGCCCTCCCCAAAGGGCTGGTGGAAGAGGCTTCTGCTGGGTAAGTCATCTGGAGATCCCCTGAGAAAGGCCTCAGAGTCAGAGCCTCTCCAGCCTTCCCAGATTCCTTCTTTCTTGATCTACAAGGCATTTTCTCTCCTTGCCTATCCCAGCCTTTCCAGGGCTGGAGTGTCTGGTCTCTGACTCACATGAATGCCCTTTTTAGTCGGGCATTTTGCTTCATGATAATGAGTAAGCACTTAAAAAGCAAAAAAGAAAACCATCTGGTTTCTTACTCTAACTGGGGAGAGGCTGTGTGGTGTAATGGATAGTGCTCTGGATCGAGGGGTCATGAAAACCTGGCTTTGAGTCCGGCCACAGATGGTTGCTAGCTGTGTGGCCCTAGGCACGGCACAACCTCTCTGGGCCCAGTTTCTGCAGAAGGGAAATGAGAGGGCTGGGCTCAGTGATCTCTAAAGAGCATCCCAATTCTAAATAATTAGCATTATTCCTCTTACTACACAGTATTCCACTTATTACACTGCACCCCTACAATTATTTCTTTTTTTTTTTTGAGGCAATGGGGTTAAATGACTTGCCCAGGGTCACACAGCTAGAAAGTGTCAAGTGTCTGAGGCTGGATTTGAACTCAGGTCCTCCTGACTTCAAGGCTGGAGCTCTATCCACTGTGCCACCTAGCTGCCTCTCTACAATTATTTCTTAAGGGAGGCCACTGTGTTACTGCCCAAATGTTTATAGAGCTTAGGAAGATGTATACCTCAGCGTGTACGCAGGCTCACCCAGGAATCAAGTAGCCTCAAGACCAGATGAAGCTAGGCTTGGGGCTGGGGCCGCTGATCCCCCAGGAGTCTTCTGGCCACTGCCACACTGCCTCCCTTACCAGAGGCTTTTAGAGGCAAGGCAGTATGGAACAATAGAAAGAAGGGGAGACGTGGAGTCAGAGGTCCTGGGTTCAAATCTCGGCTTCTGTGATGTGGGTGAGTTGATAAACCTTCTGGGTCTTTGGTTTCCCCATCTGATGTTGAGTCTGAAGGCCTGACTTTGAATTCCAGCTTGTGTCCCAGACTAAGGTCAAGCCAAAGCACTGACCTGCAGAGGGTGTGGCAGGAAGCCAAGAGCTGCAATGACAGGGCCAGAAACCCAAAATGAACCTAGGACGGGTTTCTACGGTTTTGGAATTTAACCTGTAGAACAGCTTCACGTGGACTGTCTAGACTTCTAGTTTTTTGGTAAGCATGTCATCTGTGGAAATACAGGTGCTAACAAGCAGGAAACCAGAACTGTGGGGCAGCAGAAGGAGGTGGGAGCACAAAGGACGAGGGGCCTGTTCCCCAGAAGCCCCTGAATGTGCCAAACAACCAGGGACAGGTCAAGATGACCCGGTGGTATCCCTTCAAAAAAGGAGTACCACACCAGTGCCCGCAAAGCTCGGATGGGGCTTTGGGGGCCTGTGCCAAAGAATATAAATTAAATTAGAATAAGGGGACGGGCATCTGGATGGAGCAGTGGATAGAGCATTGGTCCTGGAGTCAGGAGGACCTGAGTTCAAATCCAGTCTCAGACACTTACTAGCTATGTGACCCTGGGCAAGTCACTTAACCCTGATTGCCTCACAAAAAAAAAAAAATTAGAATGAAGGTAAAAGATACCAGAAATGGGACCTGTCCTGGACCTGTTTCAGGTGTGTCTGGCCTCGGAATTGGGTGAAAGGTCGCACCAGGAAGAGTCAACGGGATATTGGAAGGGAAGGAGATGCCTCAGAGAACGTGAAGTTCTGTCTCTCTGGGAAGAGGGGCATGGAATTTTAGCCAGGCTCTAAGCTACAAGCCTGCTGCCAGACCTGCTGGTTGGCAGGGGTTATTCAACTATTTTTCAGTCTGTCCAACTCTTTGCGACCCCATTTGAGGTTTTCTTGGCAGAGATGCTGGAGTGGTTGGCCATTTCCTTCTCCAGCTCATTTTACAGGTGAGGAAACTGAGGCAAACAGGGTGAAGTGACTTGGCCAGGGTCACACAGCTAGGAAGTGTCTGAGGCCACATCTGAGTTGAGGAAGATGAGCCTTCCTGATTCCAGGCCTGGCGCTCTTTGCACTACGGCGCCATCTAGCAGCCTTAGCGGAGGAGCGCAGCCGACGCCAGCTGAGCTGCATTTCCATTTCTGGGTAATGTCTGTTCAAAGCCCAAACACCACTAGTGACCACAGCTGTCACTTGAAGCCCTCAAGACTCGAATGACGAATGCTTGACTCCTCCCAGCGGAAGTGCTGATGGAGAGGCTGCACACAGCCCCTCGCTGAGAACTTAGAACAGGGAGCCAAGACAGTCACTCCTGCAGGGAGGTGCTGAGCTCATCAAAGAAGCAGCAGGGTTTTTCACAATGTCTGAGGGAGGGCAGGAAGCCAGGGGAGCTTTGGCAAATCAGGAGACTTCCCGGAATCACCCACTGATGGAAGGCTCCTTCCCCTAGCAAGGAAATCCACGCCCTGGGGAAGGAGCGTAGCTGACCACAAGTATTTCTGCCGCCCTGGAAGGGACTTTTAGAAAGCATGGCATCTGAAATCTGGCTTCCAGCCAACTCAAACCAACCTCCCCAAAGTTACCAGGGACCTTGTGATTGCCCAATCAAATGCTCTTTTCTCAGGCCCATCCTTGGGGGCCTCTTGGCAACACGTGGCACTGCTGAGCCCCTGCCCTTCTCTCGGTTCTCCTCTGCTCAGTCTGCTTTCCAAGATCTTTGGGTCAAGTCCACTTACTGCATGGATCCCGAACGCTCTAGCCTGGGGCCTCTTCCTTTCTCCCACACCCTCCCACCTGGCAATTTCATCAGCTCTTGTGGTTCAGTGATCATCTCTGTGCAGCTCTAGTCTCTCTTCTAAACTCCAATCAATTAACAAGCATTTATTAGATACCTACTATGTGCCAAGTACTCTGCTAAGTGTTGAAGACACAAATACAAGGAATGAACCAGTTTCCACTTTCAAGGAGTCTGTTCTTTTGTTTGTTTTGTTCGTTTGTTTTTTTTGGTGAGGCAATTGGGCTTAAGTGACTTGCCTAGGGTCACACAGCTAGTGTCAAGTGTCTGAGGCTGGATTTGAACTCAGGTCCTCCTTACTCCAGGGCCGGTGCTCTATCCACTGTGCCACCTAGCTGTCCCCTAAGGGATCTATAGTCTAATGAGAGAGACAACATGTAGGCCTACATAAGCATCTCTAGCTTAAATATAAAGGGGATAAAATAAACACAAAGGTAAATGTTGTTAAAGACAAGTCAGCAAGGGAGGCAGGGCCCTTGCAGGTGTGGGGGATCAGAAAAGGCTTCACGCAGAAGATGTCTGTTTGAGCTGCCTCTTTTTTTTTTTTTTTTTTTTTTGGCAAGGCAATTGGGGTTAAGTGACTTGCCCAGGGTCACACAGCTAGTTAAGTGTCAAGTTCTGGTCTGAGACCAGATTTGAACTCAGGTTGCCCTCCAGGGCCGATGCTCTATCCACTGAGCCACCTAGCTGCCCCTGAACAGCAGGACTCTATGAGGCTGAGACACAAAGGAGTGCATCCCTCACAGAAGGGATGACCAGCCAGTCCCAGGGCGCAGAGGGGAGAGACGGGAGCATCATGGTGAAGAACGAGAAATGACCAGGTTGGCCGGACTGCAGGGTGAGCGGGGAATGATATCCAATAAGGCTGGAAGGCTGGCGGGGGTCAGCCGTGCAGGGCTTTTAAAGTGAAACAGGAGTTTCTATTGTATCGATCAGAGAGGCAATGGCAAGCCAGCATTGGCCTGGACTGACTAGGGAAATCACATGATTAAGTAAAATCACTTTGGCAACACTGTTGGGGATAGGCTGCCGTCAAGAGAGACAGGGGAAGGCAGACCAGGTAGGCAGCTGTGGCCATAACAAAGGACTAACCACGGAGGAGTCTGTCTGAATGGATTGGAATGGTGGATGATGTTGTGGAGGCAGGGACAGCAAGGTCTGACGAGTGAGTGGATTCAGGGAGTGGGTGAGTGAGGTGGCCAGGATGATGCTGAGCCAGTCAGTCAGCATTTATTAGGTGGGACGGTGGTTAGAACATTGGATTTTTGGAGTCAGGAAGACCTCAGTTCAAATCCAGCCTCAGATGCTTCCTGTGTGACTTAAGGGAAGTCACTTAATCTGTCTACCACAGTTTTCTTATCTGTAAAATGGGGATGATAATAGCACCTATCTCTTAGGATTGTTGTGAAGACAGAATGAGATAACATTTGTAAAGCTCTTTACAAACCTTGAAGGGCTATGTAAGTGCCAGCTCTCATTTCTTTATTAAGTGCTTACCGGTTGAAAAGTGTTTGAGAGATCCTGTTGGAAATATCCACTAGGCAAATGATGATGTGAGATTTATATTTTCAGCTAGAGATAGGCATCTCAAACTCAACACGTCAAAAACAGAATTCATTGTTTTTCCCTCAGAAATGCCCCTATCCCTTTCCTTATTTATTTCCGTCCATATTCCGCTTTCCTCCCTTATTACTTTTGAGATACGGGAACCCTTCTGGTCACCTGGGTTCACAACCTCAATGACATTCTCTACTTGTTACTCTAACTCTTGGCACATATCTGTTGTTGAGTCATTTCAGTTGTATCTGACTCTCTGTGACCTCTTTTGGGGTTTTCTTGGCAGACATACTGGAGCGGTTTGCCATTTCCTTCTCTAGCTCATTTTTACAGATGAGGAAACTGAGGCAAACAGGGTGAAGTGACTTGGCCAGGGTCACAAGTTGCCAAATCTTGGCATTTCTTTCTCCACATCTCTTGGATGCTTCCTTTTCTGGACACTCACACAGCACCACCCTCACTCAGTCCTCTCCCTTAAATTAGTACAGTAGTCTCCTCTCCTCGTGCCTTCTCCCCACTTCAGGCCATCTTCCATACAGCTGCCAAAGTGACTTTCCTGAAGTGTGGATCTGACATCGTCACCCTCGGGGACCAAGTAAATGCCTGTGTTTAGTATTTAGAGCTTTCCATAAGCCAGGTCCTTCCTACCTTTCCGGTCTTCTTACACACGTTACTCTTCTCCATGACTCTGCAAGCTGGCCATACTGCCTATCTGCCATTCTCCAGCTGTAATATTCCATCTACCATCTCCATATCTTTGCACTGGCCATTTCCCATGCCTGGAATGCTCTTCCCCCTCAATTCTCCCTCTCAGAACCATCCCTGCTTCCTTTCAGACTCAGCTCACGCACCACATTCCACAAGAGGCCTTTGCCAGTCACCCCCAGCCGCCAGTGCCTTGTTCTTTAAGCACACTTCCATCTGCCCTGTCTCTATCTTGTATGTATCATCTATGCACACACGTGGGCCACCCCACAAACGGGTCACACGGTCACATAAAGACTTCCACTTACTTTCCCTAGATGACATCATACGCTTGTTTTAGGACCCAATACTTTCTATTGACCTTCCTAAGACATTTTCCTTGTTATAACTTTTTAAAAAGAGAGATCTCTTGAAAAGAGCCCTGCAACCAACAAGTGCCTACACACACTGCGACCCTCGGCAGTCCTCAGGAAACCTGTTCTGACCTCCCATTGTGCCCGTTAACTGAACTGTTCATTGGCAGGTAGTTGACAGACCTGGAAGGGACCTTGTTAGAGGCTTATGGCATGTAACTTCCCCCTCTTTTTCCAACCAAACAAATCAAGATGGTTTATTATACAAGTGCCAAGCTTAGCCACAAAGACAGCACATAGTCCAGAATGCCAAGAGCGTCCAAGGCAAGCAACTAAGTGAAATGATTTCAGGCAGGTAGACCCTCCATTAAAAGATGGAAGGAATGTGCTTTGTCAGGAGGAATCAAGTGACAGTCAGATGGCAGAAGCGGGCAGAGCTGGGACAATGCTCTGCAGGGCGCTCCAGCATCCCACGGTTCTGCTCCTGTGGCCTCTGGGACCCCTGCCTCACTTTCCTTCTCCTGTGCTTCTTCCTCCAGCCGGCTACCATGGTGGTGGAGTGGGAATCAACTACACACAGTAAAAATTCAGAACCACGCCTCATTTTACAGATGAGAAAACTGAGGCCAGGAGAGGTGAATTGACTTAGCCAAGGTCATACACAGCTAGTAAGAAGTAGAGCCAGGTCTCCTGACTCCAAATCCAAAACTCTTTGCATTAGGCCACCCTGGATCTCCATAGCCATAGAATGAGACATTTATTGGTTGGCCTTTTTCCATTGTGGAGAGTAGGATGGGAATAAACATTTATATAGTGTCTCCTAGGTGCCAGGCACTGTGCTAAGCCCTTCACAATTCTTATTCCACTTGATTCTCACAACAGCTCTGTAAGGGAGGTGCTGTTATTATTCCCATTTTATAGTGGAGGAAACAGAGGCAAACAGAGGGTGAGTGACTTGGATAAGGTCACACAGCTAGTAAGTGTCTGAGGCTGGAGTCTTCCTGACTCCAGGAGACCCTGCACCCTGGAAGCCAGCCACCTCTGACAGGTTGGAAGTGCTATTCAAAAGGACAGCAAATTGAAAGCCCTTCTGGAGGAAAAGGCGATGAAATACAGAGTCTAAATAAGCCTGCCGGAAGGAAGTCGTCATAAGAGGAAGTCCTCAAAGAGGTTTTACTCTGTGGGCAGAAGCAGCCAATTAGTATCGTGGGGATTGTCAGGTTTGGTGACCCCACGTGGTGGAGTCCTCACATTCACACAGCCACCACCCTGCTCAGGTCCCCATCACCAGGACTCCCCTCACAGCCTCCTAATTGGGTTCCCTGCCTCCAGACTCTCCGCTCTCTAAAGAGACTCCTGAAGTATAGATGGGACCAGGGCATTCCCCTGCTCAATCATCTTCAGTGGCTCCCTATTGCCTCTAGGATCAAACATAGACTCCCCTGTGGGAGCAGCTAGGTGGCACCATCGTGCACATTGTGCAGGGCCTGAAGTCAGGAAGACTCCTGTTCAGGAGTTCAAACCTGGCCTCAGCCATTTACTAGCTGTGTGACCCTGGGCAAGTCACTTTATCCTGTTTGCCTCAGTTTCCTCATCTGTCAAATGAGCTGGAGAAGGAAATGGCAAACCATTTCACTATCTCAGCCAAGAAAACCCCAAATGGGGTCATGGAGAGTCAGACACTGAACAATATCAAACAACAGCATTCTAATTAAACCCTTCATAACCCCATTGCTTCCGCCTTATTCCCCCTTACTTCTCTCCATGCTCTCCCGGTAGGGCCAAAGTGGCTTTCCTGCTGTCATTTACACACAGCTCTCCTTCCTGTCTCTGCCTTTGCGCTGGCTGGCCCCACACCAGGAATGCATGTCCTCCTCACTACACAGACCTTTGGGATCCCTTCTGTTCAGCTCAGGCGCCGTCTTCTGCATGAGGCTTTCCCTGACTCTCCCCAACTGCCTGGCCTTTCTCTATCTGTATAATTTGAATACACACACCTCTATATTTGCATGTTGTCCCCTCATCATTAAAACAAGCTCCTTGAAGGCAGGAAGCGTTTTGTTTTTAGTTTTGTATACACCCCAGTGCCTAGCACAGTACCCGCTTATTAAATGCTTGTTTATTGATGCTGTATAACATAAACATAAAAGGGCCTTTGGGGGTGGGGGTCTCAATAACAACAGCTGACATTTATATCATTCTTTAAAATAGACTAAGTGCTTTCTAGACATTACTTCAATGCATCCTTACAACAACCCTGTTAAGGTAGATACTGTCATCCCATTTTACATATGAGGAAACTGAACCTGAAACAGGTGAAGTGACACCCCCCTCTCCCAAGGATAACACATCTATAAGTGTCAGAGGCCAGATTCCATGTGGTAATGTTTGTTAATCACCTCTTAGGTACAAGTCACTGGGCCAGATTCAAAGGCGTTTTAGGACTGGATCTCAGTGGCTACATCCAAAAGATGCAAATAGGCCATATCCGCCCCCACACACCAAGGAGTCCCTACTACAATAAACCTGAGGGATCATCAGTCTCAGCCCAGGGAGGGGAGCCCACCTCCTCTCCAGGCAGCCCAGGCCACCTTGGGGTTGCTCCACTTGGTAGAAGTCCTTCCTGATACCAACCCAAAATAGGACCCTTTGCAACTTCTGCCCCCTGAGGCCAAACAGATCAAGTATTCGTTCCTCCATATGAAGGCCCTTCAAATAGCTGAAGACAGCAAAATTCCTAACAGTTATTTAAAAGTGGAATGGAAGAGAAGGTTTCTCCTCCAAGGGAAGTCTTCAAGGAGAGGCAAGATCCCCCTTGCTGGGGATTAGAGAAGATGAGAGTCGGAAGGACCCCACCCCCACACCCCTCACCCCCATGGCCATTGAGTCCAACTCAATAGGGATGTTTTACGTGAGACTTTAGAAGGGCGTCTTGGTCAGGTTTAGGTTGCACGAGGTTCAGTCATTCCAATTCGGATTCTTGTGTCCAGCTGCCTGCTCTCAAGAAGGTCAAGGCCCAGATAAAATCTATCACAGGGTCCTGAAAGAAACTGTGACTGTGATTTCTGAGACGCTGTTGGAGGTCTTTTAAAAAACCACGGAGAAGGGGCAGCTAGGTGGTGCAGTGGGTAGAGCACTGGCTCTGGAGTCAGAAGGACCTGAGGTCAAATTCGACCTCAGACACTTGATACTAGCTTTGTGACCAAGTCACTTGGCAAGTCACTTAACCCCAACTGCCTCACCAAAAACAAAAACAAAAAAACCAAACACACAAAATAACAACAACAAAAAAGGATGGAATTGTGTAAAATAAATAATAATAATAAACCATGAAGAACAAGAGGGGTCCTATAGGACTGGATACAGCAATAAAATTTAAAAATTGCAGTTTTCAAAAGGGGAAAGAGAGACTACAAGCCAACAGATTTTACTTCCATTCCTGGAGGAAATCTAGAATGCATTTTTAAAGGGATGACTGGTGAGTATTTAAAAAGGGAAGTAAAAATGACAGGAATAGTCAAATTGAAGGGATTAAGGAAAGTCTGGCACACTAACTGGTGTTGGAGCTAACTGCTGGTGGAGCTGTGAATTAGTACTACCCCTTTGGGCAAGTAATTTGGAATTATGCAAACAAAAAGGTTTAAAAGCAATCCTAGTGATTGCTCTGCTAGATTGTGCCTCAAGGAGATTACTGAGGAAAAGAAATGCTCTATAGACACCAAAATATTTACAGTAGCACTTTTGATGGTAACAAAGAAATGGAAACAAAGTAGATGCCCACCAACTGGGGAATGACTAAACAAATTATGATACAGTAATGTAATGGAATATAACTGTGTTATAAGAAACAATGAAAGTGCTGAATACAGAAGAAGCATAAAAAAATTCACGTCAGCTGATGCAAGGAAAGGCAGTAGCACCAGGAAAACAACGTACACGATGACATAAATGGAAAGAATAACAGACGCAAAGTAACCAGAGATGAATTCTGGGAAATTATAAAGAACAAGCCTGATGCTGAAGAAGAGACAGAAGAAGACAGCTCCCTCTGCTCCTTAGCACAGATGGGGAAAAGGGACTCCTGGGCATGGAATACTGCATGTATTGTCTCAATTCCTCCCCACCCCACCCCTGCCATGTATAGATTGGTTGTGCTGATTTTTTTCTCTTCTTCCTGTTTTTCTTTTTAAAATTTAATTAATTTGCTTTTTTTGGTGAGGCAATCGGAGTTAAGTGACTTGCCCAAGGTCATACAGCTAGTAAGTGTCAAGTGTCTGAGGCTGGATTTGAACTCAGATCCTCTTGACTCCAAGGCCATAGCTCTATCCACTGTACCACCTAGCTTCTCCTACTTTTTAAATTTCTTATAAAGGATGGCTCTCTGGGAGGAAACAGGGGAAAAGATACAGGAAAAAATTAGGTCATGTAAAAACAAAAGCTATCAATTAAAAAATATTTCTTTTTAAAGGGGAAGTGATGATCACTAGGAACTGGGAGGGGTTTATCAAAATCAGGTTATGCTAACCCTACTTCCTTTTTTTTTTTTTTTTTAAACAACATTACTCAACAGGCACATCAGGGAAATTTAATGGGCACAGCAATTCTGGATTTTTAGAAAGGCAAAATTCCCCTGATATCTTTGTGGACAAGAGGGAAAGTGTGAGTGTAGACTGAATGACAGCACAATTTGAGCGATATGGAAGAAGCTGAATGACTAGACCCAAAGAGTTGTGATTGGAATGACAGTAACATTAGAGTCAGGTCTCTACTACAGAGCTCCAGGATTCATCCTTGATCCGAGGCTGTTCAACATTTTTATAAATGTCTTAGAGGACAACATCAAGGCAAATGTGTCAAATTTACAAATGAAAAGAAAGCAAAATCAGGATCTAAAGACATTTGGGGAGGCTAGAACACTGGGCAGAATCTAATGAGATAAAAGGTTAGAAAAGATAAATACACAGTTTTGCACATAGGTTCAAAAACCAAACTACATTAACACAGGGCAAGGAATATGGTGCTAGAGGAGCAGTGAGACCCAGCATTGAGCGTGCCAGGCTTGATGTCGGGAAGACCTGGATTCAGGTCTTAACTTTGACCCTAGCTATATGGGGTTATGGATGAATACAGACCTCTTTGGGCAAGGAATAGTTTACCTGTCAGGTCTATGGAGAAGGGAAGAATTTACGACCAAGCAAGAGATAGAGAGCATTACAAAATATAAAATGGATAATTGTCATTATATTAAAGCAAAAAGTTTTTGCACAAACAAATCCAATGCAACCAAGATTAAAAGGGAAGGAGAAAGCTGGAAAACAATCTTTACAGCAAGTGTCTCTGATAAAGGCCTCATTTCTCAAATATATAGAGAACTGAGTCAAATGTATAGGAATACAAGTCATTCGCCAGTTGATAAATGGTCAAAGGATATAAACAGGCAGTTTTCAGAGGAAGAAATTAAAGCTATCTGTAGTCATATGAAGAAATGCTCTAAATCACTATAGATTAGAGAAATGCAATTAAAATAACTCTGAGATACCACCTCACCCCTATCAGATTGGCTAATATGACAGAAAAGGAATATGATAAATGTTGGAGAAGATGTGGGAAAATTGGAACACTGATGCATTATTGGTGGAGCTGTGAACCGATCCAACTCTTAGAAAGCAATTTGGAACTATGTCCAAACAGCTATAAAACTGTGCATACGCTTTGACCCAGCAATAGCACTTCTAGGGCTGTATCCCGAAGAGATCATAAAAATGGGGAAAGGACCCACATGTACAAAAATATTTATGGCAGTTCTTTTTGTGGCAAAAAAAATTAGAAATTGAAGGGAAGTCTATCAATTGAGGAATGGCTGAACAAGCTGTGGTATATGAATGTAATGGAATACTATTGTTCCATAAGAAATAATGAGCAAGAGCAGCTAGGTGGCGCAGTGGATAGAGCTCCAGCCTTGGAGTCAGGAGGACCTGAGTTCAAATCTGACCTGACACTTGACACTAGCTGTGTGACCCTGGACAAGTCACTTAACCCTGACCGCCTCACCAAAGAGCAAAAAAAAAAAAAAAAAAAAAAGATGAGCAGGCAGACTTCTGAAAAACCTGGAAAGACTTGTAGGGTCTGATGCTGAGCGAAGTGAGCAGAAGCAGGAGAATGTTGTACACAGTAACAGCAACACTGTGTGAAGACCAGCTTTGATAGACTTAGCTCCTGTCAGCAATACAATCATCCAAGGCCTCATGATGGAAGAGGCTATCCACCTCTAGAGAAAGAACTGTGGAGTCTGAAGGCAGATTGAAGCAGACTACTTTCATTTTCCTTATTATTTATGTGGTTTTTTCCCCTTTTGGTCTATTCTTCCTTCACAACATGACCAATACGGAAATATGTCTTACATGATTGCACATAAACAACCTATATCAAATTGCCTACTGTTTTCAGCAAAGGGGAGGGGAGGGAAGGGAGAGAGGGAGAAAAATTTGGAACTCAAAATTTGTAAAAATGAATGTTAAAAATTGTCTTTACATATAATTGGAAAAAATAAAATATTATAAAAAAAGAACATGGACCCCCCCCCGAGCCTCAGTTTCTTCATCTGTAAAGTTGCACAGCCCTCTCTCACTTCAAACCGATTCTCTTGCAGGTCACAGCATCACCTCCCAGATGCCATGGTCTTCTTCGAGAACAAAGGACAAACAACAACTATAGTACGTAACTCCCAAAGTTGTTATGAGCTCTGTAGGCTCGCTCTAAAGGGCTATAGCAGTAGTTGTTTGTATTACTGAGGCAGCCGTGTGGTTCAGTGAATAGAGCTTTAGATTTGGAGTCAGAAAGACCTGTGTCTGAATCTTGCCAGACCTGTACTAGCTATGTGCCCCTGGGCAAGTCCTTTAACCTCTGTCACCTTCAATTTCCTCATCTACAAAATGGGGAGAACAGTACCAACCTCCTAAAGTTGTTGTGAGGCTCAAATGAAATCATATTTATAAAGCACTCTGCAAACTTTAAAAGGATATATAAATGCTAGCCATCATTGTTGCTGTTGTTGTGAGACAGAGGGGCACGTCAAAAGGACCTGGGAATTTTTGTGGCCATAAGCTCGGTGGGGTCAGCCTAGGACATGGCAGCCAAGACATCTGACATAGAATCAGACGGTGGTAAGAGAAATGTCGTGTCCAAGAGGAGGACCGGTCTGATCACATAGGGAGCATTCCAGTCGGGCTGAGCACCATACTTTGGAAGGATCATGAGAAGCGATGACGAGTCCAGAAGAGTGACCAAGATGGCGATGGGGCTCAGTTCTCCTCTCCGGAGCGGAGGAGAGCAGCTCTCACCCTCATCAGCACCACAGCCTGGAAAGCTCCGAACGTCATGCCCTCCCCACCAAGTGTTCTCTTCTCAGACCATGCATCTCTAGTTCCTTAAAGTTATCAGCAACATCGTCATCATTACTTACCGATACTATAACTGCAGATTTGCACCAAGGAAAGTGGAGGGTTGTTTGATGCCTAAAGAAGATTTAAGAACCAACAGATAACTCTGGAACCATCCTTTACACTTGGTTGGTTGGCATTCCAACAGAGTACTTCACACACCAAGGGAAAGCCACAAAACCAATCAGCGCCCCATTAGTAGAGCTGGCTGGGTTTTGTTGGGTTGTTTTTCCTAAAGTATCCACAGATCCCTCCTTAGAGGATGTGCTAGTCGTCCAATATAAGCGTCTATGCAAGAACTGAAGTGACATGTGCCTCCCTGAAAGCCAATGATGGGAACTGATGGAAATAACAAAAGAAATAGGAAAGAGGGGGAGGAGAAAGAGAGACAGAAAGAGAGACACAGAGACAGAGAGAGAAGGAGGAGGAGGAGGAGGAAGAGAGAGAGAGAAGACAAGTAAAGGATAGAGAATACATGGCAAAGGGCTAGGAATTACACACCCCACTATAAGTCAGATGTCATTTTAAAGAATGCAGCTGTGTATATGATTACCAATTCCAGGAAATGGGGTACCTACTCCTTGAGGGCAGGGCCTATCTTTTGTCCTTTTTTTGTATCACCACCTCATAGCACAGTGTCTGGGACATTTGTAGGAGTTTCATAAATGTTTACTGACTGACTGACTGATCATTCTCTCATTACTACCAGCTGTTAAGGATTGTTAAGGTCTTCCTGAATCCAGGCCCAGCACTCTATCCACTGTGCCACCCAGCTGCCCAGAATGTAGCACTAGCTTATCTCATATTCTTGTCCTATATCCATACAATAGCCAGTCTAGAAAAATGGGGCTGCTCTCTAAGAACACACATACCTGAAACCCTGAAATGCATAGCAATCTTTTAACTCCTTTTACAGAAACTGAGGCCTGGGGTGGTTAAAAGTGAATTGCCAAGGTCCCACAAGTAGACATATGAACCAAGTAGGATTAGAACCTAGATCCTCTGACAGCAAAGCCAACGCTCTCTCCACTGCACCCTGCTGACCCATTCTTTAAAGTAAGTGCTATCTCCTCCAGGAGCCTTCACAGGTTCCCACCATTGGTAGAGACACTCTCCCTACAATCTCACAGAGCTCTTTTTCATCTAATTCATGAAACAAGCAATACTATACCTCCTCCCTAGAGGCTGCCTTCACAGCAGCTAGAGAGCTGATCCCAGAGTCAGAAGACCTGTGTTTAAGACCCATCTCTGACACATGTTGCCTGTGTGACCCTGGGCAAGTCTCTTAATCTCTCAGTGTTCTGGGTAACGGGCAGAAATCTGCATTGGTAGAAGGAGTTTCTATACCAGAAGTCCCCAATCCCAATGAATCATTGTCCAAGAACAGAGGTTCCATGAAGGTTGGCATTTCATTTTATCTGAACTCTCCCTCTGCCTCAGTGAATCTAGACCCATGCTCCAAAAACAGTAGATACACATCTCTAGGTGAAGGAATGCTTAATTACCAGCCACTACCTGTCTTCCTTATGTCCTAGCTAGCAATCTTGACATGTTGAGAACCACATTTATGTCAAAATAAATATTGTAAATTCACCCTAATTACTTCTGTCAACAACAGTCTCATGTTTTGTTTTGTTTTTGTTTTTTGAAATGATATGAAACTTTCTAGACAACTAATGAAGGTTAAAGGGGAAGCCTGTGTGTGTGTGTGTGTGTGTGTGTGTAATTGTCATAGGCAAGATCTGAACCCTGGTCTTCCAAATACTCCTCCAAATACTGCCCTGTGCTCCAGACACCAAGGCAGGCTTCGTGTATCATGAAATATACAAAACAATGGCTACCTTCAAAAGGAGGTCAAAGAGGAGCTGCTCTCTCTATGAAAAGATTCATTTTCTTCAACCCCACAAAAAAGGAGAGGTAGGGTAGTATAGTAATGGCAGGGACAAAGAACACGCTTGTTTTCCACATAGTTTCTCTTGCTGAATTTCCAGTTTTGGTTCACAGACAGTACTTTTTAAATGTGTTCAAGTGAAGTGACAAAAGTCCTTAAATCAGTTGAGACTCAGATCATGGATTTGAAGATTTAGAGCTTGAAGGAATTTCAGAAGTCATCTAGTCCACCCCTCCCCCATCTTACAGATAAGGAAACTGAGGCCTGAGAAGTTGAGGCATTTGCCCAAGATCTCATATGTTCTAAGAGGCAGAGCCAGTATTCAAACCCTAGCCCTCCAATTCCAAATCCAGGACTCTTTCCATCCCACCATGATGACTCGAACACAATATTTCCAGACTCACACCAGCTAAGAAATCAGGTGATCTGCTTGCTCTTCCACCATATGTAAGTGACATGAGAAAAATCATAGTGTCAGAAAACCTGGGTTTGTTATTTGCCAGCTTTGTGATCCTGGGCAATTTACTTAACTTCTCTGAGCCTCAGTTTCTTCATCTGTACAGTGTACATAATACTGTGGAAAGCACCCTATAAGTCACTTTACTTTCTGTGCATTCTCATGAGAATCATGACCTCTCTGGGCCTCAGTTTCTCTATCTGAAAAAATGATGGGCCTGGGATATGTGCCATCTTCTTGTTCTAGACCTATAAGCCCATAAACTCAAAGGGCTATATAACAAAGTTACATAAGAATTTTCTTTCCTGAGCAAATCATGGCAGCCTTACAAAACTCTGCACTTCTGGGGTTTCCAGACCTGTGATTTCCACTCATCCAGGGAAGTCCCAGCATGGAACTTCATTCTATCTGCTGCATGTCAGCAACTCATCTTTAATGGACAGTTAAGTCATAGCTAATGGGGGTGGGGAGAGAGAAGACCTGTCAGGTTCATGGTCACAAAGTCCATGGTCACAAAGCAGGGGGTCAAGGGCAGGATGCAGACACCAGGGTTTCCAGACTCCAAGGCAAGCCAAGATATTGCATCACTCGGCTTCCAGTTTTACATAGAGAAAGAAAAAAAGAACTCCCCCAAAAGTATAAACTGTGAACATTTCCCATACTTCTATGCTATGGAGGGGTGTGTGTGTGTGTGTGTGTGTGTGTGTGTGTGTGTGTGTGTGTG
>NW_020954577.1:46845759-46882101 GCF_900497805.2 Vombatus ursinus | reverse complement strand
GGTTGCTAAGGATCAAAGATAATATTTGTAGAGCACTTAGCACAATGCCTGGTATATAGTAGGCACTTAATAATATTTGTTTTCTTCCTCCCTATTTAGATACACTCAACTCAGTAATAGTAAATAGCTCTACTCTGCGGGGAAAAAAACAAAACCAACCACTATCGCCACATAATTTGGGCTGTCCCTCCCCTAACCTCATTTCTTTCAGATGAATTTGACAGTTTCCTGGACTTTGCTGCCATCCTCACTCACTTATTTGTGATCATGTACCCTCCCTCTGTCCATCCTGCCCAGCTTGCTGCAGAATCCTGCCCATCCCCACCCCACCTTCCATCTCTAGCTTTGGGCTCAGAAATCAAATCAACATTATTACTCTATCATCATTCCTGGAGAGAACATGTCAGCCAATTACTCGATAGTTTCAGTCACCATCCCTGTGACTTCCTGGAACACTATTCCTCAGGACATGTTTTCCCATATAAGAATATAAGCTCCTTGAGAGCAGAGACCTCTCCATTCTGTGTTTGTATTCCCAGCATAGCACAGAGCCTGGCACATAGTAAATGCTATGTAACTACTCATTCATTCATTCATCCATCCATCCCATTCATTTGTTCATTCATTCGTTCACAGCAGAATGGAGGGAACGCTGGACTTGGAATCCCAGGATCTGGCCTTGAACCGTGACTTTGCGATTTCCTGACTCTGTGATCCTCCATGGGTCATTCCTGCTCCCTGAGGCTCAGTTTCCTCTCCTGTAAAACTAGGACACTCATCTTTGCCCTGCCCACTTCACAGGGTGGCTTTGAGTAATGAACATGTTTTGTTTTTGGTTTTTTTGAAAGTGCTTTGGAAATGATAATGGAAGATGCTCCAAGGGAGGTGGGAAATTGTTGGACCACTGAGGACCTGGAGAGAATCTGGAAGCAATGACTGGGAGGCTAGTTAGCTCCTTTCTCTGAGATCTAAAGATTTAGAGCAAGAACGGACCTGTGGGATCTTCCCTCTCAAGGCAGGCTTCACCATCTTCTTTTGTGTCCTGGACCCCTTTGGCAATTGTCTGGAGCCTCTAGACCCCTTCTCCGAACCCCATTTTGTTGCCTACATTTATGACTGAAGCCCAGTCAAGTTCCCAGATGCCCTGAAATCCATCCACACACTTCGTGTATCTAAAATGTCATTCCTCCCATTGTGCTGACCCCAAATCCAATGCACTTCCTAACTGATCACACAAACAGGACAGTGTGAGTGGTTTCCTTAAGCCAGCCATCTCTGCATCCCCTGGTCTAGGGGCATGTAAAGGCGGAAAGTTCTTCTATGCAATAGAGTTCTTGCAAATTCTAGTCTATCGTCAGTGCCAGGAGAATAGTAGTCAGAGTATTTGGCAGTGGGTATAAGCATTCATTAACCACAATGTCAACTTCTCAGACTCCTTTCCTCCTAAGACGTGAGTCAAGGCAGGAAGGCACGATTGTCATCAAACCAGCATATAACGAGCCCAAGAGGCATTTTGCAGGAGACAAGTCTAGACTTTCATGGAAGGCAGTGGAAAGAAAGGTACTGCATATTACAAACAATTCAGTTTGCCCAGAAGAGAAAACAGTAGTCTTACAAACTATGATAACAGCCTACAGCCCAACCTTTGCAAGATAAGAATTCTGCATGTATGGCATTTTTAATCCTCCCAATTCTACAGCTTGCCTAAACTCCCCAGAAAGGAAAAAAAAATGCAAAAGAAATCTGCAACACAAAACCTGTTTGAGATGGTAGTTTGAGAATTGGAAGGGATTTGCAAGGTTACTGGAGAGAAACATCCTGGAGAAGTGGGCTGGGAGGCAGCCTTGGAGTCAGGAAGACCTGGGTTCACGGCCTGCCTCGGACACATATTAGCCATGGGATCCTCTCCATGGCCCTCAGCGGGGAACCCACTGCAACTATAAACTGCAGAAAAGATCAGCATTAGTGGAGAGAGAGTCCTCAGAGACAGTTCCTTACACCAATAAAATCACAAGCCGAGGAAAACAAACAAACAAACAAACACACAAACACACAAACAAAAACAGAGCTCCTGCCCTCAGTGAGTTTATCCTCCAACCTCAGGAAGGATTGAGCAGCCTGGTTTAGTGGGAGAACATGAGCTCTGGACCCAGAGGAGCTGTGTTCAAATCCTACCTCTGAGTCTTCCAGTGGGTAGAACTTAAGGCCCTTGCTAGTCCTAAGCATCCTTATCTGTTAAACAAAGGGATGACCATCTCTGGAGTTCCTTCCAGTCCCAGGTCTATGGTCCTGTGAGCTGGTCCAACACAGACTTGCCTAAGATCACACGGGCAGGTGGGGGATTTGAATACTGATCCTCTGAAAGAGTACACTTCCCACTGGAATACCCCATTCAATCCTTCCTGGGGTTGGATTATAAACTAGCTGGGGGCAGATACAATATGGTTTGTCATTTCTGCAACCCCACTACCTGGCAGAGTACATGGTAGGTGCTTAACAGATGCTTATGAACTGGATTCAAAAGGATCCTTTGGTCTTAAAGGCAGAGGAGGAGACTTGGCTTCAGTTGCTTGACTCAAGTAAAGATGACCAAACAGGAAAGCTATGTCTAAGATCGGTGCCTCACTCCTTGGGTTTCTAACACAAACAGAGCCACTAGTAAAGAAATTCTTAGGCACAATTATTAATCATGAATGTCACTAAGCAGGAGTGTGCGGGTGAAAGGTTCAGCTACAGAATTCCTACACCCTACACCTGCCGTGCCCAGCTCTCTGAAGGTGGAGACTGGCTCAGCTCTGGCTCCCAGAGCCTGGCTGGGGAAGGGGGCAGCGTAAAAGGGTCATCATCCAAACAGGGGGATCAAGAGCTGGCATCCATTTCAAAATAAATCAGAGAGGGGCATCGAGGTGGCACAGTGGATAGAGCACTGGCCTTGGAGTCAGGAGGACCTGAGTTCAATTCTGACCTGAGACACTTGACATTAGCTGTGTGACCCTGGGCAAGTCACTAAACCCTAACTGCCTCACCAAAAAATAAATAAATAAATAATAATGAATCAAAAGTCCCTCCAAACAGCCCTTGCCTTCCCCAAAGCCCATCTTCAAGATGAGGTGTGCTCAAGAGTTTAAAAAAAAACCCCAAAACTCTAAGAGTTCTATATCTGAAACACAGGGAAAAGTCACGTCACCTCTGCCTGCCTCAATTTTCTCAACTGTGAAATGGGATAACAGCATCTACCTTCCAGGACTGTTGTGAGGATGAAATGAAATAATATGTATAAATCACTTAGCACAGTGCCTGGCTCATAACAGGTGCTTATTAAATGCCTGTTCCCTCTACCTCGCCCCCCCACCGCCAAAGGAGGGGAATGATTGGCTGCAGAAGAATTAACAACCAAATAATCAACAAGCATTTATCAAGCACCTACTATACACCAGGCCCTGGGGACATAAAGGTAAAAGTGAGATATTCACTTGAAGAAGCCAACATGCATAGATATAAATGTGTAAAATATTGGTGTACAGGGACTGAACCAGTGAGTTACTGACATAGGAAACTCCTATCTATGCAGTCTGACATCTTATTTATAAAGTGCTTAGCATTAATACTTGGCACTCAGTAGGCACTTAATAAATGCTTGTTCCCTCCCCTTCTCTGTCTAGTGTTAGAGGAATTGCCTGAAGTACGTCCAGGTTAAGTGATTTGCCCGGGGATACATCAGGGGCAGGACTCTCAGATTCCACCGCCCTGTTCTCCCATTATGCTTGGGCTGTCCACCCCTCATACCAAATAGAAGGTAAACACAAGTTACTTTCCTGGGGGCAGGGTGAGCTGGGGACATCAGGGCAATCTGATGGTGGGGCTGAAGCAGACAGAGGAAGCAGGCCACTTGAGTCCCACTCCAGTAAAGCCCCACAGGGGTGAGGGGCATGGAGGTAAGGCTTCCCTTGACCGAGCACGTGGCAAGGAACCAGAAAACCTTAAGAAAGAAAAGGAAATGATGCAGAGGGCCCTTGGTCAAAGGGGTAAGAAATATAGAAGGAAGACGGGCTTCCAGGGAAAGATTTTTGGAAGGAAAAAATGCCTGGGGAAAGGCCCCCAAATAAACCTTTGTCCAGAATTCTGGCTAGCTGCTCCAATCCAAATTCCAAAACGAAAGTAAGAGCTAGTCCCGATTTTAAGCTCTGAAACTCTCCTCTTTCTTGGTGCCCCGTTTTTTGCTGCCCTTCCCTTAGCTCTTATCGGAGAACTCATCCTTGACTTCTCTCTAAGGCGAGGTCAGAGGAGCCTCGACTGGCCTGTGGTCATACAGGTGACTGCAGGGCCAAAATTGGAACCCGGGTACTCCCATGCCCAACCCATTGCCCCGGCCAGGGAACTGTTCTGCCCACCAAGGTCAGAGAGGTAGCAAACAGCAGAGGACAGATAAAAACCCGGAGTCTGGCCTCTCGGTACGGATAGTCATTCTCTCCTCTGCCAACCACCCATCTGCCTGGCTTTAATTAAGATCCCACAGTTGGCATCTGGCATGAAAGGAGGCAGTAACAACAGGGCGAGAGCAAGGCCTGAGAAATAGTCCATTTGAAAAATTGCCGGCTCTGTCTTAGGACCTAAAACCTTCTAAGCACTAGAATCACGTTTCGAAAGAAAGCCCAGTAGCAATTTCACGCACACCCTTCCTCCTCATGCCCGACATCATCAAGCTTCATCCTTAAACTGGTCCACCTAATAGAAAAGGGACTTTTCCGACTTTACCTTCCAGTGCTCAAGGGTGGGTTGCACTTATGTGAATGTGGCCCGCTGGGGCTCTGTCGAGAATTCCTTCTTCTTCCCATACTGTCTCCCAAACCCCGCACATCCTCTGCTCTTTGGATCCAAGGTCCAGGGATCTCTGCCAGGCATTGTCTCCCCGCCCGCAGCCTCCGGCGGTGAAGTCACCGGAGGAGTTCAGAACTCTACGAGACAACCGGGCCGTTCCATCCCACAGCCAAGCGAGCCGAAGGGACTGTACAGGCGGAGACCCCCTCGGCTATCCAACCCTGAGAAAGGCAAGGAGCGGGACGCCGGGGTAGTAGGGCTGCTGCTCTCTTAAGGGGCTTCCGTCTATTTCGTCCCCACCTCGCGCCCCCTTTTTTTCATCTCCCACAGTTATACCAACCGGGGGGGTGAGCACTGAAACCTCCACCCAGCAAAGTAAGGAGCAAGCTAGCTCCAGCGAGTCCGGTCCCAGGCTGGTCCAGGCGAGGCTGGATCAGGCGTCCTGCCCCCTCTTTTTCTTCCCTCCCCCGTGCCCCATCTGAAGCCCGAGGAACCCCTAGAAACGCCGCCGGCGGAGCCCCCAGGGCCCGGTTCCTAGCTCAGGGTACTTACGTCCTACGAACCTGGGAGGGAGGATCAGGGGAGGACCCGCCGAGCAGCCGCGAGAGGAGGGCGGAGAGGCCCGGGGGACGCTGGCACCCCGGTTGGGACTGGCCACGTGCGTGGGGAGGACACCGGACTGGCCCCGCCCCGCTGCTGCCCGCGCTGCCCCAGCCTCCGAACTGCCCGGAAGAGAGCCGGAGCCCCAGCGGCCGCCCTAGGCTGGAGGCGAAGAGCACGGACGCCGGCCAAGTTCAGCCGGGGCCGCCGGGAACGCGCCGCAAGTGGCTACAATGTTGCAGCTTCGGCCCCCCCAGCTACTGGAGGCGGCGGCGGCCGTGGCGGCTGAGAGCCGGAAGTGGGGTGGGGGAGGAGAGGGGACGAGGGGCGGGTCAAGGGCTTGGAGCCTGACGCGCGGCACCGCCTCGGGGTCCTCGGTGCACCTCCTGCCCCCCTACCCTGAAGCATCTAAGGGTTGGGGGATGGGTGCTGCCTGCCGGCCCAGGCCAAACCACGGGGCCCCCAAGGGTGCCCATGGCACCTTTCTTTTGCAATGAGCCATGAAGGCCCTGGGGAGTCAGCAAGGAACTTGCAAAGTGGGGGTCGGCCAGAAGAAACCGGGGCATAGCACTTAAAAGTTGTCTGACCCGGATGAAAAGATGGACGAGCGGCGTCCTTAAGGACTGATAAGATAGGAGACCGGTATTATCCCTCCCTCCCCTTAGTTCGGAGGTGGGGGGGGGGTGCTACGGGTGTGTAATGTGGTATGTGCTGCACGAAACTCTAGGGTTGAACCGAACGTCAGATTCCATCCAAGTAAAGCTCCGCACTCCCACCCCCATTTTGCAGATGAGGAAGTCGACAAGTACGCATTAAAGGGTCTCAGGCACCTTGCTAAGCGTTGGGGTTACAAAGAAAGGTAAAAACACTTTCCCTGTTCTCCAGAAGCTCGCATTCTAATGGAGGAGTCACGGGAAACACCCACGTCCATGTGCGATTTCTTTTCCCCTCAGACCTTCCCCTCCTTCTAACTTCCCGATTAATGCTGAGGCAGCGTTAAGCTCCGCGTCACCCAGACTCAAAGCCCCGGGGGCATCCTTCACTGCCATCCCCACGTCCAACGTGCTGCCAAGGCCGGTTGAGTTCACTTTGCTAACGTCCCCTGGAGTCTGGCCCCTCTCCTGTCCTCCGATGCTCAGCCTGGACCACCCCAATCCGTGCTGGGCTGAAGCCGGGGTCTGCCTGCCTCCAGTCACTCCCCACCCGTCCTTCACACATTCCATCACTCTCCCAGCCTCCATTCAGCCGACTGTGAGCTTCTCAAAGCAAAAGTCTGACCATGCTCCCCGCCTCCAGCCCCCAACTCAATAAACCCCAGCGGCTCCCTGTGGCCTCCTGCAGACACCGATTCCTCTGCTTGGCTTGGCATTCGAAGCCCTCGCAACCTGCCCACACCTCACACCGACCCGACATTCTCTGTGCCACTGTCGTACTCAGTGTTTGTCCCTCTACGGAGGCAGCCCACCTCCCGACTCTGGGCACTTGCCATGGCTGTGCCCCATGCCTGGAATGTTCTCTCCTCATCTCCTCCTCCTGGCTTCCCAGGCTTCCTTTAAGCCTTAGCTAAAATCCCCCTTGTAGAGGAAACCTTTCCCCATCCCCCTTAATTCTAGTGTCTTCCCTCTGGTGATTCTCCCCCATGAGACTGGAAGCCCCTTGGGAGCAGGGGCTGCTCACCTTCTGCTTGGTATCCCCAGCGCTTGGCACAGTGCCTGGCACATAGTACGAACTTAATGACTTGACTGCCAGATACAGAATCAATAGAAGGAACCCTCAGAAGGAAGGCAGTAGCAGTGAGTAGAATGCTGGGAGGGGCATCCTGTGGAAGTAGGCCAGGGAACGTAAGAGCCAAGGTGGGGGAGTGCCCGGAGGGGAAGGGGGGAGGAGTCAGAGTTTGTGAATGCTCTGTTACTGTCACAGGAGTAAGTGTACCTTGTGGTTCCACATTGGTGAGGGAAAATGAAAGTTGTAAAAAATTGCAAAAATAAAAATATTTGCGAGAGGACACTTTGGCCTAGTGGCTGGAGTCAAGAAGACCTGGGTTCAAGCCCCATCTCTGACTTGTTCTAGCTGGGTGACCATGACCATGGCCTCTAAGTAGCCAACTGGAGCAGGAGTCAGGAAGACTCGAGTTCAAATCCAACCTCCGATTCTCACCAGTTGTGTGACCCTGGGCAAGTCAGGCCTTGGACTGCCTTAGTTTCCTCATCTGTTAAATGGGGATCATAATAGCTCCTACCTCCTGGGGTTGTTGTGAGAACAAAATGAGATTTTTGTAAAAACTCCCTGCAAACCTCAGAGTGTCGGGTTCACATTTTCTGCCTCCTACAACCTGCAGGATCTCAGGCAAGTTATCTGTAAAATGAGGTGTTAGACTACATGATGTTTCTTCTAAATCTAATCTATGGTGTTAATTATGTAAAATACAGTGTGATCCTTAGAGTACCATATAGATGTGAGCATTATTAGGAGGCTCAGAGAGGCTGTCACTCAGCCACTCTGCAAGCATCAGGGCTGAGACCGCGTCGAAGGCTGTCTGCATGACTCTGGCTTTAATGGGTCACTAATAAGAGCAAAACCTTTTTTTTAAAGATTTCAAAAGTTAAAAAATTAAAATCCACACTAAAGTTCGATTCCTATTACAATGACCATTAGCGTTTCACTAATGCAAAGAAAGGCAAGCCTATAGATGGAGTGCAGAGTTGGAGGGTGTTCCCCTCAGTCAGAGTCACAGCAACTGGGTTCTGACTCCTGCTTGAATTCGAATTATTGACTGTATGACCTTGGACAAGTGACTCCACCAATCTGGGCCTCAGTTTCCTCATCTGTAAAATGAAGGGGACTGACTAGATTCCCAAGGTCTCATCCAGTACCAAACCCTACGACTTCAGGACAAACAAAACAAATTTTGAACTTCTTGGCACAAAAGGCAGGGAAACCTAATACAGTGATTCCCGAATGCAGCTAATCCTTATCTGAAGCTCCAAACAAAGCAGGACCAGGGTCATCCTTTATGCAGAACTAGGAGGCCCCCGGATAAGAGGCCCTGGCACATCGAACAGTTCTAAAATGGCCTTTTATGGAAGAGTAAAGCCGGAAACCTGGTGGTTTAGGTTTTTTAATGGTTCCTTAAATCTGTAAGGGGCAAAGCTGTCTGAAGATCTCCAAGGCCTTCGTTTAAGGTGTCCTAAAGCAATAACCATCAGCTTTGTTTCTGCTTTGGAAACGTCGGTTACTTTGGTAGCGACTAGGAATGTGGGAAGGGGCTCCTTCCAAAGCGGGGCTCGGGAGCTGGACAGTGAGGGTCAGTGGCCCCACTGGGAACTGTTGGGGTGATGTAGAGTTGTTTGTGGTGGAATTAATTTACGGGACTGGCCTTCTAGTATGCACAGCAGCGTCGCAGCCAGGTCCTCGCGCACTGACGACACAGCTGGGTGGGAGAGGCTTGACTCATCTGGTCAACTATCTGGTCGGAAGGCTATAGAGCATGGTCTGTGCAGCCACTGTGGCTCATCTTCCTGCCAGAGATGCAACGGCTGGACCTCGAAAGCCTGTGCTCAGGTTGGAGCTGGAGTCAGGGGCCACGAGCTCAAACGCCCTCTCTGATATTTACTATCTGAGTGACTGTGGGGGAGTCACTTGACTTTGTGCACTCCTGGATTTCTTCACCAGGAAAATGAGGCTAGACTAGCGGACTCCGGAGGGTCCTGTCAGCTCCAGCGCCCGAGCCACATGGAGCCTCAGTCTCCTTATCTGCTTAATAAGGGGCATTGTACGAGACCTCGGGGGACCCTTCCAGTTCTGGAATGTTGATCCCACATGATTTCTCTTTGGTCAGAGGCCTGTTTTAAATACCTATGACCACTCTCCACAGCAACTGAGGCGATTTCTCCACATAAACAAACCATGGGATAGGGCGACTGTTGGAATGAGCGGTCCTTCCTCAAGAAAAGGCAGCATTTCACAGGGATACGAAGGGAACTCCCAGAGGAGGGAGCTCCTCCCTTCTCTTCTACATCTAGCCTCACAGAGTTGCTTGGAGCTCTGAGAGGTTGTGGCTCGCCGGGGACAAAGTCAACGCTCAGTGGCCTTGAACTTGGGGCTCCAACTGGACAGTGCCTCCCCTTACCTCCTCTCACCCTCACAACCCTGGGAGGTGGGAGTTATTATGATCCCCATTTTACAGATGCAGAAGCTTAGGCCAAGGAAAGTTCAGTGATTTGCCTGCGAGCAGATCAGAGTGGGGGTGGGGGTGGGGCAGCTCTCTATCGAGCTCTTAGAATGCCAAGAACTCAGCTTCACGTTCCATGAGGGAGCATTTTATCCCTCCCCCCTTTTTTTCACAACCTTGTCAACTGGGCTTTCAAAAGCCTTGCTTAATTCATGGACACACACACACACACACACACACACACACAATGAAAAATGAACACAACGGGGCTGCTAGGTGGCACAGTGTATAGAGCTCTGGTCTTGGAGTCAGGAGGACCTGAGTTCAAATTCAGCCTCCGACACATAACACTTACTAGCTGTGTGACTCTGGGCAAGTCACTTAACCCCAATTGCCTCACTAAAAAAAAAATAAAAAATAAAAAAAAAAAATAAAATAAATGAAAAAGGAACACAAGACAATGATGGTGAAAAGATGAGGAACCAGGAACCTTCTCACACAGGGCACTGATGGTTCAGATAAAAACTTTTACTTCTTCCAATCTGGTGTAAGAGCAGAATCCACGCGGAACCACGAGGTACAGTTATTCCTCTAACAATAACAAAGCATTCACATTCATTTTATTACCAAATCACCATCTAGCTCAAGCAATCTCCAGTTTCCCCACCCTAGCTAAACAAAGGGCAGCAGCCCCCCCCCCCCAGGTGTACTTTGGGGAAAGGTCGCAGGTGAGCCTCGTTCTCGTCAGTCCACACCTAAAATCAGGGCCTCTGTCCAAAGAAGGATTTCACCAGGCACAATTCTTACACTGTCTCACAACTGTTATGGCCTAGCCTTGACCCCAATCCCCGCAGAAAGCTAGAAACAAGAAACTACCAATGGGTAGCAGCATTTCAGAAAATGGTTATGAATATATTAATGCAGTGATATCACCTGAATGCTACTATGGACAATTTGGGATTCATATTATCAAATATTTTAAAAAATGCAAAAGTGGCAAGGAGAGACAGTAATGAAAATAAATTGAGGCAAAAAATCGGGTTAGATATATGGTCTAAAATCAGAGTGGACTTCTGCTATAATGGTTCTTTGATGATGGCTTCAATTTCCTCAAATACCTTCACGGGTCCTTTGTAGTGATTCGTTTCAATTTCTTCTAACTTCCTCTGATAGTCAGAGGGCAGGCCATTCTGTTTGGCACCCCTGCAGATGACCTGGAAATGGATGGAAAACAAAAGAGGGGTTTCAGAAGGCCAGTCGGCTGGGACGGGCAGGGGGTGATTGTATTTGTAGGGCCAACATTATACTATGCAGCGGAGGCTTTTAAAAAAAATGAGCGTCTACATGCAAAGTATAAAATGCCTTGTTTTATACACTGAGCATTTAAAAACAAAAAGGATAAGTATAAACAAATAAGGATGTAGAGGAGGGAGAGGGGTATTCTGTGTGTCAAACACAGCATTTATCATCAGATTTGGTTAAGATGTGGGTTAATTTCCCTGAACTGGTTTTTCCCGCTTTTCCTTTTTTTATTTTTTGTTTTAAGGGATTGCTGTGGGGTGGGTGGATGGATACAGTGGGAAATGAAAGCGATGGAAAGGCAAAAACTATCCACAAAGCATTTTAAAAAACTCAATTCAAACCCAGTCACTTCTCAAGCATTGATTCTGCGCAAGGTGCAGTGCAGGTCACAGACAAAACCTAAGACTGTCCAGGCTCTCATGGAGCTCACACTCCAAGAGGGTGCGAATGCACAAAAGACTTTTCCTAGTTGGGTCAGAAACAGAGGAGAGCATTGCCAAAACACCTCTGCTGCTTAAGGTCATTTCCCCCATTGGGTTTGCAGAGACCCAGCATCTAGGCCCTCCTCGTCCTGCCGTCACTGTCCAGCTCTGAGAAATTACACGTGGAGTCTCTTTGAGAAGCTTTAAGTAGACACGGTCTTCTTTACTTCCTGCTGCCCGGTACTATGTCTTGTTGCCGGCTGTCCTTCCTCCTTAAAGAGGACCATGATATGAGGGAGGTGACGCCATGACACACAAGTGAACTGGATTTAGGTGAGGGAGGGCTGTGTGGTCAGCAGCCTCACTCTCTCCTCTGGAGCCATCGGGGTCCCAGTGGCCAGATGCACTCAGGACGACTGGAGATAGCCCCCTGCGACTGTTAAATGGTTATAACATTTAACTATCAGATGGGTGAAATGACGTCCCTAGTTTCAGGGTCAGTATACAAAGACCCACCTTGAAAGACGTGGCTTTGTCACAAACATAGGATGTATCTAGAATCCGTCTGGTGCTTATAGGCTCCCCAACTTATTAACCCACTAACATCTTTTGCCCAATATTTGCTGCATAGAAAGAAAGTCCATGAAGAAGAGCAGTTTAAATTACACCAGAGGCAGGCCTTGAATGCCAAAAATAAGGGCTTCATTTTTCTTCTGGGAGGTAATAGGGAGCCATTGAAAGTCACTGGGCAGAGGTCTGGCAGGTGCACTGGTAATGATAGGCTAACCTTGGTATTTCCATATTATGTGTCTATATTAAATTATGTATCTATATATCTTTTATATATATATCTATCTATATCATATATATAGATAAAATATACATATATCTATATGTATCTATATTAAATTATGTATCTATATTAAAGATTCAGCACAGGCAGAATCAATAGGATTTAGTACCTGACTGGATGTGGGGGTGGGGAGGAAATGAGAGGGAACAGTCAGAGAGGAGCCTGGGTTCTGAGCCTGGCACTTAGCTGGCCATGGCTGATGGAGAACAACTTGGCAGGAACCTATATGTTCTGCTCATAGAAAACTATTTTTCCTTGAAAATGTCTTTCTGGAATCATAATATAAATGAAATCACATTTTCCATTAATATTTTGAAACTTTAAAAAAACTGTTGATATGATCTTTATTTATGACCTTCACCTTCAAATATGTCCCTTCCCTTCTTCCTCACCCACAGAGCCTTCTCTTATAACAATAAAAAACGAGGAGGGGCAGCTAGGTGGCGGAGTGGACAGAGCTCCAGCCTTGGAGTCAGGAGGACCCGAGTTCAAATCCTGCCCCCAGACACTTGACACTTACTAGCCGTGTGACCCTGGGCAAGTCACTTAACCCTAACTGCCTCACCAAAAAAAAAGAAAGAGGAAGAGGATAACTTAATCAAACTAACCCACAGCAACTCAGTCCTGCAGGACACAATGCTCTACGCCCAAAGTCACCACCTATGCAAAGAAGTTTCCCATTGTAAAAATCAATTTGTGTTTTCAGAACACATAAGAATTTGTCTTCTTTTATTTCTGTAAATAAAATGTGTTCTGTAGTTATATTTCTAGTTTTTAAATTAAATTAATTTTTTTTAAATTAAGAGATATTTACTGTCCTAAAATATGTTTTTTTCCTTTCAATAAGATTTGCCTCACCACATTTTGTAAACTTTCACTCTAGGCAAAAACCAAAAGATCTGGAGGGCTGAAAAGCATGGGGGGCAGATCAGGGAGTGGGCATTTAGATAGCACCTACTATGTGCCCAGCGAAGCTGTGCTAACTACCTTATAATTCCAATAATGCTGTTAGATAATGGCTAACATTAATATAGTGCCTACTGTGTGCCAGGCACTGTGCTAAATGCTTTACAAATATCGTCTCATTTGGTCCTCACAACAACCCTGGGAGGGAGTTGCTGTTATTTTCCCCATTTACAGATAAGGAAACTGAGGCAAACAGTGATTCGCCCAGCTAGTGAGTGCCCGAGGCTAGATTAGAACTTGGTTCTCCCTGAATCCAGGTCCAGTGCTCTAACCACTGGGACACCGGCTGCCCACAAAGGGAGATAACGATAGCACCGCCGACCCACAGTGATTGTGAAGATCAAATGAAATTAATCTAAAGTGCCTAGCACATAGCAGGCCATACATGATGGCTTACTCCCTTCTGCTTCCAGAACAAAACAAAACATAATTAAAAAACCCAAAACAACACTGAAAATTCTTTTCTCCATTTCTCCAATGACAAATGGACGCTTACAGGATAATAAATTTAGAGCTGTTGAGGACTTCTGATCTCATCTATTCCAACCCTACCTGAGAGGTAAGTGATCTCCTAAGGACACACAAGTTGTAGTAGCAGAGTTTCTTGCTGGGATGTGAACCCATGTCCTGGACTCCAAACCGTCCCCACTTTCCACAGTACTATGCTGACTCGAGTGAGACAAGTTTCCCCATAAAACAAATCAGATTTCTTTCAAAACAGATATTTTCTGAAGGTCTGAGTTCCACCACTCCTTACCTTTTTATACTGCGGTGAGGGGGCCGCAGGGACGTAATCTGTCATCTGGTAACTTCGGCAGGTTAATACTTTCCCTTCTTGACTGCGAACCTCAATTTCTATTGGAATATACGTTCCATTTCCAACTCCTTCTTGTCTGAAACCCAAAACCAGATGTTCCCTATAAGTGGATTTCCCCAGTTTCATGTATTCTGCAAGATCCTTTGTTCAAGGTGGAGCACACACATAGAATGAAAGTCCAACTGTATAAAAAACACTGATTCTTTTAGCCCGGGGCCCTTCATCTTTTGAGTGTGCTGGACCCCTTGGCAATCTGGGAAAGTCTATGGACCCTTTCTCGGAGCCATACTGTTTAATACATCAAATAAAATACAAAGGATTAAAAAGAAAACTAATTATAGCTAGATAGTGATCAGAACTTTTTTTAAAAAAAGCTCACAGATTGCAGGTTCAGGAATTCTGCTCAAGGCATTTTTGGTACATTTATGTTCTAAATGTTTTTAGAAGTAATTTGGACTAATGGGATAAGCGGCCTTCAACCTTAAAAGTAAATCATTTAGACCAGGTAAGCCTGCAAATGAATATAACTTCACTTGTAACTCAGCTTCTTTATCAGAAAAATAATATATCAACACCATGCTGCTAAGTAGTTATTTCAATCTATGCACACCTGCAATATTATTCCTTTCTGTGCTATGAAGTAAATGTATGGAACTTGGCAAAAATGTCTATCTCTCCTGAAGAGAGAGAGAGAAAAAGACGTCTCTAATTCCCACTGAAGGATCTGCCACTTTCTCAAGAACAGTTAATCCGTTCCTCTTTTCCTCTTGGGCCCCTCTCCCACCCCAGCTTGGTAGATGATGCTACCATATGCACTAGAACAGAGTTCAGAAAGGACTAATTACATAAAGAAGGATAGCTCCCTTCAAGTTCAGATCACTACATTATTGTTCTAGACCTCTCCCATCAGAACTAAATGGCATTTTATAAGAACAGTCCCAATAAAGCTAGGGCATCTTTTGAAATCTCTAAGAAATAGGCAACAAATTATGTTTAAAATATTCATTTTTCAGAATATAAAGTAAAAAATTTCTAGATATGTATTTATTTTCCAAAAGTCAAATGACTACAAAAAAAAAAAAGAAAGAAAGAAAAAGAAAGAAAGGCATTTATCTTCAGATGAGCCAGAAACTGCAAAGGGTCTCCCCTCCAAGGGCTCTGAAAAAGAAATTACATTCTGCTGGAACAAGCCTGATAAATTGCAAAGGACATCATAGACATTTGAAAACAAAATCAACCCCTTGGTTTAAGTTTGGTTTAAAATAATTTTAAATAGAGCAGGCCCAGCATCCCTATAATTAAAAAAAAACAACACTTTGAGATGCTACATGGTATTTTCTTTTCTTTTTTCCTCTTTCTTTTTTTTCTTTTTTTTTAACGCTACATAGCATTAAGAAGTCAACAGCATGTGTTAAGTGCCTGATGTATGCCAAGCACTGGGCTAAGCACCATTAAGAACCCAACGTAAGCATATTCTTTCTAAATTAGTATTATTTAAAGTGTAATTAGGAGTCACCTACTCATCCAGAGAACTTATATTTTTCACGTGCATTTTCCATACGACTCCCCAAACTTCATCTCCAGGGCTCTGAACAATAGTAGCTATACCTCCATGCCAAGAGGTACTTGTTACACCCTGATAATTTCCAAAGTCAACTTTGAAATCCTGTAAAGGAAAACCAGTGCAATTATGATCAGTCTTTGGTTGTGTTCCAAGATCCCCTCAGTATCAAGATTCCTCTTAAGGCTGTCCTATCCACAAAACGCACTAATGAGCATTGTCTCATCAATGGCAAACACTGTAGGCTCCTCCATTTTTAGGGTCATTTAATATCCAAGGAATTCCCTACTGGTCTGCTTTGTTCTTTCCCCTAGAGAGGCTTGCGTTAAAAGGAGGTTCTGTATTCTATACACAATCCATCCATCAAACCCTTAGCTAAACATACAAATACCTTTATTCGTGTCTCTAAAGATTTCGCTTTCCTAGTGGATTTTTGTGCCTATACTCTGAATAAATACCAGTGTAACTGACAATCAGCCTGCAAAGACTGTCACAATCGGCCACCAATTGTCCTCAGCTGGCTAGTTATCTGCCAGACCTTTCTGGAAAGGTGGACACAGATCTAGTTATCACATAGGATTTCTGCTGGACCTTACAAAACTAGATTCATCTGGTCTATTGGATATTTGAAAAGTCGATCATATTAGGGGTTGCTGGCCCATGTGGTCACCCTATTTTCTCTCTCCCCCTCACACACACAACCACACACCTCACTCTGTTGGTCATCTACTGCTACAAGACTGCAAAGTAGCTTTTTAACATCACTAAATCTGGGATTTCACAGATGTGTAGACACTTCCCAGATCACAACACGTCCCCACTTTAATAGGCAACGTCATGAGTGACTTTTTTTATGTTCAACACCTGGGGGCCACCTTCTGGTGATGTGCCTTGGTTGGTCCTCCAATGACAGTTCCTGGCAGGCCACAGCCAAAGCCTTTTTTAGATAAATAGGGCTGGACAGGGCCAGTAGGGTGACTTCAAAAACTCTGGGTCACCAAGAGAAGGACAATACATGATTCCATCAGCTAGGTGGTGCAGTGGGTGTAGTGTTGGGCCTGGAACAGCCAGGAAGACCTGAGTTCAAATGCTGACAAACATTTCCTAGCTGTGTGATCTTGGGCTTAGCAGTAAAATGGGGATAATAACAGCACCTACCTGGCAGGGTTGTCGTGAGGACAAAATGAGGTATTTGTAAAGCGCTTAGCACAGTGCTTGGCACGTAGTAGGCAGTTAACAAACACTTATCCCCTTCCCCCTTCCAACAGAAGGGACCATTAGAACACCTCACCAAGGCTGAGGTGGCTGGGTGCCTGACCCACGCCAAGACCTTACACTACACCGCCAGGACCAACGCCCCGGTGACCCTTAGATTCGGGTCACTTTGCGATCTGTAAATGGGGCACCCAGGAGTGTAGCAGTGTGCCCCGGGTAACTCCTGTTCAGGCAGGGTTGATGTGGCGGCATCACAGAGGCCAGGTGCCGGAGGAGTAGGAGGCGTGGAGCCCACAGCCCTTTTCCTGGTCACCTCCATGACCTTGGGCACCGCATGAGGTAGATAGGGCCCCGGAGGAGTCTGGAAGACCTTGGTTTGTATACCACCTCCGACACCGACTAGCTGGGCACGGCCATGCTCTGGGCCTCAGTTTCCCCATCTGTCAAAGGAGGACCCATAAGGTCCCTTCCAGTTCCAGATCTAGTTCTAGGATCCTGGGAGCTTGGCTGGGTCTCGGTCGGATCGGACAAGACTCAGAGGCCAGCAGGCGTTCCCCCTCCCCCCACCCCGGCCAGGGACTCTTGTCTGGCCATCCTCTGATGGAGGCCCGGTTCGGCCCACCCTGGGCAGCCGCGCAGGGGTCAGGGTCCTCCGGGCACCTCGGAGCTCGCCTCATTTAACACAGCTGGGCTGGTGCGCCCCCCTCGCACCACCCCCTCCCCAACCCCACGCAGGAGGCAGTGTCCGGCAAGTGTCCGGCAAGCGTCCATCCCTCCTCCAGTCGAGCCCGGCCACGGGGATTACACTACGTCCTACGGGTTCTGATCCCATTTCACAGACGAGGACCCCCGATCCGCCCTCGCGGTAGAGGGGCGGAGGGGGAGGGAGGCCGGGGGTCCCGGGCCGACCCGGCCAGTGGCAGCACTTGAACTCGGATCCTCCTGAGCCCAGCTGGGGTACTACCCTCGGCCGCGCCTTCCGGCACCTCGGGTGGACGCCCGGTCCGACGACCATCGTCCAGCACCACTGCCCCCGTCCACATGCCCCGACGGCAGGGCGAGGGGGGGGCGTGCCTCAGTTTCCCCGCCTGTCCGCCCCGGCTCCCTGACCTGCAGCAGGGCCACGCAGATGAACTGGGCCGAGGGGTTCCGCAGCCGCAGCCGCTCCTTGAGCAGGTTGCTGCCGTAGGCGAAGTAGAGAAAGTGCTCCCCCAACGCCCCGGGTTCGGCGTCCGCCGCCAGACCCCACGACTCCATGGAGCGCTCGGCGCATGCGCGGCCGCCGGCGTGGGGAGGGGACAAGGGCCGGGCCAAGGGCCGGGCCACGGTCCAGGCCGGGCCGGGCCTCCTTGCCGGGCCGGCGCCTCCGCTCCCTTCCCCGGCGGGGTCGATCCGGGGGCCTCCCGGCGCCCACGCGCCTCGCCCGCGGTGCTCCGCCGCCCGCTCCCGGCCCGGGACCAGCGGCACGACGGACCGAGAGCAACGCCTCCCCGATTGGCCGCTGGCCCTCGGCTCCTTTGCGCAGCGCCCCCTGATTGGCCGATCCGGCGCCGGCTCCTCCTTCTACCTCGCCGAACTCCCGGCCCGCTCTTTTAACAGCTCCCAAACACAGCTGTCCTCGACCGGCTTTCTGATTGGTCAAAGGAATCCGAGGCCCCGCCTCTCCTCTCCTTCCATTGGTGGGTGGGTGGAGTGACGTGGTCGCCCAGGGAAACGCCGACAAATGGGAGAGGGGGGAGGAGAGCAGGACAGGCGGTCCCGGGCGCTGGTCCAAGCTGTCTGGTCGAGGTCGTGGGCGGGCTGAGTCAACTGGGGCACTCCGAAAGGCTTCGTGTAGGAGGTGGCCCTCGGGCTGAACCGAGAAAGGAGGTGAAGTTCCAAGGTGCTGACGGAAAACAACAGCTGGCACGAGGGAGAGGCTTTTGCAAAGGCGCGGAGGCGGGAGATGGCGTGTCGAGTATGGAAAACCACAATAAAGCCCGTTTGGCTGGACTGAAGAATGTGGTGGGGAGTGGTAAGGGGTAACCAGACTAGATGCCGAGCAGGCCTTTTGTGGTTTATCCTAAAGGTATCGGGGGAGGAGAGAACCAGCGGAAGGACAGGGTCAGATGCTTCCTTAGGGGCTGTCCGTGTAGAGGGAGGGTTGCAGAGGCGGGGGAGGAGGCAACTGTTGCTGTGGTCTGCATCGTAATCAGGGCACCTTCAAGCTCACCTGGTCCAGCCCCCATTTCGCAGATGAGGAAAGTGAGGACAGTGTCTGGCACCAAGAACGCACCTGACAGAAGGTGCTTGTTAGTGCCTGCATGACACACCCCCTTCCATTGCCTTCATCTGCTGTGCTTGAAAGCCTAGGATAGGCGCCTTGGAGACTTTGTTTCCCATCCTTTGCTCCTTATCCTTTTCAGAATGACCAGCAGCTCCCACACCTGCGCCCTCAGGCGGGGCTGGGGGGCTCAGCGTCTGACAGCCCCTCCCATCCCCCCCAGGCTACAAAAACTTTGAAGTCCAAGGGCCTGCCTGGCTCTGTCTGAGACGGAAAATCACCAGGTTGGTCCAGGGGAACGAGTTGTTTTGGCCCCGGCGTTCCTGAGAGTCGTCCCGCTAGGTTGTAGAGGGGTTGCTGCCTGCACCCATGGAGAGAATAATCAAACTTCCAAAATCCCAGACACTTCAAGTGGTCAATAGTATCCCAGTGTATGCTTTCCTCTGTTGTTATGGAAATATCTAAAATTTAAAAAGCAACGGGGAGACCAATAAATCAGCAGGCTTTTAGATGCAAAGACAAATGTGAAACAGTCTCTGTTTTACAGATGAGGAAACTCATCAGAGGCAGGCAGGGGGGAAATGACTTGCCCAGGGTCATGCAGTTAATATGAGTCAGTGGTCAAATTTGAACTCAGGTCTTCCTGACTCTAGGCCCATCCATCCCTCCTGCCTCACTTTGCCAAAAGGGAAACTTGGAGTCGTCTTCCCATTTCCCAAGGCCCCCTGCCTGGCTCTTCAGATTTGGATTGGGGTCCCTCCTCCCCTCTTCTTACCAAGCCCACTAGAAGTGGTATTTATTTAGCCGGGTCTCCTCTGACTTCCAGCAAGCCAGCCTCCTTGTCCTGACACTGGTTGGCTGCTGAGAGGCAGGATGGAGCCAGCTGGGTTAGTTTTCTTCCAATTCATCTCAGAGTTCATGGGGTTTAGAGCTGGGAGGGATGTTGGAGGCAGGCAGAGGCCCCTCATTTTGCCGCTGAAGGACCTTTGGGGTGAGAGAGATGAAGACACTGGCAGAGAATTAGAATGGAAACCATCCTCTGCCTCAAAGGCCAGGCCTCTTTCTTCAGGCTACAGTACCTGAGTGACGTGGGAAACTTACTTCAGTTCTCTGGGCCTCATTTTCCTCATCTATGAAATAGGGGATTTGGCTCAGAAAGGCCCATTTCAGTGCCAGATCTACAAATGAATGGGAGCACCAGGCCTGACGTCAGGAAGACTCATCTTCCTGAGTTCAAATTTGGCCTGACACTCACTCTCTGTGTGACCCTGGGCAAGTCACTCTACCCTGTTTGCCTCAGTTTCCTCATCTGTAAAATGAGCCGGAAAAGGAAATGGCAAACCACTTCAATATCTCTGCCAAGAAGACCCCAAATGGGCTCATGGAGAGTCTGACGTGACTGAAACAACTGAACAACAAATATTCACTGACCTCCCTGGCTTCCTTTAAGTCCCAACTAAAATCCCTTCTTTTACTGGAAGCCCTCCTCATCCCCTCTTAATTCCAGTGTTTTCCCTCTGTTGGTTATTTCCTATTTCTCCTGCATGTAGCTGGCTTTGTATAAGCATGTTGGCTTGTTGTCTCCTCCATTAGACTGTAAGCTCCTTGAGGGCAGGGATTGTCTCTTGCCTCTTTTTGTACCCCCAGTGCTTAGCACAGTGCCTGGCACATAGTAGGCATTTAATACATATTCATTGATTGATCACTCTGTGCAAATCCCTGCACTGAGAAAAAGTGATACTGCCCCTCTCTCCAGGAGCGAATGGGGAGACCACCGCTAGGCAGCCAGGTGGAGGGGTCCCATGGTCCTTGGGGACAGCAGCAGCAAAGCAAACGGTCCTCAGTGTCATCTCTACTCCAAGATCCTCTCGGTTTCTGGTGCTGAACCATCTGACGGTGCCCAGGACTTTGGTGGCAAGGACTCACCTCTCTGGGCCTTCAGTGACTGTGTCTGCAGCCCCTGCAGGAGCAGGTTCAGGCTACCTCTCCTTGGGGGCTGCTTCCCAGGAGGGCCGCTGAGGGCCCTGGGCTGGAAGAATTCCTTGGCCTTGATTCCATGTTCATAGAAAAGCAAACATGGTGAGAGCCTTTCTTAGTGACTTGTGACTGAAGCCTTCCCTCTGGATTGTGTCGGCGTTAGAATAGGGACTCCTGGAGAGCTCTGAGCAGCTGACTTTTCTATGTGTGTCCCCAGCCGTGTATATAGTAAGCACTTACTAAATGTCTTATTTATTCACTGATTCTTTCAAGCTTCTCTTCTCAAACTCGTTTTCTCACATCTTGCTATCTTAAAGTCACTTGATGAAGGTTGTAGCTTTATCAGATGGCTTCCAGTCTCCATGATGTCCATCAGGCATTTGGAAATCATATTGCAGTTTAAACATACAGGCCGAAAAATTAGAAAGTAGAAGCTTGTTTCAAGGTTTAATGGATCGGGGGATTGCCATCCATGTGGAGGACAGTTTGATTTCAGTACGGCTTTGGGCCCAGTCTCATGATACCCTTGTGGGCAAGGTGGAAAAAGATTAAGTGCCTAGTTGTGTTAGGTGGGCTTATGGCTGGTTTAAGCAGTGTATCCAGAATATCCGTTACTGTGGTCCAGTGTCATCTTGGGCTCTGGCAACTGACTGAGAAGACCTTGAAGGACACTTAAGGAATGCCCTGAGGGGAGGGAGCAGATAACCTCCTCCTCACTTCTTTCCCCCAGGATCTCAGTGAATTCTCCATATATAGCTCCATATAGCGAACATTTATTAAGTACCTAATATGTGCCAGGCACTGTGCTTAACACTTTATAATTATTATCTTACTTGATCCTCACCACAACCCTGGCTGATAAAGGCTATAATATTATCCCCATTTTACAGATGAGGAAACTGAGGAAAACAGAGGTTAAATGACTTGCCCAGGGTTACACAGTTAGTAATTGTCTGAAGCTGGATTTGAACTCAGGTCTTCCTCTCTCCAAACCTGGCACTCTGCTAGCACCACCTAGCAGCTGGGGCATAAAGCTTGTGGGCGCAGTACTTGGCCCATAGTAAGCACTATGGTAACTATTAATATTAATAGTTAACTATTATTAACTTTGTAGCATGCACAATTGTAAAGAGGTTTAGGAATATTCACCTTCTCTTTGCGTCTAGGAAGAGCATTGCTCCAGAATTTCTCCTTCAATAACCCTCTTGAATTTCACCTTTTGGCTTTATTTAACACAACTAAATCAATTTTTAACTTTCCCTAGAGATATGGGATTAAAAGGAGCCTGTTATGAATACAAATCACCTGTGTCCTTGTCAGACTCCTGGGTAGGCAGCTGGCCGGTAGAATACTCCACCCACCCCCTCATCCGCTCATTTCCTGCTTATCCTCTTCCGTATGAGCCCCAAACCTTCGGATAATGTTGACCCAAATCACCCCGCTCTATTTAGCGTCATTGCTGGGATCTTCTCAGCTGACCGAGCAGCTCTGGGTGTCCAAAGAAGCAACCGAAACCAGAGAGTTGCTCGTGGGAGAACTGAGTAGACACCTGTGTTGATTGCACCGTGCAGTCTGGTTTCCCAGGACCCAGGCATTCACCTTTCAGTGGCATTAGGAGCCCACGGTTCCAAGCTAACTGAATCTGGCTAACGATGTGCCTTAAAACAAATGCAGAAGCTGGCAAAACTTCCTAGCTGGGTCTCCCCTTCCAAGGACAGAAGGGATGTTGGGCATAATTGTTTGGATATGAACTTGCCCATTAAAAGGTAAACTCTGTGGGGCTGTTTTTGCCTCTCTTTGTATTTCCAGCGCTTAGCCCGGTACATAGTAGGTGCATAATAAATGCTTTCTGCCATTGCTGCTGATGGCTGGGGTGGTTGTGGTCCTGGGTATCCAGGTGGCAGCTGCAGACCCATCTCCAGGTTACCCTCTTGGGGGCTTTCTCCCATGATGCCTTACCCCTTGAACAACACAGCTGCAAAGGTTTTCATCATTATCATAGTAACTAACATTTATAATATTGAGTCTGATCTTGAGATGCTGGGAAGTACTTCATCACTGGCCTGTCCGTCATCTCGCTGGATTGCAGAAAAGTCTGGCAGAGAAGCATAAGATCTAATGATTCTCGTGGTTGTCCTGTGACTCTCGGCCCTGTTACATAATGACTCAAGGCCATCCGTCTTCATCTTTGTTGTGACGAGGCAGTGGACAAACTAGTATCAGAGCAGTGTGCTCATGGAAAAGAAATTTCCAGAACATCCAGAGAATGACTTCCGACTCTGTCTATCAGGCCTGCCTGATGGGAGCTCAAGATGGCAGTGTGCTGGGGTTTGATGGAGACAGGAATACCTCAGTGAGCAGGCCTCGAGTTTCAAGAATGTATTTCGGGTCACAAGAAAACAAGCGGGGTGTTGCGGATGGAGAGGGGTTTCTACCGATCTGGCTGTCCCCAATCCCACACTTTGTCTTGAGTGGACAGCGCCACAGGAAAGCCAAGAGGCAGCAGTTACCACTTCAAGTCTGTCCCGTAGGGTCCATCCAGTGACAGCAGAAATGTGTGCCTCTGGGGGACACGGCTGTCGCCTAGAAACAGTCTCGTTCATGGGCCACCTAGCTGTGTCTGGATCACGTTGCCTCCTGTCCCGCCATCTTCCTCAACCATCTCCTACTAGAACCACCCGGTCTTGGTCTCTGGCCTCTGATAAGTGAACTTTTCTCCTGTTGTCTAGAGCCAGGTTTCCATACCAGGTTCCAACCATTTCCAGATCATGCAACATAAACTTCCCTTCCACATCAGGAGTTTCTCACAATGATGAAATCACATGTGTCCATTATACCCCACCCCCAACCCAAAGTACCGGTAAAGTAGTTTACAGGTTCATGATTAGGCAACCACATGGAAACCTACTCAGTTGTCTTTAGCAATACCAGTAGATCCTGTTAGGCCAGTCAACTTTTAACATTTGAATACTGGCGTTTACTTATTAAAATATTTTAGTGCCTGTAAATACTAATTAATAATTCTTCTACAAAAAGAATTTTTTTCCTTCCAGACTTACAATTTGGAGTGTCTGTTCATTGAGCAATTACTTTTCTTTCACTGTAACTTGATTTTTAGTACTTTTAAAATGTATATTAGCTTTTAAAATTAAATTTAATCACTAATGAATTGACAGGACAGATTAAATGGTGGTCTCTAGTTATTACAAACTCTTGTTCTCTTTGGGCTTAGTATGTACCATGTTTAATTGTTTTCCATTCTGCTGAAAGTCTTGGGAGCAACAGTGAACTTTAAGCAGTCTTAGAATGAGAGAGTGATTACTTCTAGGTGCCAGGACTATGGGTTAGAGTAGATAGGATAGTTGATACTTGGGAAGAACTCCCTTTACCTAGCTTGGGAAATAACCAACTTTTGTTGCAGATTTTTTTTTTTTGCAAGGCAGTTGGGGTTAAGTGACTTGCCCAGGGTCACACAGCTAGTTAAGTGTCAAATGTCTGAGGCCAGATTTGAACTCAGGTCTTCCTGACTCCAGGGCCGATGCTATATCCACTGCACCACCTAGCTGCCCCTTGGAAATCTTTAAAAAGATTCTTCTCGGCCCACATATGAGGAAAAATAAAGGAGAAATGAATATACAAAGAGTCCTGATTGGGATTTAGAAAGAGTGACTGAAATAGTTTCATGATTATTTTATGCATGAAATAAATTTATTTAAATATAAATAGATATTAATCATGTTTAGTCATTTATATTAATATTCATTATTAAGTTTCTAACAAAGCATTTATTTTCTTTAAAAAATTCTACTTTAAAGAAGTTTGATTTAGTTCCTATATTTATCCCAAATAATTTCTTTAATTTTTTTTCCCTTTTATTATTATGCATCTAGCGAACACGAGCATTTCCCTGTACAAAGAAGAGAAGAAACATCCGGCTGCCTGTGAAACTGTGACCCTTCACCATGTGAGGCTTGTTTCTCTATAGATAGATCAGGGCCTCTCTCTTCATGGAGCTGAGAGCTCTCTCCCAATGGGAAAGCCCTTTCACTGTTTATTTTCTGGTGTATTTCAGTTTATATACATTTCCCTATGTACTTGAATAAATGAGTTTGCTCACCATTCACTATTTGTGATGGTCTTTTGTGTAACTAGCATTTTGGTTAATTGAAGGAGGCAAGTAGGGGTAAACCTGGAGTTTTCCCGACTCTGGGCCTCTATGCCACCTCCAGCAAGATGCCAGCCTACTTCTAGACTAACCCAACAAGAAGGATCTTTCTAGAAGAAAGTTCAGAGAATTCCCCTCCAGCAAAGACTGTGGCAGGGCTCTCATAAATGAGCTGCTGTGGGCCTCCTCCACATGTAGCTGTGCTGACTTGGAAGAATGAAAGGCAAGTGTCCGGGCCATCTCTGTTTCTTGGAGCTACTTAAAATGTAGCTTTAGCTGGGGCAGAGGTTTTGACCAGTATTAAGCCTCAAGATCCCCAGGTAATCTATTCCTGTCCAAGGTCTGATGAGAATAAACTAAACTGTGACTTGGGCCCACACCAAGCCTTGAACAAGTGGGGAAGAGATGTCCAGATGAAAGAAACACAGGTTAGGCAAAGATCTCAGACATCCTCCTCAGCACATAACTTAAAAGCAAAGGGGCCTGAGACCTCTCTGGGAGGAAAGACAATGACTTCTAGAATTCAGAGCTGCCCCTGCCAGCCCCCAACCCACCATCCTCCTATGGGTGGGAAGGGTTATGCTCTCAAGATAGAGAATGTCTTCTCTGGTATCTTATTCCCACAACGGGGTGTTTTATTTAAAAAAAAACAACAACACCTATCTCCCCCTTAAGGGAAGCTATAGGACCAGAGAAATTGTGGGAGTTTAGAGTCTTGTGATTTTCTTGTTAGGGCAGCTAAGTGGCATAGTAGATAAAGTACCTGAAGTCAGGAAGATCTGAGTTCAAATCTGGCCTCAGACACTAGCTGTGTGACCTTGTCACTTCATTTTGTTTGCCTCAGTTTCCTCATCTATAAAATGAGCTGGAGCTGGAAATGGCAAACCACTCCAGTCTTCTTGCCAAGAAAACCCCAAATGGGGTCACAAAGAGTCAGACACAGCTGAGCAACAATTTTTTGTTGCTGGTTATATGAGGCATATTGACTTCTTTTGGATATGTTGTGGTTGTCTGTATGTTTACCAGTTGGGAAGCCAGTCCACTAGGCTGTCCAGTGGAGATGTTTTCCCAGAATTTGGGGGGCAGCCTCCAGCCAGGTAATGTGATATGCTGACACACAGTTTAGTTACATAACGTAGTCATAAACAGACTAGTTTGGGGTTTCTTTTAGCCATTCTATTAAGAATGCCAACCTTCAGAGAAACGTGATTCCTGGGACTGTTGGCTGTGATCTGGTGCTTCTGATGATTCCAAATTATTGTACCGACACAGGAAAATGCTTTTCTAAAAGTGTGTGTTTGCAGACCCAGCACCGGTCTGCACACAGCTGAGGCCCAAGGAGCTGGGGCTCTTCACCAGTCCCTGTCTTTGACTTGCCCTCCCAGTTTGCCTTAAATCATTGCTCTGAGGTTATCTGGTCCCTCCCCTGCCTCGCCCCCCACAACTCACAATTCTGGTTTTGGTTCTAGTCTCAGGGGTCCTCCCCAGCAGGGAAGAGGAAGGAAGAAAGGATCCCACAGCATTGACATGAGTCAGGTGTGGAATAAGCAGTTTCACTCCCACACAGAAAAGGGAATCCTAGGTAAAGACGCATAGAATTATTAAAGTCAGTTGGAGGCCACTTCACACCCTGTCAGGACCTTTGTAGGGGCTGCTCACTAGCCATTTTACATTTCGTCCGTCCTAGATACAGCCTGCTCAGCCCCAAGTGAGCTCTTTCCTTTCTGCTGGTTTCGCTCTCTGGGGGTGACTTTCCCTGCCTGCTGTTCTACCTACCTGGAAGGGTTATTGTGAGAGTCAGTATTTGTTAAATGCTTTACACAGTGACTGGCACGCGGTAGGTGATATGTAAATGCTTGTTTGCTTTTGCTCTTCCTGCTCTGCTGCTCTCTCTTGGCCCTGATAGCCAATAACCCGCTGGTCAGGTGCCTGGGGTAGAGGATGGTGTCAGATCTGAGATCTCACAAGACCCTGGACCCGAGGAAAGAGGCTAGGAACAGGAGGCGGCTGAATTCCAGATACAGGCTTGCCTAGGAGGCCACGTCCTCAGGATCTGGTGGGCAGGACAGCCCCGCCCTGAGACCCTGAAGGGCTCAGAGACTTGCCCTCATACCCTGACACCAGCAGGAAGAGGAAGCCTGAGGGAAAGGATTGCCCTCTGCCTGGTAGGGGAGGAAACCTGACATCACGGCCAGAAGGAGGCAGTCAGGGGACCTCTCTGCCTCTGCTCTGAGGTTAGCCCAGCATTCCAGCCTCTGCGGCATGAAGATGCAGAGCGGGACTTAATAGAGAATTCTGATGCAATCTTGGTGTTTTATATACACACATATTTTGTATATATAAATTTCATTTATTTATTTAATTTATAAAATTTACTTTATAAAATTTATATCTGTGTATATGTGCAAGTACATACAAACATATGTACACATATATTATATAAAGCTAGATTTCACAGCTATTCAAAGTTTCTTCTAGAATTCTCTTATACTTGTATTGTGAAGTTTGTGTCTGTTGGTGATAAAATCATTATATATATATATATATATATTTTTTTTTTTAATTGAAGGGCAGCTAGGTGGCTAGGATAGAGAAATGGCCTTAGAGTCAGGAGGACCTGAGTTCAAATCTGGTCCCAGACCCTTACTAGCTCTGTGACCCTGGGCAAGATTGCCTCAAAAAAAAAAAAAACTGAAGAGGGGTTTAGGGGAAACGGTCAATTAGTGGGATCAGGAAAGGCCCCTTGTAGGAGGCCCATGAGCAAAGACTTGGAGCGAACTGGACACTCGAGAGCAGAGGTGACGAGGCACGGAGAGGCCACCAGTGCAAAGTCATGGGCCCCCCAGAGGTAGAAAGCCAAGTTGGGGGAACATCAAGCGAGCTAATCTGGCAGGACCATAGAATGTGTGATGGGAATAATGTAAGATAAACTTGGAAAGGTGAGTGGAAGCTGTCATAGCCTTTACATGGCAAATAAAAGAGATTCTTCTACCTTTTCCTTGAGTCAATAGCGAGCCTCAGAAGGTCAGATTTGTTCTTGAGGAATAGTCTTTTGTGAGGCAATAGAGGTTAAGTGACTTGCCCAGGGTCACACAGCTAGTAAGTGTCAAGTGTGTGAGGCTGGATTTGAACTCAGGTCCTCATGACTCCAAGGCCAGAGCTCTATCCACTGCACCACCTAGCAGCCCCGTCAGATATGTTCTGCCGGTTGGAGAATGGTTTGGAGAGGGCAGATCTAGCGGTAGTGAGTCTCCTTCCTGTAGGTTTCCTTCTGCAAAAAGTATGCTGATGTACTTAATAATCCAGGGAAATTACGTGTTATAAAGGGTGGCTGTTTGGCAGGGGGAGAGGTAGGAGAAAGGAGGAAACATAGGAGAACATTTAGACGCATGGAAAAATAAAAAATATTAGTAGAATTTTTTTTTTTTTGATAGTCTAATGGAGAGTAGCTGAGAGACTGAACTAGGGTGGCGGTTATGAGAGTGGAGAGAAAAGTAACCGATGGGAGATATGTTGTGGAAGAAGAATCTATGAGATTGGACAGCTGAGTGAATATTAGAGGGTGGGAGGAGATGAAGAAGAGGGAAGAGTGAAGACTGGCTTTGAGGGGGCAAAGCTTCCTGCTTTCACTATCTGTCAATCAACAAGGACTAAGGAAGTATCCCTTACGAGTTAGGTGCTGAGAATACAAAGACCAGAACAAACAATCTCTGCCATCAAGGACCCTAATTGCACCAGGGGAAAAACCTTCGCACATTTGAGTAGACCATAGACTCTGGGCTTTCCCAGCTCCAATTTACCAGTAAGTCGGATCCCTAGAGGATGTGCGCTCTATCTCCTCTAGAGCTCTGAGAGTTCAGGATGTGTGATTTTCTGTTGGTCACGAGCCCCCACTGGTGTGCTTCCCTTCTTTGGTTGTCTGATAGCATAATCAGCCAGACTCCATTAACTTTTAGAAAGGATTATTTACTAAAATGGTATAGTAAGAAAGTTGGAACAAAACCTCACAGTCTATAACACACTTGTCCACCAGTCCGTACAGAGTCTGGGAAAAGTGGATTCAAGCTTAGGGAGCATGTGGAGCAAAAGGTAACAGTTCTTAGAAATCCTTCTGTTGGAGTTGTCAAGATGTCCCCTTTAGACATGGCATCACTTTTCTGCTACATTCTTTATAGAGTCTTGTATCTGTCTTTGAAGTCCACAAGGTCCCCCCTAAGCAAGGGGAGTTGAAAGGAGACCAAGGCCCCTTCTCGGGGACTTGGCTGGAACTTCCATCCCCACCTACCCTCCTCTAGACATCTTGACTCCCAAACTAGATTCTGGTTTTAAACAGACCCCACGGAGTGTGACCGAGTCTCTTGACCAATCCAAAGAGATTTCTGTCACCTAATTGAAACACCCTTGAAGGGAGATAGCTAGACCCCCTTCACATTTAGTTGATGTTTGATGAATTGATTCAATTTTTCAAAGGTTCCCTTCTTGTTAGTTACTTTGAGCCCTGGAGGTAATTTAATTGATTTACTCCGACAACATCCTCCTGCCCCCACTCTTCTATAATTACATTCAAAAGATAGTCAAAGTAAATCAAAGGTTATGGGGTGGTGGGATACGCTGGCACTGTGGGAGATCAAGAAAAGCCTCCCATAGCAAGCATACCTTCGGCTGATCCCCGAGGAAGCTGGGAATTCTAAAGGGGGAAGGAGGGAGAGGGAGTTCAGATTCTTCACAATCCCCACCCTCTACCTGTGTCATGCCCCATTTTCCTGATGCAGGATACAAAAGGGATGCATTCCTCAGCCCTGTTGGGTCTATTTTAAATCACTCAGGCTTTCCCTTTTCTCTCTGTTCCACAAGACCTAGCTTTTTGCTTTACCACAGATTCCTTTGCTAGGTCTTCTCAGATCTAAAAGCCAGACAATTTGCCAGAGGTATGATCTGTCGTCCATGGGTCATGCAAAATGCCAGAAGACTACGGACTTGGTCTGCCTAGCTCAGGAGACTCACACTAACCAGATGAAAAAGCTAAGCACTGGGGAGAAAGTCAACGCCTATGAATTTAAGTTGGGAAAGAACAGAGTACCTTTTTGTTTCTTTCTTGAGGGAAGACTATTTTATATAGTACTTAGTTAATTGTGGCTTTTTTTTAACAGAACTTGTGATTTCATTGATACAGGAAGAATTTATTATGTACTTATGTGCCAAGCACTGTGCTAATTTTTTTTTTTAATTTTTAGGCAATTGGGGTTAAGTGACTTGCCCAGGGTCACACAACTAATAAGTGTCAAGCGTTTGGTCTGAGGCTGGATTTGAACTCAGGTCCTCCTGACTTCCGGTGCTCTATGCCCTGCGTCACTTAGCTGCCCTCTGTGCTAATTTTTTTATATTATTTCATTTGATCTTCACAACAATCCTGGGTGGTAGGTGATATTATTATTCCCGTTTTATAGTTGAAGAAACTGAGGCAGGCAGAGGTTATGATTTGCCCAGGATCACACAGCCAGTCAGTATCTGAGACTATATTTGAATTTAGGTCTCGCTCACTCCAGGCCCAGTGTTGTATGCACTACTACCCAACACTACCTCTCTGACTATTTAGTAAATATTAATTGACACACATAGCTGTGGGGCTGGGCAAATGCAGAGGAGTAAAATAGCTCGTGTTGGCGGAAAGGGGTGTGGGGAGAACATTCTGCTCTTGTCCAAGGCTGGATTATCGCCCTGACCCAACTCCACCACACGACATCCAATTTCAAATAGTTACAAGGAAAGCAGTTTCAGTCTGGGACACAGAGAGATTATCTAGTCCTTCCTGTAGGAGAGTGAATCAGAAACAGTCCAGGCTGCCTCCTGTGGCCACAGTTTGGATGGTCTGCTCAGAAATTCATGACCCAGAACTGGCTGAGACTTTAGAAGTCATCTACTGGACTTAGAAGTCACACCTGGACACCTGACTGTGCCGGTGGGAGAGTGGAGCCAGAGGATCACGGCAGGACACACTGGCACGCCCTGTCCTTCCCTCTCGCCTCATGGTCAACAAGCATTTATGAAGCGTGGGTTCTGGAGAATACAAAGAAAGGCAAAAACCCAGTCTGGGCGCTCAAGGATAGTGGGTGAGGCATGCCAGGCAGGGGGACAGGAAAGGTTTCCTGCAGAAAGGAGGGTCTGCTGTCAGTCTGGAAGGAAGCCAGGCAGTGAGGAGGGGCAGCGTGACAGGGCACTAATGCACCAGAAAGGAAGATGGAGTGGCCAGTCTGATTGTCACTGTGGCGCATGCTCCCATTTCCTGTTGCCCCCCTGAGGAATACAGAGGGGAGATGCCGCTGGGTGAGATGAGCAGGGCGTCTTCACCCTGACGATAGGTTCGCTGACCGGCAGCGTTTGCACTAAAACGCTTGGACCACGAGGGGGCGCCCTCGCTCCACTGTGAAATAAAGACCAGTGCTAGTCAAGCATGTTCTTTTTCAATCAAAGGGAGAGAAAAGACATTTGAAAGCTAAAGGGTTGGGTTTGGGTTGTGCTGAAGGGAGAATTCATCCTCCTTTGCTGCTTCTCTTAGGACCTGGTGTGAGGGCCTTCCTTTGCTGGCCTGGGGAGGCCAAGCTCAGAAAGATGGCCGGATGAGAGGGCTTGTCTCGTCTGTCTAGGGGGGATGCCTCTGATCCGTCCACGAAGGCTGTGGGACCCTGGCAAAGTCACTTCACTGGGCCTCAGTTTCCTCCTCTGTGAAATGAGGGAGTTGGACCAGATGGCACCTTCAGTCCTTCCAGCCCTAGGTCTGTAAAATGGTGATGATTGCCCTGAACAACCCAAATGAGCTGCTGATTCTCATCCTTATACTTAAGGATCCAGCCTTACATCCCGGAGGGTGAAGAAGCCACTCTCTGCCTCAAACCTGCATCTTCCCCAGTGTCCTGGTCGTCCCAGAAGAATCGCATGGCCGCCATCTGCAGTCTGGCTGTGTTCAGTGAGCACCTTGGGGTGCTTTGAAGGGAGGCTGGTTCCATTGTACCAGCGCAGGCCAGCGGTCCCTTCCTTGCCCCCGAAAGAAGTTAAGCCAACAAGTATTTATTAAGCACTTACAGGCCCTGCTCTCAAGGAGATCACAGTCCAATAGAGGCAGCTGGGTGGCGCCATGATGCTCAGAGCGCTGGGCCTGGAGTCAGGAAGAGTCATCTTCATTGAATTCAAACCTGCCTTAGACACTTACTAGCTGTGTGACCCTGGGCAAGTCACTTCACCCTGTTTGCCTCAGTTTCCTCATCTCAAAATGAGCTGGAGAAGGAAATGGCAGATCACTCCAGTATCTTTGCCAAGAAACCCCCAAATGGGGTCATGAAGAGTCAGACACAGCTAAACAGCAACAGGGACAAGAAAAGGTCGTCTAGCAACAGGTCCTTGGGCTGTCCTTTCCTGGTGCTAGTGAGTATGGGGGCCTGCGGTCACTGTGGGAAGGAGAAAGCCCCTTTCACCCCCAGGCTGTCCATTAGAATTTAAGCTTCTCAAAGGGACTCTTTTTTGCTTTCCTTCATATCCCCAGGGCTTGGCACGGTTCCTGACACAGAGTCAGACCCATATAAATGTTTATTCTCTTTACACATTTTTTGTTTGCAAAGGAAAAACTATTTGCTGTTAATGATAAGAAAAATGCATATGCAAACAACCCTGAGATACCAAGTTATACCTACCCTGCAGAAGAGGAAGAGTTAGCAGGCATAGGAAAACAGGTCGCAGATGTGGAATTGTATCTCATGCGTCTCCGAGGATGACTGACCACCGGGGTAACCCGGCCCGTGTCCACCTCTCTGAATCTCAGTTTCCTCACCTATAAAATGAGGGGTTGACTAGCTGGTCTCCAAGGCCCGTTCTGGCTTTATCTAAAGCTATGATCTAAGTAAGGTACTACAAATATGGGGTTAGTAAGGTTGGAGGTGGTTCCCAAAGTTTGTTCTAAGAAAGAACTAATGGCCTCTGTGAGTAAGTCTTGGTGTCCTCTCTTTCCAGACACTGGGGCAGGACTGTGTACTCAGGCAACTGGTGCCACACCTCCTCCCAAAGCCCCACAAACATGCTCAGCTAGTGTGACAGAGACAGAAACACAACTGAAGCCATGCTCCTGAGATAGCTCCTTGTGGAATAAGCTTTGGATGTTACCCTGCTTGAGCAGAAACTCGTGCTGTCCGTTGGGAAAGACCCATAGAGCATCCATAAAGGATACCAGCTGACCAACTGTACGCATTTTGCCATGAGTCAACAGAGTAGAATGGGCCAGAGAAGTCAAGAAGGATGAAAACTGAGGAAAAGCCCATCAGATTCGGCAGTTAAGAAAACCCTGGTAGCTTCAGAGAGCAGCTTCTGTGGAGTGAATCCTTACTGAATCTTACTACTAGTCAGCACTCACTAGATCTCAATGTGCCCACTCCTGCCTAAGTCCATCTTTTTGTCTTTAACATCAATGTTCTCCTGGTGATGCTACATGCCTGTGGATCATGCAGAGAAGTCAAAACTGTAGATCAGCAGCTTAGGACTGGAAGGGACCTTAGAACTAGCCCAGTACTTTCCTTTTAGAGTTGAGGAGAGTGAGATCCAGAAGAACTCAGTGACGTCTCAAGGTCACACAGACAACAAGAGCTAGAACTGGAACTGAGGTCATCTGACAGCAGATCTCACTGCCTTCCAAAAGCAGGTGATCCAAGAGGCAATGCAAATATTCTTGTCGGGTGTAAGTAGGCATGGGATATGTTACCAAGGATGACTGAGCGGACAAGAAATGGTGTAAAAGTCATCATCAGCACATAAATGACCGGAAAAGAGGTGACTCTGGGAGCAAGAGTAAAAAAAAAAAAATAAAACCAGACAGTCCAAGTGTTGGACTGGTCTACCCACAAAATTAAAAGTCTCAGGGGGAATGACTTTTACTGTGTTGGCCTTTGCAGATTACTATCTGTCCCTATCCCTAGTTCTCTTAAATATGAACTGCTCTTTAGACAGCACAACACCTTTTTTGACTTGAGAATTTATTTTTTTGAACCCAGGTCTAAGACTTTATCTTTATCCCTAAAGGTAAAGATCACTGGATGATCCATAATGTCCCTCCCAGATCTAAATCCATGATCTTATCATCTTATTATAACAGCTAACACTTAGCCCTTTGAGGTTTGCAAAGCACTTTGCCAACATTGTCTCATTTGATCCTAACCTTGTGAGGTAGGCTACCCATTTTACAAATGAGGAAACTGAGGCTGAGAAAGGTTAAGTGATTTACCCAGAATCACAGTAGGGAAATGTCTGAGGCAGGATTTAAGCTCAGGTTTCCTTGATTCCAAGTTCATGTTGAATGAAGGAAATTGCAGCTTAGCACACAGGCCGACATACATTGCAATTCTAAACTGGAAACCAGCTATGCTACCTAGTTGCTTTACTTGTAAGATTTGAGGCAACATTCTAGACTGTTGAGAATTTTTTGGATACTGCCTCAGCCATCCGATGAGTTATTTACCTCTCTTGACTTTGATAAGCCAAACCAAGAGCCATGTACAGATTCCTGGGACACTCTACTAGAGATCTTCTCTGACATGGACACTAGGTGATTAATGGCTATTCTTTGGGTCTCATCATTCAACCATCTTGGAATCCACCTAACTAGACTATCATTTAGCCTGCATTTCTCCCTCTTGTTTACAAGAATAGTATGAGAAACTTTGTCAAAATTTTGCTAAAATCCACATATCTGTCCTATATGACATTTACTAGCTCTAGTAGCACTGATAAGACAGAGTGAGTTTATTCTGGCATGGCGCTCTTGATCAAGCTCCTGGTGATAGCGGCTTCCCTTTCTAAATTCTCACCAAACATCCAACTTACTCATAAATCCTAGAGTTTTCCCAGGATTTATGGCCAAGATCCTGGGACAGCCGCTCGGCAATTGTAGCTGTGGGGGAATACATCCACCCATGCTTGGTGGCTTGAACATTATGGACAACTAGAAACTGCCTAACTGTCTGCTCAACGTCCTGCATTTAAACTCTCTGCTGACCACTTTGGTTCCACCCTTTGCTGTCCAAAGAATTTAATCCCTTTGCTTGGATGTTTCAGACGGTGGCCTTAGGATTCCTCTTCAAACAAACCTTGGGAAGTGACCCATGGCGCTGTGGAGAGGGCATGAGTTCTGGAGTCACAGGACCTGGGCCTATCTCAGAGTTGCCCCTGTGACCTTGGATGAGTCACTAATCAATCTGGGTCGCAGTGTCCTCATCTGTAAAATTAAAGAGGTTAGACCAGATGGCCTCTGGAGGCAGACAGGTGGCGCCATAGTGCACAGAGCACTGGGCCTGGGGTAGGGATGACCTGAGTTCAGATCCAGCCTCAAACACTTCCTGGCTGTGAGACCTCAGTGGCAAGTCATTTAACCTCTGCTGCCTCAGTTTCCTCAACTGTAAAATGGGGATCATAATCGCACTTACTTCCCAGGGCGATTGTGAAAATCAAATGCGATAATATTTGTAAAACATTTAGCATAATTCCTGCCACATAATAGGTGCTTAATAAAGGTTTATTCCTTTTCCTTCCTTCTCTGAGGTCACTTCTAATTCCAGCTCTAGGATCCATTTTCTACACAGGGCACCCCAGGCTAAGTGAGTTAGGAGCTTCGATTTCCTTCCATCCTCCACGTGGGGAATGATTTCATACCCTTTCATCACATTGGTTTCTCTTCTAAGAGCTCTCTAAATCTTATTATATTCTAGTCCCTCTCAGGCTGTCTACTGATCTTAGCCTCAGAGGAGATCCCCTGAACTCTGGAGAACTCATTCCAAGAAACAAGCTGCCTAGGAAGGATAAAAATTCTACCAGACATAGATGAGTTGAGCATGGCATTAAGATCATGTCTCTTGGGGGTTGAATTGGATTGGTATTGGTGACTGAATGGAAATGAAGATGGCTGGGGCAGGACAGCTTGGATTGGATCCTGGGGTGATGATAAAGGAATAATTCCTTAGGGCAGGGACTGCATCCCCCCAAAAACCTCCCTCCCCTTCTCAGCCTCCAGAGTGAGCCCTATCTTGTAACAAAGAACAACCACCAGACAGTGAACCCCTCTGGCAATGGGGATGGGATTCTGCCCCAGCAGCCTTCAGGAGGAGGGAGGTATGCTTCTTTGTCTTTTATTTGGGGATCTTTGGTTTTTTTGACAAATAGTGACAGAGAATAAAATAGA
>NW_020954577.1:46816723-46845749 GCF_900497805.2 Vombatus ursinus | reverse complement strand
CTGCTTAAAAATCATTTATTCTGTGGGAGGCACCGGGGATACATGGAAAAAAGGGACAGTCTATACCCTTAAGAAATATACATGGTAGTGGAGGCTGAAGTAGCAGCTTGCAACTTAGATCAGGAATTTATAGGTAATTTGAAGAGTGAGACAGCATTTTTTGGGAGTGGGGGAGGAAGGACGGTTATGAAAGGCTTCTAGGAGGAGAAAGCACCTTAGCTAAACCTTGAAGGAAGACAAGGAAACACAGAGTCAGAGATGATAAGTGATCACTTTTCCTATTTAACAGTTGAGGAAACTGAGGCAGCAGAGGTATATGACTTGCCCAAGGTCACACAGCTAGGAAGTATCTGAGGCTGGATTTGATAAGATGATAAGGACAGTCACAGGAAGAATTGCGCTCGTACTTCTATGGGAAAGCTGCCCAAATCTAAATAATGCCAAGAGAACCTGGCAAGCACAGTCCCAGCACACAGTATGTTTTTATTTCTTTCCTCCTATCTTTAGTAAAAAGTGAAGCATGAAATTGTACTAACTAGGAAGCCCTTTGGGATCCTCATGACCAACTCTGTCTCATTCTTTTTGGACAAGCTGGGTTTCCAAGCCACGGAGACATCCCAAGCGCTGTTATTTCCCGCTGCCTCCATTTGCCCAAGCCAAAGAAAGGGGCAAGCCAAAGTGACTATAGATACATTGATTTTCCAGGACAGAAAGGATAAGGATAAGAAAGGAAAAGAAAGGAGCAGGAACACGGAAGCGTTTGGCTGCATTATGGAGATACTTGTGCGATCACAGAAAAATTGCATTTCTGAGCCAAGTTTTGGTCATTTCATAGCTAGATGAATCTATGGTTGGTGGTTGTCCTTTGTTCTCTAAGAGGACCCAAGGGACATCACTGAGTTGGAGTCAAGGTACGGTGTGTCTGGCTGATCAGACCAGTATGAGCTCAGAAGGCTCTACCCCAGGTCAGGCACAAATAAATGGTCCACATGAACATCTGGAGTGGAGATATTTCTACATTTGTGCATCTCATGTTTCTTTTGAGTTAGTACAATTCTGGAGTCCTTGAGAGGCTCAAGTCTTGTTTTCTAGTGCTGACTCTTTCTCTGGTCCCCAGCCAGCTCTCTCTTGTGTTTCTAGTGTTCTGGATGCTTAGAAGCTGCTTCTAGCCTGGAGTGACCACCTTTCTGCTTCCTTGGCTAGGTACACTGCGTGTCTCTGCTCCCTCAACTGTGCCTCGAACTTTTTTGAACTGACTTTCCAACTGCTGGATGAGGTGTCTCATGGCCAATGACAGGGGGTGGGGGAGAGGGAGAGGGGGAGGTTCTGCTGTTTCCCATCCTCAAGTCCCTTCAGCTGCTGAACATTCTCAAACTAAGTGGACTGACTTTTAAGTGCATGCTCAGGATTCAGGCTTGTCTTCAGCCCGTGCATGGAGATCTACCCTTCTAACTTTGCCAAGGCTTTCACACTCCTAAAGTGTTCACAATCTGTTAACTCATCAATACCTTACTATCTTATGATTTTATCCTGGGAGGTAATCCTGAGGTTTGCAAAAAACAAAAAAACCCAACACCATGGACAGCTATGGTCCATGGAGTCACAAAGAGTTGGATACAGCTGAGTGACTGGACAATCCTGAGGTTGACTTTTATGTCATCTTATAATTTCATCCCTAAAACAGGGGGATGGGAGAGCCAAATCTCTCCCTACCCCTTACAGAAGGTAATTATTGGGGAGAAGGAGGCAGTAGCAGCTGGGATGATCAGGAAAAATTTCATGGAGAAGCTAGCATCTGAGTGAGCCTTGGAGGAAATTCTGGATTCTAAGAGGCAGAGGTGAGGAAGGGGTGTATTCCAGGCATGGGGAAGAGTTTGTGCAAAGGCGTGGAGATGTGAGGAGAAGTCGGATGGCCCACGTGACCGGACCGAAGAGTGTGGGAAGGACAGATCACCATTGAAACACATTCTCTGTGCTTTGTGTCCCTGTCCTCCTACAAATCCTCCATGGATGATGCCTTAAACTTTCTGGGGTCTCCCTTTGGGTCCCCTAACATTCCACGGGCATCAGTGCTGTGCTTGTATGGTCCATGTCTCATCCATCTTTTTTCCTAGGTGAGTGGTCCAACTCATTTTCCTACCGTTTATTTCTCAGATGAGATTGTTTACACCACCTCTTAGGCACAGATCATCATTGCAATATGCTGTAGTCTGCTTAACTCAGCCTAATGTCTCTCTGTTGCATCAGTGGTAATTATGATTCTTCAGGCAATGTAGGAAGCAGGAAGACCTTGGGTAGTAGTGGCACAAAGCTGAGCTTTGAAGAAAACTAGATAGGAATGGAGATGAGGAGGAAGTGCATTGCAGGAAACTCTACAAAAGCTCAGAGATGGTAAATTTGAGGAATGGCAAGTGGGTCAATCTGGCTGGGACAGCAGAGTGTATGAAAGAGGGTAATTTGTTTGGAAAGGTGGTCTGGACTCAGTCTGTGAAGGGACTGAAATGTCAAATGGAGGAGTTAGTGTTTTATTCTAGAGGTAATAGAAAGCTACTGGAACTTCCTGAATGGAGGAGTGACATGGTCAGACCTGGGCTTTAGGAATATCCCTTTTAGGGGCAGCTAGGTGGCATAGTGGATAGAGCACTGGGCCTGGAGTCAGGAAGACCTGAGTTCAAATTTAATCTCAGACAATTCCTAGCTGTATGACCCTGGCCAAGTCACTTAACCCCATTTGCCTCAGTTTCCTTCTGTAAAATGAGCTGGAAAAGGAAATGGATGGCAAATCACTCCAGTGTCTTTGCCAAAAACAAAACAAAACAAAACAAAAAACAACACCAAACCCAAATGGTGTCACAACGAGTCAGAAATGACTGAAAAAACAACCAAACAAAATCTGTGTGGTGTGAGGATTAGAGAAGGGAGCCATATTATTTAAGACAATGGACAGATTCTCCCATTCCATGGTTAGACACATCTGAAGCTTTGTGTACAGTTCCAGGCAAAACATTGTTTGACAGAAGATACGAACATCTAATCCTGTGCTGGGAACTGAAAGAAGAAAAAAGACATTCAGCTGGAGGAATCCCACAGAATGTCATGTGACAGAAAGACTACACCTTCAAAGAAGATCCATCATGATGGTTAGCATGTCTATAGCATTTTGAGGCTTGCAGAGAGCTTCACATGAAGCTCCTACAACCCCATGAGGTAGGTGCTGTTATTATCTCCATTTTACAGCTGAGGAAATTGAGGTGGATAAAGTTTAAGTGATTTGGCTGGGGCCACTCAGCTAAGTAAATGTCTAAGGCTGGATTTGAATTCAGGTCTTCCTCAGGGCAAATCTAACATGCTTCCCACTGCTCTACCTAGCTGCTTCTAGCACACGCATTCTAGTCACACAATCATTAAAACCAAGTATGTAGTAAAACATAATGCTTGGTCCTGGTAAATTGGATGGGTTCCTTTTTTATTACTGAAGTAGAATCATATTGATTAAAATTCTGTTATCTGGAGAAGGGAGATTGCAGGCCAAAGGGCTCTTAAATAGGTAGTAACACTTTCAGGGCAGGTTGACTTCAACTGTAAAGAATACACCCCCACCCCTACCTCGCACACACCCCATCCAATCCAATCATCCATCCATCCATCCATCCATCCATCCATCCATCCATCCATCCATCCATCGCTAAGAGCAGCCATTTAAATGGAAGGATGAGTTTTTCACAGCATCCTGACCTCTTCAATGTGTGTCTCAGAGCTCTGAATGACTAATACTGTTTCCTGATACCCTGCAGGGAGCATGATTGAGTTTCTGAGGGTGGCTAGTACCTGACTGGGAGCCCTGAAATATTTTTCAGTAATAACCTTTCAGCTGTCATGTTGGATGTGCCCAAATGAGGAGCTGTAACCCTAGGCCTAAGGATCCATTATGGTGTAAATGAATCAGCGGCAGCAAAATCAAATAAAGCCAAACTAATGAGGGCATTGTCTTCTATTTGTGGCTTTCTTAAAGCTAAGTTCAGGAAAGCCAATGTTGTTGTTCAGTCCTGTCTGAGTCTCTGTGATCCCATTTGGGGTTTTCTTGGCAGAGATACTGGAGTGGTTTGCCATTTCCTTCTCCAGCTCATTAGACAGATAAAGAAACTGAGGCAAATGGGGTTAAGTGACTTGCTCAGGGTTACATAGCTAGTAAGTGTCTGAGGCTAGATTCGAATTCAAGATGAGTCTTCCTGACTCCAGGTCTGGCACTCTGTGCACTATGGCTCCTCCTAGCTGCCCCAATAAGCCCTTACTAATGGCTTATTTTGTGCCAGGCACTGTGCTGGGTGCCGGCAATACAAAGACAGAAATGCCCTCCGGGAGCTTAGCTTCTGTCAGGAGATGGATATACACACATTGGTATATACAAAGTAATTTGTGGGGGAGGGTCCAGAGAAGCTCTAGAGGAATCAGGGAAGGCTTCTGGTAAGAGGTGTCACTTGGTGGGAGGAAGGAGGGCATGCCAGGCATGGGAGACAGCTTGTGCAAAGTCACAGAGGTGGGAGACGTAATATTCTGTGTGAGGAACTGCAGGGAGGTTAGTCTTTTGCAAAAAAGACAAACTTCATCTAGATACAGGAAAAAAAAAAAGATTCTGAAACCCTTAATGCAGCAGCCACAAGGGAGAAGGTTTCTTGGTTAGAGCAAGGGTGTGTGAGAAAGTGTGCCTTCCATGCCTCTTGCATCTAAATATGGTCTGATTCTGGGGGGTCATCAGACAAAGTTGCACTCTTGGGCCCTGCAGATAAATAGGCAAGACACCACAGCCTGTTGCTGCCCCATGATGTCACCCCATTTCTCTGGGATTCCCATACCCCAGAGACCCTGAAGGAAAATAAATATCCCCAGGAGCGCTCCCATGGGAAGGCTGGGAAATGCCGAAATAACGATGGGTCAAGTAGAGAGAGCCCTTCTCCTGCGTGGAGGTGGGTCCCGTAACCAAAGAAACCTGCCTTGTGATCCAGCCCCCTGTGCTCTGAGTTAGCAACACAGGGGCTTGCTGGTTATCTGTAAAGTCCCCCAAGGGACTTCATTGTAGTTTCAGTGCAGAAACTGGTTACAGCCTTCTCCATCACAGCCTGTAAACCCTTGAAGGCAGCTGTTAAGCCATCCTTGGGAAGTAATGTTATTCCTAGTTTAGGGCGGAAGGGATCTCAATGCTTGTCTTGTCAAACTTCATTTTACAGATAAGGAAACTGAGGCCCAGGAAAGACAAGTGACTTTTCCCCAGCCACATAGCTACTAAGCGCCAGAGGCAGGATTCAGACCCAGGTCCTTTGGCTCCAAATCTCTTTTCAAGGCTCCATGTTGTCGAATGCTTCTCTTTACCTTATTTTCCCTCTTGGACGTTCCTGGGAGCAGTTGGGTGACATTGGTTTTGACGGGCAGAGGTCCCAGGAACGTTCCCTGCTATAAGCTCTGGAGTCCCTGTGTGACCTCCCCCAAGATGGTGGGATGATGGAGGCCCATCCTGCTTGAGGAGGAGAGCTTGGCACTTCCCAGAGACTCTACCCAAAGGTCTGTGATACCTTTCCACGCAGATGTTCATGCAATCCAAATGGAAAAGGTTGGCACTTTGGAGCATCCAAAAAGAGGAGATTGTAGGGAATTTGGGGTGGCGAGACCCTGGCATTGGTCAGGAAGGGAGGTGACCTGAGAAGTTGGTAGGACAACTTCCTTACCTTGAAGAGGCATTGAGGAGTAGTACACAAAGCGTTGTGCTGGGGTTCAAATCCTATGCAACACCAGCAGTATAACCCTGGATAAGTCACTTTAACCATCTGGATCTCAACTTCTTCATTTTAAAGATGAGGGAGTTGGACGCATTGACTTCTAAGATCTCTTCCGGCCCTAAATCAATAATGCTATGATTTTATATGTTTATGTGATAGGAAGGCATAGTATGGAAAGACCCTGGGTCTGTGAGTAAGAAGAGAAAGCTGGCGGAGATTGTCCCAGAGGGAAGGCACCATCCCCAAGGGGGACTTCTTGAAGAAGGTGGGTTTTTAGCTGAAGATCCAGGCAAGGGGACCCCAAGTGAGGTGTTAGCTGTGTGAATGGAGACGAGGGATTGCATTTGAGAGAGCTGGCAGAGATAAAAACAGCAAGTTTGGGCAACTGAACAGAGATGTGGGGGGAGCGAGAGGGAGGAGTCGATGAAGATACAAACCTGGGGCGGCGGGGGCTGGAATAGCGTTGCCTTTGAGAGAAATAGGGAAATCTGGAAAGAGGGTGGGTTTGGGGGAAAGATAATGAGTTCTGCTTTGGCCGTTCTGAGTTTGAGGCATCTAGGGAACACCTATTTTAAATGTTCAATAGATAATTGGCCATAGGGGTTGAAACTCTGGGGAGAGACCAGGGCTGGACATAAAGATCTGGACATTATCTGCATAGAGATGATAATTAAACCCATGGGAGCTGATGAGATCAGGGCATATTGGGGGGCAGAGTCTGGGAGAACACCCAAAATGGGGGGTGGTAGTATTTTTGTCAGCGAGTGTCCTGTGTATAAAAACAAAACACACCCTTAAAAGTAACCATAGCCAAAGACACAGCCTGAAGCCTCCCCTATGATCGCTGCCTGTTCAGTCCTCCTCACCACCACACTCCCAGACCCCCGTCCCCCACGCTGAGAAGGCCCCTCGCTTCGCCTCCCTTCTCCGATCAGGGCCACCTGCTTTGCCGAGCCTCCCCCATCCCCCACCCCGCACCCCGAGTACTAGCGTCTCCCTCCCGGATGACCCAGTTTCCCTCCTCTGTGCACGCTGTGCCCCCCTCAGTAGAGTAAAAGCCCCTTGAAGGCAAGGACGGATCGCTGAAGCCTGCGGTGGGCAGTGGGCCGTGGGCCCCTGGCTCCTGTCACCTCAGGTAATTTTCTGAGACTAAAGCTACAAGAGAGATGTTGAGCTGCTTCAGAGGAGGAGAGGGAGTCATCCCCACTTAAAAATACAGTAGAATAACTGGACGTCAACAACAAAAACAAACCCATCACACCTCAGACCTCAGGAACAGAAACAACTGAGCCCCGCTCCCCCCAGTGCCTTGGCACAGTGCCCTGGGGCAATAGATCCAGAACTCGAAAGGACCTTATGTGCCATCGAGCGCCGTCCCTTCATTTACAGATAGGGAAACTGAGGCCCAGAGAGCCGGGTGACTTGCTCCAGGCCACAGAGGCAAGAGAGGAGCCCAGGTTCCTTGGTGATTATCTTGGCATAGGATTTTCAGGCCCAGGTGTAACCTCTGCTTTATGGGACCCTCTCCCCTGGCGAGCTTTTCATTTTTCAATGAAAGCCTTTCAACTGTCACTGCCCAGAGGGCCCAGGATTTATACACAAGCCATTGCTTAGAGAAACTTAGAAAAGAGAGATTGTGTAAAATCTCATTACAAACCCAGGGGAAGCCTCCCTGCACCTTCTCCCCGCTATCCAGGGGTCCCCTTCACACAGGGAGAATGTCTTTGTTCTAGGCTCCTCCGGGGTTTTTGCTGTTGATGGAGGATGGACCACAGATTGGGGTCAGGGCTCAGTAAATAGACCCCAGAGTTTCTCAGGAACCAAGCTGATCACAGGCACATTCCAGGACAGAGATTGACAGCACAGATGCCTTCACAGAGGCTCTTTCTCAACTTCTCTCTGCTAATTATCCACGAGGGAATGGATATCCACTCGCTACAGGAGTTTCACCTTTAATAAATCTTTCACCTGTTCCTCCCTCTACACCAGGGCCTCCTACTGCTCTTCCTTTGATCCAAAACAGCCAATGGAAAAACACCTCTTTGAAGTTTTTTTCTGCAGAAATCAGTGCTGGGTAAGTACAACCTGATTGGAATTAAATTTGCATAAACACTTGGGGCCTGAAGAGCTGTACATGGTAGTTAACTCCCACACCAATGTTGTCTAGTAGCCAGGATGCCCCTCACTCACGTGCCCTGACAGCTACCCCAGGGTCAAGGCATTGCTTAAGTCCCTGAGCCCCCACTAGGTGTCTCTTTTGCAAGCCAACCAGAGGGTCCGTTAGCTCAAAGCAAAATATGACTAAATAACATAGCAAGATAAGTGAGGAGGAGGACCACCTCCCTCCTAAACTCCCAGGAAACATCCACTCTTAGCTGACCACAACATCAGTGACAAGGGAAAACGTACCAGGAACACACATGGTCGGTGAACAATCGTGGCTGGTGAATACAGATGAGGGGATATACCTTTAGAGTGGCGGTATCTAATATGTAGCAGCCCTGTGACTGCACGGTCCCATAGCACTCTCCAGTATAGCCCGAATCAGATCAAAGTGTAATTGGGAGATATTTAACAAAATAAATAAAAGTTCAATAGAATACAGATAATATTACATTTTAAATTAAGGCAATATACAGCCGACGGGAATTGTTAGGTGTGGATTAATGGACCCCGTTTCTGTCTGAGTTTGGCTTGGGCTAGAGGGGGAGCTCACACTCCTAAGGGAATGTTCCTGCTGGACCCCTCCTCTACCTCTGTTACTGCTGTTTGCTCATAGAGCTGTCTACGTAAGCTTGTGACTTCAAGGCTAGGGCTCTACCCACTAGACCACTTAACTGATTACTCTAACTGTTGTCTTTTACTCAAGGGTGGTCTTCAGAATAATCCTGGAGTCAGAAGGACCTGAGTCAAATCTGGTCTCAGACACTATAACCTTGGGCAAATCACTTAACCTCTCTGTGTCCCAGTTTCCTCTTCTGTAAAATAGGGATAGTAATAGCCCCTATCTCACAGAGTTGTTCTGAGGATCAAATCACCATCTGTATGGTACCTTGTAAACCTCAGAGCCCAATATTTATTATTATTGGTTATAATTATTATTATGTAAAGTGCTTCATAATCATAAAGCGCTATGTAAATGCTAGTCATTCTTATTTGTTGTTGTTAACTTTGGCTGATCTTAAAAGTCAGCACCAAAGGCAGGTTTAAACAGTACAGAACACAGTGGCTCTTTTTTTTCTTTTTTCTTTCTTTTTTTTTTTAGGCAATTGGGGTTAAGTGACTTGCCCAGGGTCACACTGCTAGTAAGTGTCAAGTGTTTGGTCTGAGGCCGAATTTGAACTCAGGTCCTCCTGACTTCAGGGCCGGTGCTCTATCCACTGCACCACCTAGTTGCCCCATTTTTTTTTTTTTTGGCTTAGGCAGTTCTAGTTAAGTGTCTTGCCCAGGATCACACAGCTAGTCAGTGTCAAGTGTCTGAGGTCAGATTTGAATGCAGGTCCTCTTGACTCCAAGGCCAGAGCTCCACCTAGCTGCCCCTCACAGTGGCTTTTGAAGACTTGACTTGGAATGGGTGTATTCAAGGCAAAACCTTTGGAGGGCAGACAGGAGTGAAAACATCACCAAAAAAAAAGGGATGTGAAATTCCTCAGCTTTCCGTGGGACTTGTCCACAAAAGGTAAGTAGAGCTGCAGGCCCCCAGTGAGAAGGGTTCTGACTGCTGGGAACAGGACCATTAGCCCTCTGGGCTCTTGCCAGCAGAGTTCCGGAAGAAAACATGGAGGCATTAAGGAGTAAAAATAGCACTTTCCTCTCTCCACTCCATGAGCTCGGGCAAGGGCTCCCAAATGAAGTTATGGCAGCCTAATTGTTTCAGGCACCTGTAGCCTGATGGGGACTGGATAACCAGCTGTCTCTTTTAAAGGCCTTTAGAGAGGAAATGGTAGGGACTGGGGGTGGGGGGTGGACGGGAGGGCAACCCTCTAAATGTGAAATGTCACCCTTTCCCAGCTGTGTTACTGGTCTGAAAGGATCAGGGTCATTATCTGCTTGGATAAGTGTTTGGGAATCACCAAAGAAGTCAGCTATGATAATGTCATAATGAGAACAGTGGCTTCAATCTCTATACCACTCCACAATCTGGGTTACAGGCCAGTGAGGCTGGGAGCGCAAGCACCATTATCTCAGTTTTAGAGATGGGGAGACTGAGTCCCATGGAGATGAAGAGACTTGCCCAGAGGCACCCAGCTAGAGGAGTGGAAAACAGAGTTTGAACCCAGTTCTAACTGACTCCGGCTCCTGTGCTTTTTCTAGGAGTTTTCAAAAGGCAGACTTGATGCAACACCAGCTCCAGGCCAAGCCTGCCGAGGATGCTGGACTTGGGTTGTTTGGCCAGACTTGTGAGGTGATTGTGATGGAAGGCGACCATGCTCCCTGGCCAGAGCTAGAAAGCAAAAGAGAGAGACCGGAGGAGCACGGGTCCCGTGCGGCTGACGCTGTCAGTGTTGGAGGTGAGACCAGTGTCCAGCAGAGCCCAAGGACGTCAGCTGAGGTGGGGGGGGGGGATTTCAGCCTTGGTATTGGAGGCACAGAAAAAGGCAAGAGCAGTTGGGAGTGGAGTCCTCATCCCCGGTAGGGGGGATTTCCTGGGGCTCTGGAGAGTAATCGTGTTCCTGTTTAACTGTGACCAGGAGAACCAGCTCTCTAAACCATTAGCAAGTCGATGGCTTTATTCGGACCCTGAGCTTCTAGTTAGCTTTCTTTCCCAGTCCCACGCTGAGGCTACTTGACCAAAGAGGGGAAATGGACTCCAGCCTAAGAAAGATTTCCGTCTTCTCTCTCTTTTTGCCATCTCTGTCTCCCCGGTGCTTAGCCCAGTGCCTGGAATATGGTAATAAAGGTTTCTTGACTGACCACCTGGGAGGGGTGGAATGCCCAGCTTATGGGACATAAATCTATCATTTCATCAGCATAGGAAATTCCCAGGGAGGAAAACATCCTCCACCAAGGCAGATTGGCAACTATGCCGCAGCTTATTGTCTTAGAGAGCTCCCTAGGGCACTAAGAGGTTAAATGACTTGGCCAAGATAACACAGTCAATAAGTGTGGGAGGTAAGACTTGAACCCAGGTCTTCCTGACTTGATGGTCAACTCTCTACCCACCATTCCATGCTACTTTTCAAATATGAAATTGTGCAAAATAAGGAATTTGGGGAGAGTGGGAGGGTATTGGCAACTGGAGGGGAAAGGTCTCAGGAAAGCAAAACAAGACTTGTGTGGTAGGTGGTACCCAAGCCCTCCTTTGAAAGAACTGCAGAATCCTAAATGAAGGGGAGGCAGCCTCAGGTCCACCATATTGACATGGACAACAACAAAGCAAAGTGACAAACGTTGGAGGGGATGTGGGAAAGCAGACACATTAATACAGTTGCTGGAGCTGTGAATTAGTATAACCGTTTTGGAAAGCAATGTGGAACTATGCCTTAAAAGTCCCTAAACTATGACCTAGTAATAATAGCTCTACAAGGTTTGTACCCCTGAAGAGAGCAAAGGAGGAGGAAAAGTTCCCATAGGTACAAAAATATTTATAGCAGCCCTTTCTGTAAATCAGAGATTGCCTGAACAAGTTATGGTGTAGGTATGTGCTGTGGTAGGTATATACTATGGTATAGTACATGCAGTAAGAAATGATAAAAAAGAGAGGTTCAAAGAAAACTGGGAAGATTGGGATGAATTAATGCAGAATGAAGTGAGTTGAACCAGGGGAATAATTTATGCATCATTCCATTCATACATTATTAACATTTTAAAGGCAAACAACTTTCAAAGACCCTAGAGCTCTGATCAACCACTATTCCAAAGGATTGATGAAGATAGCTACCTACCTTTTGAAGGAACAGAGATGAATTCAAGATGCAAAATTTTTTTAACACAGCTCTTATGGGAATTTATTTTGCTTGACTATGAGTTTTTGTTATGAGGGTTTTTTTTTTAATTTGGGAATGGGTTGGTGGGTGGGAGGCAGAGAAAAGAAATAAATGCATGTTAATTGAAAAATGAGAGAGAGAGAGAGAGAGGATTCTAGGTTAAGAAATCTGCCTGCGCAAAGGGGTGCTAGTACATCTTCCTCTGAATTCACCCGAAGGGGGATTGGGCATTCTTAATCTGCACCCTCTAACCATTTCCTGATTGTTTTTCCAACACTCACCAATTACTGCCTTGTGTTCCATTCCAATGAATCACTGCAGTGTGACAAACCTCCCCCTCCCCTGCTTTGCTCCTTAATGGGGTCAATAATAGGTAAGGGAAATATCTCCAGTGGAAGAGAATCTTAACTATGGCAGACATCCCTCCCCCTCCCCTGCTCTGCTACTCAACAAGTCAGTAAGAGGCATGAGAAAGATCTCCCTTCTCTTTTCTCTTCCAGCTTTGAATTCAGGGCATACATAGTTCCTAGAACTGGCCCAAATCCAGAAATAACTTGCTTCCTTTGTGGGTGGGGTCCTTGACCTCTGGGCATTTCTAGTCAATGATTAAAAGTCCACTAGATTTCTACAATCTGGTGACACTGGACTCCTGGCTGTTTCTCACCCCAAACATCCCGACTCCCAACTTGGGGCATCTTCACTGGCTGCCCCTCCTCCCAATCCTGGAATTCTCTCATTGCTCATCTCCACCTCATGGCTTCCTGGCTTCCTTCAAGTCTCGGTAAAAGCCTTTCTACAAAAGCCTTTTTTTTTGGTTTCCCTTAATGCTTGACCTAGGTATATAGTATATACCTACCACAGCACACACCTATACCATAACTTGTTCAGCCAATCATTGATTTATAGGTACTCCCTTAGTCCTTGGCTCTATCCCATTACAAAAAGCATTGCCTTAATGCTTAATTGGCTTCCCTCTGTCAATTAGCTCCAATTTATCCCATCTACTCTTGTTTGTATGTAGTTGTTTGCATGTTGTCCCCCCACCCACAATACACTGTGAACTCCTTGAAGGCAGGGGCTGTTTTTATTTTATTTTTTCATATCCCCAGCATCTGGCACATAGTAGTCACTTAATAAATGCATGTTGGCTTCACTACCAGCACCACTCCATGCTTACAGAGCATTACCTGACTTAGAAAGTACTGTTTTTCCTTTGAAAACAAAACCAAAAATCCATCTACAATCATGAATGAATAGGATGAAAAAGTATAAACAGTTTCTTTTCCATTACTTAACACCTCTGGTATCTGGCTATACATTATATGTCTGTTATTGCAGTTGACAAATGTGGTGACTAGTATGCCAACGTTGAACAGTAATAGGGAGAGTGTGGAGCACTTCTGGAGGAGAGAGTACTGGGCTTGATCTTGAAAGATGGGGCTCAGGTGCCCTTTCTGTCATTAACTAACTGTGGGGCCCTGGATAAGTCATTTAATCTCTATGTGTCTCAAGCAGCTGCCAAGGACTTGAGAGGAAACTTGGCAGGAAGGTCAGGAAGAGCTGGCCTTGAATCAGCCTTAGTTTCTTCATCAGTAGAATGAGGATAATGATAGTACCAACCTCACAGAGTTGTTATGAGAATTAAATCAGATGAGATAATTTATATAAAGTACTTTGCAAACTCTAGTGCACCAGATAACTAGGGAGATATTATCTACTAAGTCGTGGGTGGGTTGCTATCTGCATTGATGGAGAAAGGTTCCCATGCTTGTGAAATCACATCCTTTGAGTATTAAATCAGCAATAGCCATCATCATCTTCCTCCTCTTCATCATCAAGAACATTATTATTATTACTCCTTGCTTCTATGCTAGGACCTTGGATACCATTTTCTGCACCAAATGATATGTTATCTCAGTCATGCGGCTCACCTATTCTTTCTCATCTTTGCCCTGTCGGAGTCTGTCAGCACAATGAAATTGCAGGCTGTGAACTGTGAGGCGGAGGGAGAGTCATCATATCTGCCAAGAAAGCCGATCAGCTTTGCTTTTTTGAAACTGAAAAAGCTCTCTGGTGGTCTGGAAAATTAGCTTTTAAATTAGCTTTTAAAAAAGCTTTTAATCATATGTAACTGAATAAAATCAGAGATGAAAGCGCCCCATGTAATTGGCAAGTCACTGACAAAAGGATGATGACAGTGGGGACGAGGATTAGGGCACAAGGACAGGCTCTGGTGAGCCTTTTTTTTCCCTTTCATTTTCTTTCATTCTATTTGAAGACTTTTGCTCTTCCTGAATGGCTTCTTCATCTATCACAATCAATTGTAAGCTCATTAGGGGTGTGGAGAACCATCCACTGTGAAGTCAGAAGGGAAACTGGCTCCTGAATGTGGCTTCCAGAATGACTCGAGAGTCCATTTCCCTTTCCTCTCTTATCCTCTCTCCCTTCCCTCTCTTATCCTCTCTCCCTTCCCTTCCTCCCTCTCCTCTTCCTTCTCTTTCTTCCTCTTCCTCTCCTTCCCCTCCCACACCTGCAAGCCACTCCTCTCCCCTTTGGGTTTGACACAGGAGAAAGTGAGATGATGGATTAGAACATCTGGGCTTGACAAGGGCTTTAATTCCCTGGCTTTTCTTTGAAGCACCCAATTGAACTGTAAGCTCCTGGAGGGCAGGTATTGCATCTTCTTGGTACCCTACTTCCATAAGGGCCAGCGTATTTCCTTATACATGTTGTTGTTTGATCATTTCAGTCATGTCGACTCTTCATAACCCCAACTGGGGTTTTCTTGGCAAAGATTCTGGAGTGGTTTGCCATTTCCTTTTCCAGCTCATTTTACAGATGAGGAAACTGAGGCAGAGTGCCCAGGGTCACACAGCTAGTAAGTGTCTGAGGCCAGATTTAAACTCAAGAAGGTGAGTGTTCCCAGCTCCAGTCTTGGCACTCCATCCATTGTACCACTTAGCTGCCCTTTCCTAACCTAGAAATGTGCAGTAAATCTTTAATGGTTTGACTTATGTTCTTCACACATCTTCCTTCCCTCCGCCTATGCTTTTTCCCATCAACTTTTCTCCTCTAGTATTAGAGCAAGAAGAGGTTTGGCAGCAGAGGGAAAACCTACTCCATTCCATCCCCCCCTTAAATCAAAACTGGGTCCCTTCTTCTAACCCACTTCCCTTTTCTTCACTCCCTTGTTGCCATTGTTACTGAAGGGATTCCTATTCAGGTGTGGCCTGGACCAGATGACTTCTAATGCCCCTTTAAAACAGGGCTTTTTAACTTGGGCTCCACAATCTGTGGAAGGATATCAGAGGATCCATGAACTTGGATGAGGAATGAATCACATCTTTATTCCAATATCCAACCACGGCTTCAATCCTGGAGCATTTGCATAAAACGCTCTTCATGATGATTTTACAATGATTGCCTGCTTGAGGGGTGGAGTTGGCAACAGAGCTTTGGAGAAGAGAGTTCTCAATTCTTCCTCCTAGTGAGATCACGCATGGTTTCAGGCGATCTTCAGGAAAAGACTGGTGGAGGGAGAGAACAGACTTAGGATGGCAGACATGTGGGGAAAATTGGCTCCTTAACATTTCCCTATATCTAGCTTGCCTCCCTAGAGACTTCAGGCAGTTTTCCCAAGTACTCTCTCTTGGTTGAGCTGAGATCTGCTCCCAGCGGGAGAATTCATTCACTCTGTGTATGTTCTGGTGTATTCTAATCTGTAGATCTCTGATTTCTGTTTGCTATCTTCTTGGATAAATAAGTGTACTCAAAATTCAATATTTATTATGGTCTTTTGTGTAACCGTAACCCCAGTCCCACCCATTGGTAGAGGATTCTCGTTTTATTAGTGGAGATCAATCAATGCCCACACCTGTGTGAGGTGCCGTCAGTGAGAAGAGAGAAAGCTTCAATCTCTTGAGTTCTTTGAATCATCTCTGAGCCCCAGGGTGGATTCAGGCTCTGCAGTTACTTTGGACCCTTCTGGCTTCCAGCTTCTAGAGAGAAGACAGACGAGGCCAACCCTGTTTCAGGTTGCTGAAGGAAGACTCTGGGGAGACGTGAAAGGAGCTGGAAGTCTTGAGACTGGGCTTATTTACTGGGAAAGAGTCAAGCCTGAAGAAGTAAGCTGAGGGTACCCCTTCTTCTTTAGGGAATGGTGACCATGAATGCAGCTTAAGTCTAAAAATAAGAATTCCCCTAGATCAGCAATATTTAGGGAGCCAGAGAGATATGATCTAGTCCAGTACTCTTCTGGGTCAGCATCAAAGTCCCTTCTCCTGCTCCCCCCAGGCAGGAATCAAAAATCTCCCTTGTAAATGGCTAGGCAAGTTGGTGCTTCTTCATGAACCACATTTAGAGAGTGCATGTGGACATACCTATATCAGCAACACACATGCTCTTCAAATAGAATTTGTTTCCTTTGTAGTGCTATGCATTCTATTTTATGCACTTAAAAACATTCCGAGAAAGGGATCACCAGCTTCGCCTCGGTTGTCCAGGTCACACAAAAGGTAAAGAACTTCAGCTCGGAAGTCTGAGATTCTGGACTTTCGAAACCCTCTTTCTAGTCTTTTTCCTCCCCCCTTTCCCTCTCCTCTAGCTTTGTGTTCATTCATTTCCCAACCCTTCCATCCTGTCCCATTCTTTCTTCTCCAAAAGTGGGTTCTCTTCCTAATGTGTCTCAGTACGCATGCCTCTTCCTCTTCCTCTCTCTTCCTTTGTCTCTCTCTTATCCACATCCTTGTCTCTGTGTCCCTCTCTCCCCCAACATGCGGTCATCAGGAGACTCTGACTTCCAGACTTCTAGCGAGGACAGTTCATGTCCTCTCTCCCAAGGCCGCCCACCCTACTTTTGGACCATTCCAGTCATTAGGGAGTTTGTCCTGACATCAAGCTCATATTTGTTTCTCTACTGGTGCTACCCACTGCTCCTGGTTCTCTACTCAAGAGACCCAGCAGAGCAGAGTTAATCCCTTTTCCACATGGTGGCTCTTCAAATATAGGAACACAATCAAGTCATTTCTTCTCCAAGATAAACATCCCTGGTTACTTCACCTAATCCTCTGTTAGCATGATCTCAAAGCTTTCCCCATGCTAGTCACCTGTCTCTGGACACTCCCCAACTTATTAGTGCCCATTCTGAAATGTGGTGCACCAAATTGAACCCAATCCTCCCAATGGGGTCAGACCTTGGAAGAGGAGAGTTTGGTGCTAGACACTTTTTTCTTCATGTGGGCCTAAAATTACTAGGACAAGTCCTAGGTCCAAATCCTGTGTTTAACACATACTAGTTCTGTGGCAAATCACTTGACCTCTCAGTTACTTTATCTGTAAAAAAGAGGGTTTATAATCCTACCCCATAAGGTTATTGAGAAGGTCAGATGAAGATATGACAAGGGCTTGGCAAATCTTGAAGTACCATACATGTAAGAGTGTACTTTTTCCAAGGGTAGAGGAAAAGGGGGTGGGGAAGGAGTGTCCATGGCATATTATTACTGCTAAAAATTACTGAAGATATTACATTTTATTAAATTGATTAATATTTTATATTCTGTTTTTTTAGACAATTGGGGTTAAGTGACTTGCCCAGGGTCACACAACTAGTAAGTATCAAGTGTTTGGTCTGAGGCCGGATTTGAACTCAGGTCCTCTTGGCTTTAAGGCCAGTGCTCTATCCACTGCGCTACCTAGCTGCCTTTATAGTCTCTATTCTTAATTTTAAAAGTAGATGAGTGGAATGTTTTTCCACTCTCTTAAAAAAACAAACACCTCCACCCCAAAAACACACACCCTGCAGCCCCACTGTATTACATTTCTAGTTATGTGGCCTTGCAGCACTAGTTTTTGTGGGTCTGTGGCCCTCAATAGAAAAGAAAAAGGTTTCTCCTCCTTCTTTCTGAAGTGGTTGAATTTTTCATTTCTCACTTGATGAGGGAAATGTGCTTCTTGGAATAGAAGCACCTTGCTAAGCAAGTGGTTGCCATGCTGTCAGAACTATGAGGTTACCATGGAAACACTGTGAGAAAGAGCTTGGCTGGCACACCTTGAGTGGACTGAAGTGCATCCTAATCCCCCAGCCCCATCTCCACCTGATTGTGTTTTCATCTGGTGCCTGCCATTCCTCTTGTCCAACCAGCCTTCCTCCCTCCTTCCCTTCCTTTCTCCCTCCCTCCCTCCCTCCATTCCTTCCTTCCTTTCTCCCTCCCTCCCTCCCTTCCTTCCTTTTTCCTTTCCTCCCTCCCTCCATTCCTTCCTTCCTTTCTCCCTCTCTCCCTCCCTCCCTTCCTCTCTTCCTTCCTTTTTCCTCTCCTACCTTCCTCCCTTCTTTCCTTCTTTCCTTCCTTCCTTCCTTTTTTCCTTCCTTCCTTCCTTCCTACCTCCCTCCCTCCCTCCCTTCCTTCCTTCCTTCCTTCCTTCCTTCCTTCCTTCTTTCCTCTAGTCCTCCAATAAGCATTCAGTAAGCATCTATTAGGTACCAGGCCCTGTCCTTGTCTTTTCATAAGTCTTTCAACTACCCAGAGCAAGGAAACCTCCCAGTCCCACGGTACCCAGAGTCTGCATCGGCCCAGAGAGTGCTGCTCTACCTGATCCTCCTTGGCCAATTTCTTAATTCTCAATCTTTCCTCTCTTCATCAAAGACTCTCATGTCTATAGCCCTCCACACTGTCACTGCCAGAATCCCATTCTGCCATAGGTGGCATCTGCTCCATGTGCCTTAAGAGGAAATCCTAGATGCAGAGACTTAGCCGGTGGAGGTAGATCTTAGAATCTGTCAAGTCCAGTCACCCCTCCCCCCCGCCACTGCCCACTTTACAAGTGAGGATGCCAGGCCCAAAGAGGTAGAAGAGTATCAGCTGAGGTCCCAGAGCTCATCAATTGCTGGGTCTGGATTAGAACCCAGGCCTCTGGTGCTCTTTTCATAATTCTAGGTCTTTGTGAAGAGAGGAGAGGTCACTTATTTACTCAGGAGTTCACAATAGAAAAGGGGCCCTTGTGCCTGGGAATCCTCTACTTCTAACTTGGTCCCCCAGGGATTATATCCAACCTGGGAGAGTGTTCGGTTACTGAGCTGCTTTGGCCAATGTTACAGGGCTGAGCCTTTCCCCTCTCCTCCATAGAACCTCCAGCAAAGTTGTCCTGCCCACGTGCACAGCTTGAAAAGGCCAAGGCCTCCCACTGTGTCCTGAGCCATCTCCAGTCGTCCTGATCTATATCTGGCCCCTGAACCCAGATGGCTCCGGAGGAGAGAGTGAGGCTGGGGACTTTGTACGGCCCTCCCTCCCTTAAATCCAATTCACTTGCATATCATGGCATCCCCTCCCTGATGTCATGGTCCTCTTTGAGAATGAAGGACAAATCACACCAATAACCTGCCTATGTAATATATCCACATCCACACAACCCCCATATCAGAGGTTTCTCTGGAAAGAGCATTAGACTTTGTGTCAAGGGAGACATGGATTCCAATCCTGCTTCCATTACTTCCTAGCTGTGTAAGCCATGTTTCCCTCTCTGAGCCTCAGTTTCATCACCTCTAAAATGGGGATAGTAATGCCTGCACCTACGTCACTAGTTCTACAGGTGAAATTAGACAATGTATGCAGAGCATTTTGCCAATCTTAGCCACGTAAATGACTTATCCTTCTGCGTGGCCATAGGCAGTATTGTTCCATTATGAGTAATGGGTAGAAGTCCCACAGAGACAGATCCAGGCAGCATTTTATAGTCTTTTAAGGGCTGCAAAGCACTTTACCATGATCTCACTTGATCCTCACAACAGCCCTGGGAGGTGGGTGCTCTCACTATCTCCATTTTACAGATGAGGACGCTGAGGTTTAGAGAGGTAATTTGCCCACAATCGCACATGTAGCAAGTGTCTGATGCAGGATTTGAACTCAGATCTTCCTGTTTCTTGACACAATTCTATCTACCATGGACTTGGATTTAGACCTGAGGGGAAACTTCCTGATAATTAGAACTATTTAAAAGTGGAATGGGTTGCCTCTGGAGATTAGTGGATTGGCCACTGCTCTCCTCAATTATTTCCAGTTTTTCCTTTCTAGACCTTGTCTCTCCCATTAAACTACAAGTTCCCCGAGGGACCAGTTTTGCCTTCCTTTGTGTCCTCAGTGCTTAGCACAGTGCCTAGCACATAGTAGGTGCCTCATAAATGCTTGTTGACTCAATTTGAACATGATGTAGAAGGAATTCGAATGTTGGCCTCTGAATTCCCTTCTAATTCTGGACTTCTGTAATTCCGTAAAACTGAGATTCCAGGAACTCCATGAAAGTGCTTGGAGAACCATCACTGAAGAGTTCGGCATCATCTCTAAGTGCCATAATTAATATTTTTCTTCAGCTGCCAAATTCAGAGCCTTTCCCGTTTCTTTTGTAAATCAGTATTTGAATCTCAACTTTAAGGATACTGGGGCCACACTGACCATTAGCTCTAGCTCATTGGAATGAAGACTGAAAGATCACATAGAATAGAGGAAAATGCGCTAGAGTAGAAAGTCCAAAGGCCTGGGTTTGAGTCTGGGTTCTGTTGCCTGACAATGACAAGTTACAGGATATTGAGGAAAACATTCAATTTCTTGGGGCCTGTTTCCTCATGGACTATGTAGGAATCATAATATATACAACATGACTGGGTTGTTATGAGAATCCAATGAGACAATGTCTATTAGATGACCCAGGGTCCCAGGTCACCCTGCCCTGCTTGTGGACAAGAAGCTAGAAGCAAATCTAACAAGCAGAGTTCAGAGAGGCAAGGCTGGGCTGGGTGTGACCCAACTTATCATAACTTGCTTCCCCAATTCTTATGCACGAGGGCATTTGTGGGTATTGAAACCCCAGAAGTTATAAACAAGTATAAACACTTGGTGAATACCTCCTCCCTGCACGTGAATGCCTCGGTGATGACAAAGGGAAAATACCCAAGACCGAATATCATTGGCACGGACTCATAAAATGCTCTATTACCAAGGCTAGTCTCCATCTACCAACCATAATACAATTTCCTGGTATCTCTCCTATGTTATGGCAGTCCCTAAATACTCAGGGGAAATCAGCTGCAGGGAGAATGATGGAAAGAGTTCTCCAGTATCATGCCATTGCCAGCAGGGTATCCAGGGCCTCCTCGCATCTGGAGCTACCCGAGGTCTAAAGGATATTTTGGATTTCTGTTCAATTGTTTCAGTCATGTCAGACTCTCTGTGACCTCATTTGGAGTTTTCTTGGCAAAGATACTGGAGGGGTTTGCCATTTCCTTCTCTAGCTCATTTTACAGATGAAGAAACTTGAGGCAAACAAGGTTAAGTGATTTGCCCAGGGTCACACAGTAAGTGTCTGAGGCCAGATTTGAACTCACGAAGATGAATCTTCAGGCCTGGCACTCTATCTACTGCACTACCTTGCTGCACCCAGCTGTTTCAGGTTAACAGCCACTCAAAACCATAGCCATGAACCCCTGCCAATGCATTTCTTTTACTAGGCTAATGAAGACATATCATTTTAATTCAGTTCATGTATACTTAATATTTATATAACATAGTTGCCCAGGCCCTACTCTCTCAGGATCAGGTCTGTCAGATTTCACCTCTCCATGTTTTTCCAGTACTCTAAGGGGATTGGGAATCTTTTCTCTGCCATTGGCTTGAGCCCCCACCAATGACGTTTCCCCCCATTTTTAGGAGCCTAGTGATTAGTATACCATTTCCATTTAGCTACTTAAGATCAGGCAGCTAGGGCAGCCAGGTGGTACAGTAGATAGAGTGCCAGGCCTGGAGTCAGAAAGAACTGAGTTCAAATTTGGCCTCAGACACTTACTAGCTATGTGACCCCGGGCAATTCACTTCACTCTGTTTGCCTCGGTTTCCTCATCTGTAAAATGAGCTGGAGAAGGAAATGGCAAACCACTTCAGGATCTTTGCCAAGAAAACCTCAAATGGGGTCACTGAGAGTTGAACACAACTGAACAACAACATTTAAGACCAGATTAACTTTTACAAAGAGATATTTACTTTAGAGATATAGCAAGTGTAAATATACACTTCCCCCCCAACACCTGTGGACATAATCCTCTCTATACTACCTTAGTCTCTAGGAGTGGGGCCAGGATTTTCAGGTTCACAGTTTGACTCCGTTCCTACATAGCATTAGTTCAAGTCTAATGTTCCACTGGGCTGGTCTCTGGCCTTTCCTGCTGGTCTGGCTATGACACCTGGTCTGGAATCCTGGACTGTTGTATCCCTATGGATAGAGCTCCCAGGCTGATTACTCTACTCACTGAACCTACAATTGAAAAGAACAAATAAAAAAGGGCCAAACCCTCAGTCCATTTTCTCAGGGCCATCTCTCAGGAAGAGACGGGAGGCTCACCTCCAAACCCACCCCCACCCACTGCTACTGCATTGGGTCACCAGCTGTGAACAAAGGAGTCCTTCACCCTTACTCCTGAAGGCCAGAAAAAGCCCTAAGACAAAGGCAGTTCCTACTATGCGGCCAGGGAAACGGGCTGCTGCCAACCAAGTGGTAGATGGACCGCAGAATGTCCACACGCTCTGGGAGACAACTCTACTGTCTCCTGTCTCCCCAGCATCTTCCTTGTGGGTAATGCAAAGTTAGGTAGTCTATGCATGCGTCCACTCCTTTTACACTAATATCAGTACATTGTCTACGGTTCCTTTAGGGATAACTTAATCTCTTTGCTTTTCTTTATTGGTATCATGAATATTTATTTTTGCTTTGTTGGTTGGCACAGTTGCAGGTCTTTCGGATTCACCTATCGATTTTGTCCTAGCTTCTCATTTTGATCCAATGTGTGTTTTTGCTTTTAGACGTGTTTCTCTCAAACAGCAGATTGTGGGGTTATTTTCTTATCAATGCTGCCCCTCACCTTAGTTTTGTTGGATGGTTGAGGCTCTGAAGCAGGCAGGGATCCCAGTGTGGGCCCCCACAAGCCTGCGTATCAGCTTATGTGTCCGGGATGGGGAGAGTGAAGGGTGACGGGGGACGAGCGCTGAGCGAACACTTCGAGGAATAGCATCCTCTGGTGTAAATCCGTAACGATTTTACGTTCTCAGGATTCCCTCTTTTATTGCACTGTGGACTTGCTGTAACTGCCCCATAACTGCATCCTAATTCTTCTCGGGGGGAATTTTTGAGAGTTAATATGGCCCAGAGAAAGTGTCTAGTCTGGCAGCTAGGTGACACAGTGGATAAAGGTCCAGCCTTGGAATCAGGAGGACCTGAGTTCAAATGTGATTCCAGACAGTCGATACTTACTAGCTGTGTGACCCTGGGTAAGTCACTTAACCCCGATTGCCTCACCAAAAAAAGAAAAAACAAGCAAACAAACAAAAAAATTGTCTAGTCTGGCTTTGATTCCCATCAATTCAATTGCATTTGAAGTAGTTGCAGGTACCGGATAGTATGTGAAGTCTTAAGGGTGCATTGTTCCTGTTCTCAAGGAACTTATCTTTGACTGAGTTAAAAGTCAAAGACATTTAAAACAACAACATAGCAAATAAGTGACCAAAAAATCAATCAATAAACATTTTATTGTTGTTCTGTTGTTTCAGCCATGTACGACTCTTCATGGCCCCATTTGGGGTTTTCTTAGAAAAGATGCTGGAGCGGTTTGCCATTTCCGTTTCCAGCTCATTTTTGCAGATGAGGAAACTGAGGTAAACAAGGTGAAGTGACTTGCACAGGGTCACACAGCTAGTGAGTTTCTGAGATTGGATCTAAACTCAGATCTACTGACTCCAAGTCTGCTTCTTTACCCACTGCACCACCAGCTATGCTGCCTCATAGACACATCCAGGTTGCCACACTACCTCTAGGGGAACATGCATGATCAGGCGCATGTGCATAGCAACACATTTAGGTTGCAGACATGCCTGGGGCAGCTCTCAGCCCTCATGCCCTCTGGTGATGGGAATCTGGCATCTGCATCCTGTTCTCTACAGGTCTACGGCTGGGACGGGGCTAGGTGGCTGCTCACCTGAGCTCTGTTGCCACCTGCTGGGCCGCAGGAGCCACGGAACTGCTCCCTCTCAGGGAGAGGGCTGAGCTCTTGTCGATTCTTTTACATCATTTCTCTGCTGCTGCTCCGAGTGTCTCAGTCTAGAGTCATCTGAATTAGGGTCTGAAATTCCTTTGAACTCCTGTTATATCACTGGGTCACTGACCACTCAGCAAAACTGAAAAGGAGCTAGGTCGGGATGGGGTGAGGAGATTTTAAACTCCTATAATGACCCCTGCTTGACAAGCAAATCAACTTGGGAACAAGGCTGAAAGGGACCAGACCGGGCTGGGGGACACTGCAAAGCTGGTGACCTTTGCCTTGCTTCCTATCAGCAAACAAAATCATTGCAGGCCTCACACACACATTCGAAGTGTGCTACAATGTCAAAGTGTTACATACATGTGACTTGCTTTTGTTTTATAGATAGAATCTCTGGATCTAAAACAAGATCTACCTTCCCTGGAAACATAAGTGAATAAAATAATAAAACTCCCCACAATAGATAGATAAACAGGGCTCCTTCTGATATGAGAGGCAATATAATAAAGTGGACTTGTTTTAAATTTTTTTTTCAATGAACAGAAATCTATTTTCCCTCCAATCTATTGTCCCTCTCCCATTAAAAGGAAAAAAAGAAAAGCAAAACCCTTGTAAAAAACATATATGGTCAAGCAAAACAAATTCTCCCGTTGTCCTTAAAAAAAAGTCTCAATCTGCACCCCGAGTTCATCCCCTTTTTGTAAGGAGGTGGGTGGGTAGCAGGCTTCACCATCAGTGCCTTGGACTTGTGGCTGGTCATTGCACCAGTCAGCATTCTCAAGTCTTTCCGAGTTATTGCCTTTCCAATGTTATTGCTGTAAGCAATGAATTTTGTTATTATTTTTTATAGCTCTATAAAATAATTTTTTGGTGGTTTGATTGGTAAAACAGGCAGTTTTCTAAGGAAGAAATCCAAGCTATCTACAGCCATATGAAAAACTGCCCTCAATCACTACTGATCAGAAAAAAATGCTAATTAAAATAATACGGAAGTTCCATCTCACATCCATAAATTTGGGAAAAATGACCAAAAAGGTAAATGACAAATGTTGGAGGGGCTGTGGGGAAACAGACACCTTAATGGACTGTTGGTAGGGTTGTGAATTGGTGCACCCATTCTGGAAAGCAGTTTGGAGCACTGCCCAAAACCTTTCTAAACTATGCATACCCTTTGACCCAGCAATACCATTACTAAGCCTGTGCCCCAAAGTGATTAAAGAGGAAAAGGTCCCACCATATGTGCAAATTTTATATATATATATATATATATATATATAATATGTGTGTATACATGTATGTATATATGTATATATACATATGCATTCACATATACATATGTATATATATAGATATATACACATATATGTGTATATATCTATGTATATATCAGGTCTTTTGGCAAAGAATTGGAAACCAAGGAGGTGCCTGTCAAGTGGGCAATAGCTGAACAAATTCTGGTGTATGAATGTAATGGAGTACAACTGTTCTATAAGGAATGGTGATGAGGACAGTTTCAGAGAAACCTGGGAAGACTTATATGACCAGATGCAGATTGAAGTAAGCAGAACCAGAAGAATGATTCATTCCCTTTGACCCAGACTTCTAGGGCTGTATTCCAGAGATCATAAAAATGGGAAAAGGACCCACATGTACAAAAATATTTATAGCAGCTCTTTCTGTGATGACAAAGAATTGGAAATTGAGAGGATGCCCATCAATTGGGGAATGGCTGAACAAGTTGTGGTATTGTGGTATATGAGAGTAATGGAATACTATTGTGCTATAAGAAATGATGAGCAAGCAGACTTCAGAAAAACCTGGAAAGACTTGTATCGTTTGATGCTGAGTGAAATGAACAGAACCAGGAGAATGTTGTACACAGTAACAGTCACGTTGTTCGATGACTAACTTTGATAGACTTAGCTCCTCTCAGCAATGCAAGGATCTAAGACAACTCCAAAAGATTCATGATGGAAAATGCTATCCGCATCCAGAGAAAGAACTATGGAGTCTGAACGCAGATCAAAGCATACTATTTGCTATTTTTTTTCTTCTGTTGTGTTTTGTTTCCTCTTTCTGGTGGTTCCTCCTATTGGTTCTAATTCTTCCTTACAACATTATTAATGTGAAAATATGTTTAATAGGAATGTATATGTAGAGCCTATATCAGATTGTATGCTGTCTTGGGGAGGGAGGGGGAGAGGGAGGGGGAGAAAATTTAAAACTCAAAAGTTTGTGGAAGTGATTGTTGAAAACTAAAAATAAATAAATTAATTTTTTTAAAAAAAAAGATGTTGTTCCTGACTTTGAGCCTAAATCCACCTTTCCCCGACTTCTCCTCATTGTTCTGCCCTCTGTGGCTCAGCAGAACAAGTCTCCTCTTTCTTTCCTGTGATGGCCTTTCAAATACTTGAAGACCAACCACTACCATGTCTCCTGTGGATCTCTTCTTCCCAAGTCTCCTCATCCCCAATTCCTTCAACTCATCTTCATGTGGTATAGACTCCAGGCCTTCCGCCATCTTGGTCACCCTCTCTAGCTTATTCATTTCCTTCCTAAAATGTTTTGCCCAGAATTGAACATAAGGGTCTACAATAAGCAAACCTGTCAAACAGGCCAATTATCCTTAAATTTCTTAGCACACCCAACTGGTTTTTCTACAAATGCCACATCTGCTCATTTTGTTTTTTTCTGCCTGGAGGTATATGAAATGTATCCCCTACCCTACAGAGAAAGGAGTTATGCATAAACCACAGTATAATAAGAAAACTTGTTCAGGCTTGCCATTAACAAAGAAGAAGGAGTTTAAGGCATGGGGGAAGTGCAAGGAACAATGGGGGTGAATAGAAGGAAAAGAAGGACAGAGGTACACCTCCCAGTGATTTAGCCACATGTAACCGGATAGCTGGACAGGTTCAGACTAATTTCTTAGTGGGTGGAGGAAATAGTTTAGGACACTTGTTGGGGAAATGATCAGAGTTCAGAGAACACTGTTTTTCCCCCTGCCCTTTGAGAGACTAGGGAGCTATTGCAAATTTAGAGGGCAGTATCTGTTCACAGAATAGCTTATTTATTGCTCTGCATAAGTAATTGAGACACACAGATGGGTACATGGCTGAGGAGGAAGAATGGAGGAGATGGTGGTAAGTGACCCCAGGTTCCACCAGAACATCTGACAAAATTTTGTCTACTCGGGACAGACAGGATGGTTGTGACCAGAGCATGGGACATGCCTGTTTGTTGGTGAACTTTCTGTTGACCAAGAATTCAGGCATCTGGTAAAGTGTCGCCCGAGGGCAAAGCTCCATCTGCACCTCCCTAGTTACAATTTTGCCGCCAGAACCCAAATTTTTAATGTTTTTTGCAGCAGAAGCAAGGGGAGCTGGAGAAGGAGAGTATTGCAATGTTGTCATGTTGCACATTTGTAAAATGGGATAATAATATTTGCATGGCTGTCCTGGGAAGCCACCTCATAAGCTTTACCATGCTCCAAGGTTTATGGGTTGTGGTAGGTGAGGCAAGAGAAAGCAATATTCATTTGTACTTGCAGTGCCAGTTCTTGCAGAATTTGGAAGGTTTACAGGAAGTTTAATTAGTAATATCCCACTTTTATTAGCTGCAAACTCAATATATTGCCTAATAACAAACACTGTGTCAGAGCTGTTATATTACCTCTGCACTAACTTATTTATTATTATTATTTATTATTATGCTTATTTCTTACATTGTTTTCCAGAGAGGCAAAACATCTGGTAAACAATATTTTTAGCCCCTGTATTTTTACCAATGTCTTCTCTCTTAGCCTTCATTCATTCATTCAGTAATCATTAACTATGTGCCAGGCACTATTCAGGGCATTGGAAACAGACAGAAACAAACCAGTCCGTGCTCTCAAAGAGCTTACTACATTGGGGGTGAGAGGGCACCACAGGGGTAGAAAATTAAGTACAAAATCATTTCTGGGAGAAAGGTCATTTTTGTTCATGATAATTGTGAGGCTTAAGTGAAATAACATATCTAAAGTACTTGGCAAACCCTAGAGGCCTATGTAAATACTAGCTTCTCTGTTATTTCCAGCGCATTTTTGTTTTTGTAACCCCAGCCCCTAGAACACAGTGGATATTTAACAAATGCTTGTTGAATTGAATTGAATTCAAGAATCTCTTCAAGATCTAGGTTCCATGATTTTAGCCAAAGCCTCCTAGGACTCACTTTTACTTTTAGCATGTACATGCTGGAGGGCATCAAAAAGGAAAAGAACAGATGGAAAAGAGGGTCCCAGGTCCTACAGAGATGAGGATTCAGATGCTGGGTTGTCTTCTACTGGGCTAAATGGATGGGGAAGGAGACCCACATTCAGTGACTGACCCTGAATCCCCAGGACAGGTGATTGTGGATGACTAACATCTAACACACTAGATGGGAACAGTTACAATGATTGCAGCCATAGATTTTGTTTAATTGTTTTTCTGTTACAAGGGAGGATTGAGGGCATTTGTACAAAGGATGGAAGGAGGAAGGCAGGGAGGGAGGGAGGAAGGAATGATTTATTAAGTGCCTACTATGTGCCAGGCACTGTACTAAACACTTTACAAATATTATCCCATTTGAGTCCCAACAACCCTGGGAAGTAGTCGCTATTATTATGTCTATTTTACAGATGAGGAAACTGAGGCAGAGACAAATGATTTGTCCAGGGTCTCACAGCTAGGAAGCATCTGAGGCCAGATTTAAGCCAGGTCCTCTACGTCCGGTGCTCTATTTACTCCACCACCCATCTACCTGAGAAATCATTCAAAAAACTTCAACCTAACAATCCACACAGGAGAAACCAAGTGTGTGAAAATGTCTACTGTCCAAACAATGATATATTGGATAAGCAACCCATAGAGTTGGACCCTCAGCACATCTGTCTTGGACAAGCATCTGCCAACAAGGCAGATGAACAATGAGCTGGACCCAGAATTGAACAAGAGGAAAATGGGCTGAATTGTCTTAAGGAAATTGCACAGTGCAGTTAATGACCCCAAGCATCTCCTCAAAAGGAAGGCCCTTCTTTTAAATAATAGCAAGCATTCTTCTGGTGATGTGTGACTGTGAGTCACAGAATGCCATAGACACCAAAGATTTAAAGTTGAGGGTCACCCATAAGGGAATGAAGATGTACAAGGTGAACATGAGCAAACTGTTTAACACCTGACCCTGAAAGAAGGAAGGAAGGAAGGAAGGAAGGAAGGAAGGAAGGAAGGAAGGAA
>NW_020954577.1:46715352-46816713 GCF_900497805.2 Vombatus ursinus | reverse complement strand
GAAGGAAGGAAGGAAGGAAGGAAGGAAGGAAGGAAGGAAGGAAGGAAGGAAGGAAGGAAGGAAAGAAGGAAGGAAGGAAAGAAAGGGAGGGAGGAAGGGAAAGAAAGAGGGAAGGAGGAAGAAAAGTAGAAAAGAGGAAAGGAAGGAAGGAAAGGAGAGAAAGGGAAAAAGGAGGGAAGGAAAGTAGAAAAGAGGAAAGGAAGGAAAGTAGAAAGGAGGGAGGGAAAGAAAGTAGAATAGAGGAAAAGAATGAAGGAGAAAAGAAAGGAAGGAGGGAGAGGAGGAAACATTTATTAAGCATCTACAATGTGCTAGACACTGTGTTAAATGTTTTACAGATATTATCTCATTTGCAATTGCAAAAAACTGAGCAGAAGAAGTGATATAAAGGTTGTCATTCAAGAACTGTGCCTAGAAGAGAAGCAGGGTTAGTGAGAATGAGGTCGTGAAGAACCCATGTGCTCCCCGGTTATCCGAACAATATCAAGCGATCAGAGGAAGGTCCTAGCCTGTTGGTCAGCTCCCTCTTGGGGGGCTTATGAGGAAAAATATCATAAAACCAGAGATTTCAAGTTAAAAGAAACATTAGAAGTCATCAGCACCAACCCTTTCATTTTACAAATGGAGTGACAAAGACCCAGCGAGGTTAAATGAGAGTGAGCATCTGAGGCGCCAGCATTAAGAGGGATGGGGAAATGCTTCCCTTAAAAGGCGGCATTTGAGCTGGAACTTGAAGGAAGCCAGGGAAGCCACCGGGAGATGGAGACAGGAGGGAGAGCGTTTCAGCCTTCCTCAGGTAAGTGCGCTCCTTCCCGTGCTCCTCCAGATGTCGTACAGACTTGGTCCTGCAGCCTCTTTAGAAGAAAGATATTTTGGTCTTTATTTCACACAAGATAGCTTGAAACTGAGTACCAGGGGAGCAACAGGTTTTGCCTAAAGTGACACTGCCGGGGTAAGGGCCATGACTGACACCCAAGTCTGAGCTCTCAGGTTTAGGGCGAGCCTACACCTTCAGCGTATCACACTAGGTTTATACCCAACTCCTCCAGAGAAGTGCTGCAATAGCTGTCTCCAAAGTGCAGAAATTAGGGGAGGGCAGCAGAGGAGGGGAGGGCATACTTACCTGCCTGGATTTGGAGCCAAAGGACCTGAGTTCAAAGCCTGGCTCCAGGACTTCCTAGCTGTGTGGTCTTGGGCTAATTCCCTCATCTCTCTGAGTTGATTGTTTCATCTGTAAAAAGAGAGTAATAGATGTCCCCCTCCCCCCCCATTCTTTGGAGCTCAAATTTCCCTGGTCCTATGCCCAATAACTCCTGAAGGCTCTGGGCTGTTAGGAGAGTAGAAATGTGTAATGTAGTAGTAGGAGAGAGACCACACGTTGGACCCCTTCCTACTACTCCACTTCGGAGATCAGCCTGGTAGAGTGACTTAGGGAGCTGGTGCCTGCCTGAGGGCAGGGTATGTGTGGCAGGCTTCCAGCTCCTTCTCCCTTCCTCCAAGCCCCCCTGGTGGTTACACCTTGTCATTTTGGGACATCTCCTCCCCTTTTCTTCCCTTTCAAGCTCTAACTTGACGTTAATTTTCCAACATGATTTCACTTATATGAAAGTGTTGGGGGAAGGGTATGCTATGAGAAGGGAGAGTCTGACAAGGTAGCCTGGAGGGAAGCGAATTTTGGAGGCCGAGAACCTGGATTTGAAGCCCAACTCTGCTATTTACTACCCGTGGGACTTTGGCAGAGAGCCTTTCCCAGAGGTCCTCAGTGTCCTCTTCTGTAAAACGAAGGGAGTTGTGTCAGACTGTCTCCCAGAGTCGTCCCAGCTCTGTAGCCATGATCCTTCGATCATCGGGCTGGCCACGGTGCCCTTTGCGTCATTCAGTGCCTTCGGGTTGCCTTGGTCCCCTGCAGGCTGTGTGCCACATTCTTTCCCACCCAAAACCCACTGGGCGCCTTCCCGGGGTAGGCTGGGGAGATGGGGGCGGGGCCCAGGGAGCATCCTTTGCTGCTCTGCTTGAGAAGGTCGGAGGCGAGGGCAGTGGGCGAGAGGCTGCAGAAAATCATTCTGGGCCGCTCATTACATGACAAAGTGCAGCCTGCTTGGAAGGGGCGGGGAATGCGGGCGAGCCACTACCTCGTCCTCCCGTCCTGGAGCGGGGGGAGCTTGCCCTGGATCTGCCCAGGGTCCTGACAAGTCTGTAGGAAACCCCTGGGGAGTCTCCGAATAGGAAAGGTGGTGCGGAAGCTGCTCCCCCTCCCGGAGACTGCCATGCCCTCCCCACCTCCCCAGTGACGAGAGAGTGCCTCTCCTACGCCCTCACAGTCGCTGCAGCCCGAGGCAGGTACCCTGGCCTCCCGACCTCCACCTTCCGGACTTTCCCTTCCCAAGCGTCCGCCTCCTCTCCGCCTGCTCTCACGGCCCAGGACCAGAGTCTGACAGATCAGATCTTCATCTCCTTTCCCTGTATCTCGGGGGCTGGTAAGGAAGGACAGATTGCCCCTGGGGGACGGGAGAGAGCGCAACCGATGCTCTGGGCGGGATAGCCTCCGGAGTTAGGGCTGGGGCTTCGAACCGCTTATCTAGAAAGCAGGGGAAAGTGAACGTGATTCCTAAGGGTTAGGGGAGGGGGAAGGGATGAGGGCAGACCCGAATCCCTGGGGGGAAAGTCGAGACAATTGCGGACACACGGGACGTAATGAACGAGTGCATGTAAAGGATGGACAGATGTGTTAGAGGCGGGGGAGAGGGCTCAAGCCCAGGGGACTCCGGTCGTCCTCCCCTCCCCTGTCCCCCAAAAAATGGAAAAAAAATCAGTTCATGCATCTTCAGCTGGGCAGAGCTAGCTAAGACCTTTTTAGCCTGTCATTAAGCATTCCAAGAGATGCTGACCAGCACAACATCCAAAGCGTCTTCCATGCAGTTGGTGAGCCAGAGACAGAGTGCTAAAAGGCTGCTTAGCTGGGCTCCCTGCTCTGAGGAGAAAGAATCTTGCCTCAGCCTGTAGGTAGGACACTCGAACCTTTTACAAGAAAGATTTTCATCTTTGCCCTATTAGGTTTTAGAAGGCTTTTGGACCCTTGGGTAAAATTATGGCCTCCCAGACTGAGTTGGAAGGGACCTTAGAGATCATCTGGGGAGAACCCAAAGAGTGGCGGTAGACACGTGGACTTTGGAGTTAGAAGTTCTGGGTTCAAAACCCGGCTTTGCTACTTACTGCCTACCAGTCGCTTCCCTTCTGACCCGGGATTTTCTCATTCAAAAAATGACGGTGTGGGGCTTGCTTATTTCCAATATACCTTCTAGCTCTAAATCATTGATAATAATTTAGTATTTGTGATTGATTTTCCAATATGAAAGTTACAGTAAGAGCTATGAGTTAACAGGATCACTCCAACACCCCTAGGGAACAAACTTTGTCCTTTCCTCTTCATCATTTTCAGAAGAGGCAAAGCATAACCTATATAAATAATTATAATAATAGCCAGTATTTATATAATGCTTTAAGGTTTGCAAATTGATTTACAAACATCATCTCATCTTACCCTCCCAACAATCCTGTGAGGTGGGTACTATTATCGCTATTTTACAGATGAGGAAACTGAGGCAGACAGCGGTTAAGTGACTTACCTTGAGTCACAAGAGTTAATATATAAGATAGGATTGAACTCAGATAGTCCTGACTTCAGGTTCAGATGACACCTACCTGCCATCATAGCTCCCCAAACGTCAATTCAGTTAAAAAAAGATTCGATGTCTACCATGTCCTAGGCACTTTGGAAACAAAGACAAAATGTAAAAATCTCTTCCCCCGGGTAACTTACATTCTAATGGGTAAGAGTTTGACAGGGTACAAACCCTAGATAAAGAAATGGAATTAATGAGTGACTAGTCTCCATGTTACAGTCTATTATAGTAATATAGAATTGCTTGAGGTACACAGAGGTTTAAGTGACTTGCTTATGGTCACACGACTGAGTATTATTTCAACTCAGCTTCTCCTGAGTTTTAAATCACAGGTCCTTGATCTATTGAGCTACACAGCTATTTCTTTAAGGAATTTAGACAAAATATCCCTCTACAAAAATAACAGTAAGGTGAGCAATAGCTTTAGAAAATGAAATCTTCAAAGTAGTTTTGAGCTCTCCTATCTGACAGGACTTTGTCCTAAAATGCCTGATGATAACAGCATGGAGTGGTAGAAAAAATACTGGACCATGATACTCAGAAGAACTGGACCCTGATGCATCTTAGTTGTGTGAGGGTAAGCAAGTGCTGTAGGTCAGTTTCTCCTGTAAAATAAAAAGGGTTTGACTCCATGATCTCCTGACGACTCTTGGCATTCTTAGACTCTGGTTCTTGGTTTATTTCACCTGGTTTGAATAACTCCAGTCACCAAACACGACCTTGATGCTTTGATCTGAGGAGGGATGAGGGTGTCCTGGGGTATTTGTTTCTTAATGTGTGCAAGTTACTTTGACTTTCATTAGCTGATGTCTACATAAATAAAGATTGTCTTGATGTGGTTTTTTATCTCACAGTTTAAAAAAGGAAGATGTTTACTGTTCTTTCCCGTCAGCCCTGCGAACAATCAGGTTAGTATCTGGGAAAGAGAAGGAATGGCTTTGAGGCTTAGGGGAATGGGCTTTAGCTTAGGGCATAAACCTGAATGAAGAACAGGGAGAGGGGTTCTTAACTTTTTTGTGTCATGAACCCCTTTGGAGCCTATGGACCCCTTCTCAGAATCATGTTTTTAAATAATTGAAGGAAATGCTCAATTTCAGTGTGAGGTAAGTGAAAATCAAGACGCATTTTTTTTCCTACCTAAGTCCATGGACTCCTTGACTATCTGTGGACCCCAGATTAAGAAACTATGTTCTAGAATAAATTAACCAGTAAATCTGGGACACAGAAGCATTTTTATGGCATCTTGGAGAGAGTATAGGACTCAGAAACAGGAATATCTGGTTTTGAATCCAGGCTCCTGACACTTAAAAGCTGTCTGACCATGGACAAGCGGCTCAACCTCTCTTGCTTTGCTTTTCAGTAAAATGAGACTAATGATACCAGTAGTATTTACCTCATTTTGTTGTTATGAGCATCGCAGGATTGCAGATTGAAAAGGGAAAGGGTTCTTGGAGATCATCTAGTCAAATCGTCATCCCACTTTCAGATGAGCTAAACTGAAACTCAGAGAAGAGGCCTAAACCCAGGTCTTCTGGCTCCAAACCTTCTACTCTTCCCACCACACTAAGAGGCCTGCCTCCCTGTTTAGCATCAAATGAGATCATATCTGTAAGGTGCTTCATATACCTTAAATCATATACTGTAAAGTGGGGCTAACAGAACATTGCTCCCAGGGTTTTAGTGAAGCTCAGATGAGATCATTACATACTCCCATTTATGTAAGGTGTTTTACAAACTTTTGAGCACTTGATAAATCCCAGTTTTTCTTAATAGGTTATTTACATACTCCATGGGAAATAAATGTACACCGACACCCTTCACATGAAACACTTGTCGAGAGGTGCCAAGCTGGGCATGAGCAGAACCTCTGCCCAGCATTACTAGGTGGCTTTTTATTTTTACTTTTTTGCAGTTGGCGTTCCAGTATCATGGAAATCCCAAGCTCTGCCACAACCAGGTATGAAATATGTAATTAAAATATTTGGCTAAACCTCTGCATTATCTGCATAACCCGCAAGGCACCTTCCACATGGATATTGGGTTTTGGTGACATTTTATGACCCAGGGTAGAAAAAAACTTACTCTTCCTGCTATGGAAACTGCTGGAAAGAGGAATTTTTACAGGAAAGTTTGGCTGAATCATATAAAACTCAGTTTTGGGAAGGACCCTTGTGACCATAAATAAGATTCCCCTCCGCCACGTAGCTGACAAATTGCTTTGCTTGAGGACCTCCAGGAAGGTCTAGCTCCCAAGGCTTCTATTTAGCTTCTGGGCAGCTTTGATGGTTAGGAAGCTTTTTCTCACAAGGAGCCTAAATCTGCCTAAATCTGCCTCACTTAAAACCAATTCACTTGTAAGTCAAGACTGTCACCCTCCTGAAATCATTGATCCTCTGAGAAGGAACACAGTAAACAAACAAGCAAAGCGGATCTCTTCCCAAAGACAACCCTTCAAATACTGGACCATTGCTGTCATGTCTTTCCTAGACTAACAATCCCCAATTCCTTCACCACATCCCATCATGTTGCCTCATGGCTCTGTACTCATAGCCCTCCCCAAGAGGCCCGCCATTAGTCAGCTGGCAGAATCAGGGGTCTGGACGTTAATAGGATCAAGGTTTGTAATTGGAAGCTACCTTAGAGGCCATGGAGTCCAACTTCTTCATTTTGCACATAGGTAAACTGAGGCCCATAGGGTGAGTTGCCCAAGGACCTGGGATTCGAACCCAGGTCCTCTGACACCCAAACCAGCATTTTTTTCTACTGTGCTATGCTAGTTTCTTCCATCTTAGGCACCCCTTATAAACAGATTTTCTCCAGGACTTTTCTTCTTTGGTTTTGGTTTCCTTACCTAAGGAAGTGTTTTGTTTTTGTTTTGTTTTCATTTGTTTTTTATTTTTTTGTTTGTTTTGTTTTTGTTTTTCTTCTAGTAAATGAGTCTTCCAATTTGGGAGGATTTAGAGGAGAGCTTGCCCTCAGGGCTAGTTCATCCCTAGGACTGAACTATTTTCTGTTATCCTAAAAGACACTTGGAAATTAAATATGGTAGCTTCTCTTGAATTAATTTGCTTGAATTAAGAGGCAGTGGGAGTTAGATGAGCTCGTAGGCACATTGGAATATGGGAATCTAAGAAGCAGTGAAGTATCTTGGAAAGAACCCTGCTTTAGGCATCAAAAGACTTGGGTTCAAGTCCTGTCTCTGTCACCAATCATGTGACCCTACATATGTCATCTAACATTTCCTTATCAGTAAAATGAGGTGGTTATGAGAGATTCTTAATTTTTGTGTGTGTCATGGAACCCCTTGGAAGTCTGGTAAAGGCTAGATCCCCTTCTCATAAGAATGTTTTTAAGTGCATAAAAAATGCATAGGGCGGCAAAAGAAATTAATTCTATTGAAATAATTATCAAAATAGTGAAACCAAAGGCAAGAGTTGGTGTCAGCATCAAGCCCAATGCCTTGGACCGAGTAGGAGCTCAGGGAACATCTGTGAACCTCGGGTTATGGAGAGGTGGGGATGGGATAGGTGGACAGATGGCTGATGGAACAATGGCCCAGTACAAGGGGCTTATGAATGACCAAGAGGATGAGGAAGAAGTCTCTCCAGAGACTCCGTGCCTCTTGTTTAATAGCCATATTTTCAAGGAAGGTCCTGTGCACAGTGGGAGAAAGTACTGGCTTTGGAGTCAAAGGACCTGGGTTCAAAGAACAGCTCTGGTCTTTATTGTGTGACCTTGGGCAAGTCACCTGAAGTCCTGGGGCTCATTCCTCACCTTCAAAATGAGCAAGTTGGTCTAGCTGGCCTCCAAGGTCCCACCTTCTTCTCAATCTATGATAAAATGAAGAAAAATCACCCAACCTCACCATCACGACATAGCTCATCCATTCCTGGCTCATTGTCTAACTTCATCTTTCGTTCCCTTATTTTTCATGACTTTTATTGTCAAGGGGCCATGATATGAAGCCCATTTGCATTGAGCCAGAAGAAATAAGGCAAAGTTCAGTTCTTGATGGTTTGCTAGGGGAGATACAATGGATGATGCTACAGCCACATTTTTCGGTTGGCCTCATTATTACTTTCTGCTTATCCATTTCATGGAACTAAAGCTTCAGGGTGCCTTAGAGGTCACCTCGTTCAGCTCTTTGATTTACAGATGAAGAAACTGATGCCCAGAGAGGGAAGACATTTGCTTAAGGTCACTGACTTGATATCAGTCAATCCACAATCATTTATGAAGCACCTACTGTGTGCCAAGAATTGTTGACTATACTCACATCTCTTCCACACTCCACCATTTTGTCTGTTGGAAGGACCCTAACCTTGCCAAAATGCCCTGATCCCTTTACAATGAAGGTCAAGAAGAATAAGAGTAAGGAAAGATCAAGTTAAGCAAGGAGCCATAACCTATGTTATGACTTGGAGGCTGCCGGAAGTTTATCTTGTTCTTGTTAGAAAGGCCAGGCACCTTTCCTTTCCCCATCATGACTCCCATACTATCCAGTCCGTTCTTTATCTCAGCAGGCTGACAAACAAACACTGAGAAAACATGAGATGATCACTCTGGCGAAAACTGATAAAGGGTGATCGGACGACCTCTTCCTAAACTGAAGACTTTAATCAAGCTATAACTTATAGATGACTTTATGGAAATACTTTTTAGGTGGGCTGTTTCCTGACAATATCAGGCTGGAATTCTTCACTTCCACTGATAGTTTCACTGATGGCCATTATGTTCCTAGCCTGGAGCTGGGTACCCTACTTGGGATATTCAGAAGAAATTGAAGTCATGCCTCTTCACTTACGGCCTATATGACCTTGGGCAAGAAACTCCACCTCTTCCGGGCCTCAGTTTCCTCATTTGTAAAATGAAAGGGTCAGGCTGGATGACCTCTAAGGTCAACCACAGTCAGATACACAGTGCCAGGCATAACTCCAAGGCAGAATCCTGTCTTCTTCCTGTATGTGATAGCTTCTAAGTCATAAACTTCATGTATTTATTCTAATGATAACCTTCTGAAATTCCTATACCCTTTAAAGTTCACAGAATGTTTTATGAGCATCTCGTTTGAGGTTCACAACAATAATAAACCTGTAAAGCTACTGCTCCAAGTGCCGTCATCATCTCAGGAAAACGTAAGCTCCTTGAAGGCAGGAGATCGGGGGCCTTTTTGGCCTCTGCATCACCAGCACCTAGTACAGTACCTGGCACATGGGAGAAGCCTAATAGATGGTTGTTGAGTCTTACATTTTACGGAGAAGGAAACTGAGGCTCTGAGAGGAACAGTGATTTGCCTGTGGTCACCATAGAGCTAGTGAATGTCAGAGGTGGTAGTTGAACCCAGATCTCTCCTGCTTCCCATTACCACCACACCACACCGTCTCTTGCTAGAGCTTCAAAATACACTAGCTCTCTCAGCCTGTTTTCTTTCTTTTTTATTTATTGGGGTTAAATGACTTGCCCAGGGTCACACAGCTAGTAAGTGTCAAGTGTTTGGTCTGAGGTCACATTTGAACTCAGATCCTCCTGACTCCAGGGCTGGTACTCTATCCACTGCACCACCTAGCTGTCCCCCCACCCTGTTTTCTTTAGAGTCTCTAAGGAGGGAGACTGGAGAGGTAGCATGCTATAACATTAGGAGTTAGGAAGATATCAGTTCAAGTCTTGCCTCAGACACATGGGCTAGCTGTGTGACCCTGGGCAAGTCACTTACTTGGCCTTAGTTTCTCATCTATAATGAGGAGGTTGGACAAGATGACCTCGACTGTCCCGTCCACACAGCCTCCCAGTATTTCCGTATCCCCTGGTCCTGAATCCCATTTTCCTAGGACCCACTTCCCAAACTTTTCACCATCTCCGGCCCGTCTCTTCCCCTGCATACCTTCAATGTCCTTTGCATTGCACCAGCAGCAAACAGAGCCTAGGCTGACCAGGGCGAGCAGAGAGTCCAGGATTCAAGCTTACTTAGGCTTCAGGGGCCAGGGTGCACCTTCAGCGGGGCAGGCCCCAACTTGCCATAGAGGTAGGTCCTTCCTCTTACACGAAGTCACCACCTGGGAAAATTCCTGGCAGCTGAGCTTTGGATTTTGCTTCCCGCTGCCCGTCGTATCCCCCTGGGAAAGAGCAGGGGCTGGCTCAGAGATGGACGCCCCCGCTGCTGTGCCTTTGAGGGTGAAGCCAGGCTCCAGGCAAGCTTAGAAAACATCTCATCCAACCCCCTTACTTTCCAAAGGAAGAAACTGAGGCTGAGGGAGATGAGGTGACTTGCCCAAGGTCACAAGGATGATTGCAGCAGAATTCGAATTTGCACTCAGGTCTTCTAGGGCCAAATCTGGGGCTCCTTCCGCTAAGATTTTCCAGCTGTGCCTCTTCCAAGCACCGATGTCACTCGAGGGAAGAGCAGCAATGACAAAAACAATTTGTCTTACAGAGGAGTGCCCTGCTTCTGATGTGCGGGAGTGACTTTTACACTTAGTCTGCAAACCCAGGGGTTCCTGGAACAGGTGCTTTTGTTGTTACCTGGTAATGGGGGGTTCTGTGGGTGCAGTCAGAAGCGTGCTGGATTTGGAATCAGGTGGCCTGGGTGCAAAGCCTGGTTCTGACACTTACTGCCTATATGACTTTAGGTGAGACATTTCACCGTGCCTCAGTTTCTCCACCTCTATGTAGGCCAGGTTTCCAGCTCAGATTACACCTGCAGTGAGAGGAGTGGTAGGTGGGATTGCCTCTCTTCTACTCTAGCCTCGGCATGGCGCCTGGCACAGGTGCTCATTGTCCTCTTGCCCCTGCGTCCCTTCCCGTTCCAGATCTGGGGTCTGAGGATCACATTTGGTCCTCGGGACGAGTCTCTGAGCTAGGTACTGCAGTTACTATTAGCCCTGTCTCACACACGAAGAAACTGAGGCAGACAGAGGTGAAGTGATTTACTCAGGGTCACACAGCTAGTGAGTGTCTGTGACTAAGTGTCACACACTTGGGTCTTCTTGACCTCGAATCCAGTACTTTGAGATTTATGAGTTAATAATCAATGATGCAAATGAAGGAAAATTGGGATCGTTCCAAAGAGATGTGTTTAAGACCCTTCTCTCCAAGGGGAGAGATGCTAGAGAGGTTCTATGCAATAGGGAGAAAGAGATTCTGCTATAGAAATCCTCCCACCCCGCACTGGAGCTACACCAGCAGAGAAAGCACTGGACCTGGGACCAGGAAGTCCTGAGTTCAAATCCAGCCTCAGACACTTATTAGCTGTGTGACCTTCAGCATGTCACAACCTATCTGCCTCAGTTTCCTTGGCTGTAAATGAGGATAATAACAGCATCTACTTTGAAGGGTTGTGAGAATCAAAGGAGAAAATATTTATAAAGTACTTTGCAAACCTTAAAGTGCTATACAAATGTTGGGAGTTATTATTGTTGCTGTTAATTATTTAGGAAAAGCACTTTGTGTGGGTGGAAGGTGAAGGAGAGGTTATCTGATACGTGTGACTTAACAGGATAAGACGGTACTGAGAAGGCAGAGATCCAAAGAGGAGGGTTGGACGTACTCGGCTGCCAGGTTACAAGGTTGACTCCTTCGCCCAGGGTGGGGAATGGGGGAAATGTTAACACGATACAAAAAAGTCAAAATGAAGACTGGGAGGAAATTGACAATGTGGAAGCATTGGCCGAGCTTGTAACCTCAAGGTTGTAAGCACTGCCTTCCAACAACTGAGTAACTTAGCACTTAACAGTTCCTAAGGACAAGACATCATTAATGGGAACATTTTAAAATATTCCATCACCTAGCGCAGGGAGTGCCCTTTAGTCAGCTGGTAACACACAGTGAGTTTGGTTCAACTGGCTATATGAAGCACGTTACATTTTTAGAGCACTTTGTACTTTTCAAAGGATCTGGTAGGATCAAACTCTGCTGTCCTGGGTTCGAAATCCCAAAGTCTCTAGCTAGTGATCACTTTACTTCCCTGGGTCTCAATGTTCTCATCCGTAGAATGGCCATAAAATAACCAGTCCTTAGCTGGAGGGGAGTTGCATACTTGCCATGAAAGCAGCAGAGTCCTGGAGTGAGAGACAGAAAGAAAAGAGATGGATTCGAAACCAGAGGATTTGGATTCAGATCCTCCCTCTCTTCTTGATTACCTGGGAGCCCCTTCCCCATTCTAGGGCTCAGTTTCCTCCTTTGTGCATTGAAGGGAATAAATGAGTGGTTTCCATGTCCTTATAGCTCTTAATCTTTAGGTCAGTTCCCCAGAGGCACCCAAATCAAGAGGACAATGACCGTGGCTGCCTGGGTCCTTATATGTGTTGGGGGTGGTCTTTCCATTTTAGGCTTCAAGGCCCTGTCCCGGACCCCCGCTGTGGTCGCGTTGGTGGTTTTGCTCGTAAGCGTGGCTGTGCTGATGGCCATAACGCTCATTCAGATCAACCAGAAAGAGGTCCTGGGCCCAGGCCTGAAGGTAAGGTCTCTGACTGAGGGGATGTGAAGTGCGGAGGCCTTCAGAGACGGCGTGACATGGGTTCGGCCACATATGTTGTTTGAAAGCTCTGCGAGTAAAGAGAAGAGGTTCTGTGTCAAATCTGTTTAGTGGGAAGGAGGAAGGTACCATTCACAGTCTGAACAGGCTCTGTTGTGGTGGCTGAATCCACCTGGGTGATGGAGGGGGCAGCCACCCCCACACCCCAAGCTGTCTTACTGTGTCTATGGTTCAGAGTCGGAATTGGGAGATAACAGCCACTCAGGGCACAGTGCGGGCCCTGGAGGTGGTGGGGATGGGGGTGGACTGTGAAGAAAATGTTTTTGTCTTGTTTACAAATGCCCATTTTAAATCGCCTTTATTTGTTGATTTTTATTGATATCTTCTGTTGCCCACCAGTCATTTCTGAACATACCCCTTCTCCCCACCTTTGCTTTCCCTTATAACAAAGGAAAAAGAAATCCTGACACAACTGATAAGGCGTGCAACATTCCATACCACTAGCCCCCCACCTCTCCAGAAAAAGGAAGGACCAATGCACATAATTTTAATTCTGCTCCCTAGTTGCACATGGGCATTTAGGTTGAACATGTTCCCACGTAGGTACCGTGCCTCTAGTGAAGAGCTGTAAACCACAGGGAGAGTAACTTCAAAGGCAAGAGAGAGCCACAGTTTTCAAAGCTTATTGAAGGGGGAGAAATCCCTTGTGCAGGGGTCAGGGGAGCAGGAAAGAAGAGAATCACTCCTGAGATTTACCAGCTGGGGGAGCTTGGAATTACCTCTTAACGTCCTGAGCTCAGTTTTTTGTCTCCATAAAAAGCGGGGAGTGCCTCCCTCACAGGGTTGCTCAGTCAGTCAACAAACATTTCTTTTTCTTTTCTTTTCTTTTTTCTTTTTTTTTTTTGGTGAGGCAGTGGGGGTTAAGTGACTGGCCCAGGGTCGCACAGCTAGTAAACAACAAACGTTTCTTAAGCACTATCCAAATTCTCTCCTTCCCTCCCAGCCCCGGCTCCTTGATTAGGCAAGTAATTTGATACAGATTATACATGAGCAGTCCTATGTGCCAAGCACTGTGTTAAGGGCTGGGAGTACAAAGAAAGGTAAAAGATAGTTCCTGCCCTCAGGGAGTTTACAGTCTAATGGGAGTGGGTGGGGTAGAGAATGCTGCAGGCTTTGAAGAAATAATAATGCAATAGAATGTAAACTGCTGCCAGGCAGGAACAGTTTTGTCTCTGTATCCTCCACAGCCTAGCTGGCTGAACTGAATTTAGTGACCCTGAATTCCCCTTAGAGCTCTCATTCCTCCGTGAGGACTCAACCCCACTCTGTTATTTGTGGCCTTGTGAGCCTGCGGCTAGGCTGGAAGTAGCTGAGAAATCCACACCCTCCTTTGATCAAGCCTCTTCTACATTAAATTTGTCGGAGTTGAAAACAGAGCTGTGGGTAAAACGTCCCGTTTGCTGGCCATGGTGGCCGTCAGAGAAGTGACTACGAGATGGGCAGGAGGAGACACCCTCCAGACCCACCTCAGCGAGTATTTGTTGTCAAAATCAGATCATAGCTTTTGAGCTATAAAGGACCTTCACGGTCATCCAGCCCAGCCCTCCCATTTTACAGATGGGGAAACTGAGTCCCGGGAGTGGTGAAGTAGCTTATCCAAGACCACACAGGTACCGAGATCCAGGCAGAATGAGGATTCAAACCCAGGTCCTCTCATTCTACCACTCTCCCCTCTCTCCATTTAGTTTCTAGGTTCTACAGGGCGTGTCTAGTCCTGCTGGGTAAAGTCAGAACCCTGGCTCTATTGTCTTGTTTTCTTTGGGGCGATGTGAGGGTAGGACTGGTCTTTGAAATCAGTAGCTGAGCGTGGAAGCCGTCATACTTGGGCGCTGTAATCAGTGTTTAGGATTGTAATAGGCTTGCTTTACTTCATGGGTGTGGTGTGATTCGAAGAGCTCCAAAATGGGAGGGGGGGATCCTGGACTCCAGGTTTCCTGCCAACTTTCTGTTTGATCCTGGGAAAGTCACTTACCCTTTCTAGGTCTGCTCACTCCACTGTGAGATGAAGGTATTGGATTAGGTAATCTCTAAGGTCCCTTCCATCTTAAAAAAAAAAAAGTTCCATTAACAATTCCTGCTTAGATTAGATACAATTATAGTGTGGCATCTGTAGCTACATGCACGTCCGCCACACCTTTTACTGTTGTCTGTTGGCTTACTGCATAGGGTGCTGGCTTTCTTTCCCATGGCTGGTGAGACAAATGCTGAGTGGCTTCTCCAGGCAGTGTTAAAGCTGAAACTGGAGGGAACGAGACCAGGTTGGAGCCAGAGCCATAGGGGATCGGAAATGCCCTAACCTTGGGACTGGGCTTCCGAAATCCCCCTTTCCTTAATATGCAAGTTAGACTCTTCAGAAAGCCTCGTTGCCAAATACTTTTCCTCATATTAGCAGGACTCATCCTTTCATTCCTTTGTTTTGTAATCTGACCTGACCTGGATTTTATGTACATGGGGAAATTTAAAATGGAATTGCTTCTTTTTTAATATTTTATTTTTTTCCAATAATATATAACAATAATTTTAAACTTTTTTTTGAGTTCCAAATTCTCTCCTTCCCTCCCTTCTCTCCTCCCTCATTGAGAAGGCGAGCAATTTGATATAGATGGAATTGGTTCTTAGATATCACCACCTAATTAGTAAATGTGCCTTCAATGCCTATGGGATTCATACAGAACAGTGTCCATAGCAGAGATAGAGAGACAGCCAGATGACCAGGTGGGTAGAGCCCTGGGCCCGGAGTCGAGAAGACCAGAGTTCAGACTCTGACACTTCCTAGTCCCTTAACCACTACCTGCCCCAGTTTCCTCAACTATAAAATGGGGACAATAATAACACCTACCTTCCAGGGTTACTATGAGGATCAAATGAGATAATATTTGTATGTCTCCCCTGATAAAATGGAAGCTGCTTGAGATCAAGGATTATTTTGATTTTGTCTTTGTATCCGGGTGGCAGTCACATAAAAAGATACCTAATAAATGTTTATTAAACTGAGCTGAGCGATAGCTCTCAGAAGCCTGGGGGCAGGGGAGTCCATCAGTCTCTGATATTCCTTCTTTTTTCCTTAGTACGGCATAGTGCTTGATGCCGGATCGTCGAGGACCACTGTCTACGTGTACCAGTGGCCGGCGGAGAAAGAAAACAACACAGGCGTGGTTAATCAGACCTACAGGTGCAGTGTGAAAGGTAAGACCCTCCTCCAGCTGGCGGTCCAATAACAAGGCAGAGGGAGAGAGGGCTGAGTGCATCCCCTGTGGGAGAGTCTTTCCTTCAGTGATAAACAGGAGGAGAGAGAAAGAGAGACAGACAGACAGACAGAGATGGAGACAAAGACACAGAGACAGAGAGAGAGGCAGGGTGGTGGCCTGGAGAGGGCTCCACTGATAACTGAGTGACCTTGAGTAAGTCACTTTACCTGTGTCTGTATGAAGGGGGAGGCTGAGGGAGGTTATTTGCCCAGGGTCACATAGCTAGTGAAGGTATGAGGTGGGGATCTGAACCCAGTTCTTCCTGACTCCGAGTCCAGTGTGCACACCATTACACCACACTGCTTTTCAGGTCCCTCCCAGCTCTGCTAGTCCGTTCTCCAAGGTCCCTTCTAAGTCTGCAGTGCAATGACTCTTATCATTCTAGAGGTTCTCTGTCCCTGCTCCTGTCTAAGGGTAAGGTAATGGCTTCTCTGTGTGGTGTAGACACGTGAAGTTAACGCTCTCTGAACTTCTTGGAGAGGGGCAGTGTGAAAATACAGGGGACAGGAGGGTGTGGTTCCCCCTCAGCAGTTTTCAGGAGCACCATGGAAGAGAGGCCTCTGCAATTACTTGTGCTTTTAGGAGCCTTTGAAAATGAGATGTGTACTTTCTGAGTGGGAAAATGATATGTGTGTGGTTAAGTAGCCCTGTGAATAAGCTGCCGTGTGGGAGGAAACATTCCTACATTAGTCTTTCCTTTTAGGAGACCCAGATTTCATCCTTGTTGGCTCACCTTTGGGTGTCTGAAATTAGTCCAAGGCAATTAGACGTGTCAGGGAGCTTCTCTGAATGTCGAGCAGGCAGGTATCCATCTATCTGCACGAGCAAGTGACTCAGGCGAGAATAGTAAAGAGGGACCCATATTGAAGGTGTTAAGGCTTGCAAAATTCTTTACATACATTTTGCCATTGGACTCTCACAACGATCCTGTCAGATAAATGCTACAAGAACTACTGTACCCATTTTACAGATGAGGAAGCTGAAACTGAGATAGTTTAAGTGACTTGCCCAGAGCCAAAGAGCTAATAACTAAGATGGGATTTGAATTCAAGTACTTTCTACAGCTAAACAAAATAACAACAAAAATTTCCGGCAGGAACAAAAGGTCTAGAATCCTAGAGGAAATAATAAAAGGAAGGCATTAATGAAAGGGGACTGAAATCTCAAAGTATACTCTAAAGCAGTCATCATCAAAACTATTTGGAACTGATTGAAAAGTAGAAAAGTAGATCAGGGAAATAGACTATATAAAGATAGGCTAAAAAACAAGTGAATTCAATAATCCAGCGTCCAATAAACCCAAGGACATAAAGTACTGGAGGAAGGAGTCCCTATTTGACAAGACTTATTTGGAAAACTGAAAAGGCAATCTGGCAGAAATGAGGTTTAGACCAGCATCTTACACCACATGCCAAGCTCAGGTCCTTGTCACTCCAAGTCCAATGCTCTACCCTCTAGACCACAGTGCCTCCACTCTTTAGTGAATCTTTGAGACCTGTTTGTTTTGTTTTCTGGAGTGGTAGCAGCCATATTCTAACACTGATTTCATCCTTGGTCCCAGATGTCCCCCTAACTCTGGGCCCCCTCTCAACCTCCCAACCCAACCTCAGAACCAAGACAACCAGATGGTCCTCTGGACAAGGCAGTCCACCTTTCCCACTCCCCTTGTTTATGGGATGCCACACAGCCCAGATATCCACAGAGCCACACCATTAATGAGCTGCCCTATAAGTTAGTGAGAAATCAATCTACCAATACCCTTATGGAAGATTCTCTATTCCTATCATTAGACAAAAAGGGAAGAGTTAGAAAGACAAAAAGCAGAGCTTCACGTAATCATAGAATTTTAAAGGCTATTTAATCAATCAACAAATATTTATTAAGCCCCTACTCCATACCAAGCACACTGTGCTAGGTGATGGGAATACAAGTACAATGAATGAAATGATTCCTACTCACAAGGAACTTCCATTCTAATGGGGGAAACACCAGAGACTGATTAACTGTCTGTCTGTTTATCTATCTATCTGTCTATCTATCTATCTACACACATTTACATATGTATTTGTTTGTATACATATATAATCCATATAAAATATATATACACACAAATACACACATGCATATGTATATATACATACATATCTATTTATATTAATACATTTATATATTCTGTATATATTATATTCTGTATGAATACATATAAAGAACAAAAGTAAAATGAATAAATACAAGTAAATATCAAATGGAAGGGAAGGCTGTAGCAACTGAGGGGTTTAGGAAAGGCTTCATAGAACCAGCGGTGCCTGAGCTATGTCTTGAAAGAAGAGGACTCTGGGAGGCAGAGGTTAAGAAGGAGTGTGTTCCAGACCTGGGAAAAAGCAAGTGCAAAGGGCAGGAGACTGGAGCGTCCTGTGTGAGGAGCAGAGAACAGGCCAGTCTGGTGGATTGTTGAGGGCGGGACGGTGACTAGCGTCCGCTGAGCCTAGAAAGTTGACCTGAGTTCAAGCCCTACCTCTGATTCTGGTGGCATGCCCCTTCTCTGCCAGCATCTGTGAAATGTGGATAATAATACCAGCAGTATCTAACTTTCAGGGTTGTAGTGTAAAATGCAGTTTGCAAACCTTAAAGCGTTATCAGTGATTCTTACTTTAAAATCAGTCCTTAATTAATTTCAGACCAGGCTTTGCTCCCATGTTATTCCCTCTCTTGGGCTCTTGGGAGTTGCCTGACAGGGCAATTCAGTCTCTCATGGGACCTACCCACAAGAGCCTTTATCACAGGATACCACATTGTATCCCTTATTTTTCTCTCTGAATTCTATTCTTAAAACTTTTTAAAAAATAAATAATGAGACAATCTGTTGTTGCTAACTGATAAAGCTGAGAGCTGAATGAATTTATTAAACACTCATTAGATGCCAAGTATTGTTCTATGCTTGTCCTTCTAGGCTCTGGGATCTCCAGTTATGGAAATAACCCCCAAGCTGTTCCCAAAACTTTTGAGGACTGCATGCAAAGAGTAAAGGAGAAGATTCCAGCTGATCTACACAAAAGCACACTGGCTCATTTGGGAGCTACAGCAGGAATGAGGCTGCTAAGGTAGGTTCTTGGAAATACCACCTGATTTACAGAAATACTGAAGCATTCAGTGGTAAAATTCACCAAGATCATAGATCAGTCTCTAGACACCAGTCGGAAGAAAGGAAGTCCATTATTTGAAAGAAAACTAGATTTCTAAAGAGCTGGGGACTTTGGGGTGTCTTTCTTCTTGGCCCAGATGGCAGAATGAGGACCAGTGAGTGGGTGGATGATATAAAGGAATAGATTTCAGTGTGAGGTAAGGAAGAGTTTTCTGACAAGGAGAGCCATCCCAAAGGGGGATGTCCCACCTCAAGAGGTAGTGGGTTTCTCCATCACCAGAGGCTGGATCACCTCTTATCAATGATAATATAGAAGGAATTCCTGCTCAGTTCTTCTAATTTTGAGATTCTGTGGACTAGAGGTTCCCAAATGATTCTCTTTCTTTGACGATTTAATGGAAGGCAAATAATCATTGCATTGAAAAAAAGAAAAAGACAACAACAACAAATCTTGCTTATGGCATCTCCTTGTGGTTCCATAGAAAAACGTAGGCTTTGGAGTACATGGTCTTCAATTTAGCTTTCTCTGTAATTAGTTGTTCTTTGAACAATAAGGCTTCACTCATTTCAGTTACATATTTCTTTAACTACTTCTTATCTATCAAGCGTAATGAAAAATTGTCAAGTTGCAGGATCTATTTCCATGCAAAATCTTTTATTGGCTGCCATTTTCTCAAGATGGTAGACTGAATCTCAAATTGAACTGAAGGTAATATGTTCATACTTCTTAGTTTATACCACATTCCATCCAAATCAGGAGGGGCAACATGGTGGAGTAGAGAGATGGCCTCAGAGTGAGGAAGTCATGGGTTGATAGACAGAGGGCAGGGAAGGACCCAAGAGGCTATTCAGTGAAACTCCTCTGCCCCAGACTGCCTGTGTGACAGTGGGCAAGTCACCTCATTTCTTAGTGAAGTACAATCTCAAATGTGATAGTATTGGTAAAGCTCTTAGCACAGTGCCTGGTACATAGTAGGTGTTATTTAACTGTTGACTACTATTATTATTATTAATTCAGTGTTCTAGACAATTCTCTAAGAAGAGCTGGTGTTAGTCTGTGTTAGTAAGAGTAGTTTCCTCCTTGGTGTGGTACTCTACCCAAATGAAATCACAGGTCCAGTCCAAAGCAAACAAAAAAACAAATAAATCTACCAGCTCCTTTGGAAGTTATCGTGGACCAGATGGACAGATTTAAAACACTGGGTGGTTCAATTAAAGCAGAGACATCATTTCTTTAGGGTCAACTATATTTGGACACATGACTTGTGGCCCAATCCCACCGTCTTTGACTGTCCTTTGTAGTATTTCTCTACTGTATAATTCCCTTGAAATTGAAGATCTGGAGTGCGGGTGGGGACCATGTCCCTTCAAGTTCCTTGGTTTCAGAAACAAGAACTACTCCTTCCTTCAGTGGGGCGGGAAAGCGGGAAGAGGATCAGACCTGGAATCCCAAGTCCTTGGGTCACATCCAAAATCAGCCATGAGATTCTGTCCCTTGGACACGGCGCGAACGTCTCTGGGCCAACGTTTCTTCACCTGCAAAATGGGGGAACGGAACTAGTGGTCTCTGAAGTCTCCCCTGGCACCAAATCCATGAATTTATGAGCGTGTAGGTCTGCGGTGCTAAGATAAAAAGGCTCATTCTTCTCTGATGCCCTCTCACGTTCTAGATTCTCCGGAAAATCTAGGCTTTCCAGTGAGGGAGTCACTCTCCCAGCTTCATCAGGCATCCCTCCCTGCAGTTTTCTGCCTTTGTTTCTCTGCAGCTACCTTAGATGAGCAGCTGGAGTAGGGAGAGAATTCAAAGTCTCAGCTCTTTGCTTGAGGAACCCCAGATGCAATTCAATGTCAGACTGGATTTGCTTTAACCCAAACGACATGGACATTTTTTACTCCATAATTTCCCCCAGTATGATGGCTCCAAAGAGACATTGTGGTAGTGTGGATAGGAATCTGTTCTTGAAGCCAAGAAGACCTGGGTTCAAGTTCCAGGCCTGATACACACACTGGCTGTGTGACCCTAGCCAAGTCATTTGTCTCCAGGCAGAGGTGTCAAACCAGATTAGCATATAAATGGGAAATGTTTACAACAGATTAAATAAAATGCAGTACAACATAGATAATGTTAGTGTGTGGTTTTCTGAGTCAACATGAAGCCCTCATTTTTACTTCAGTTTGTCACCACTGGTCTAGAGAAATCTCTAAGCCTGTGAGTTCCAGAGAAGATGCTGACATGCCCAGAGTAATAACACCTTTCCCTGTCCCAGAGCTTCCTCGATTAATGACGTCACCTGTCCACTCTCTAGCCCTACCCTATGATTGCTCCAAAAAATCCCCTTGGCTTCCCCCCTTTCCCCTCCAGTAAGAAACTGTTGATGTTACTCACAGAAGCAAACACCTAAGAGGGTTTACTATTTGGGAAAAGGCTCACTTCAGAAAATTAAATATGAATTATTTTATAACAATTTTTTTTCCTATGAGGCATCAGAATTTAATTTGTTTCTAAGGGGAAGAGGAAATAATTATAAAATGCTTTAATGAGGGGGTCCCAGCAAAATCACAGGCAGAAAATAAGATGAAACTGGATGTTTGGTTATGATGGGAACTGGGAAGATAGTGATTTGGGTGTTTTTAAAATTGGTGGTAGCAGGACATTCTCAGAGGAAAGCCAGCATGCCCCTAGCAGAATGGCCTTTCCTCCTCCGCCTCACCCATTCAGTCAGCAAGCATTGACCCAGGGTAGGAAGCAGGACCAAATCAAAGGGGACCATAAGGGAGGGGGTGACTGATCAGACGGGCACTTGAGAAAATCACTTTAGCAGCTGAGTGGAGGATGGACTGGAGTGGGGAGGGACTGGAAGTATCAGCAGCTACTGCAATGCTCAGGCCTGCAGGGGCAAGTTGGGTGGTGGTGTGGGGATTGCAGTGGTGGGGAGAGAAGGGGGCGCTTTCCAGAGATGTTATGAAGGCAGAAATAATAGGGTTTGACAATGCCAGTACAATGGCACTGCCTTTGGCCTGGTGGAAAGGGTAATGGGTGCCTTTGAGTCAGAGGAGCTGGGTTCAAATACTGACAAGGCACTTAAACTCTGTGGACCTCAGTTTCCTCTTCTGTAAGATGAGGGGGTGGGGCTAGACGACCTCTGATCTCCCTTCCTGCTCTAAATCTAGATCAACCTGTGAATATACCTCTCCAGGCCTCAGTTTCCGAATCTGTAAAATTAGGGGCTCGGAGTAGGTCCCTTCTAGATCTGTCTGTGACCCCAGATGCTAAAAGGACTTCTTTGTTAACAAGGAGGATGCTGCCCCCCCCAGAGGATGCAACAGGAAGAACAGAGAAAAGAGCCCCCTTCCGTTTACCTGCCCCCACACAGGCAGGCAAAAGGCTTTACCCCTGAATGGAAAGGCTTTGAGGCCATGGCTGCACCCTGGAGTCCCTGCCTCCCCAGTTCTTTTATAGGCGGCAAGGCTTTCTCTGGATAGAGTCCTGGACTGGAGTCAGGAAGACCCGAGTTCAAATTTTGCTTCAGACTCTTAGACATTCTGCCCTTCTCAACCTCAGTTTCCTTTTCTGTAAAATGGGGATAATCATAGCATCTGCCTCACAAGATTATTGTGAGAATCAAGCGAGATTACATATATACACATACATGCACACATTGTATACACACATACACATGTATACATTGTATACACCTATATCCACCTATACCTACATATTCACATGCATATCTGTGTTTATAATATACGTATCTATGATGCGAGCACACATTTCTACACATACATATATCTACATATACATATACATCTTTATACACAAATACCTATCTATATCTATACGTGCACATACAGACATAAGTACACATATCTCTATATCCACACATTTATGTATACACATGCCTACATATACATACAGACACACATCTATATATATCCATATGCACACATCCCTATCTATATATAATCATCATATGACCCTTAAAGTGCTATATACATTTTAGCTGTTATTATTCTTATTATTATTTCCCTTCCTAAACCTTCCCATCTGATCGGCTGATTTGCTGTGCGGTGGGAGGGTGCAGGTGGATGCAGTAGCAAAGGGAATTATTTTTACCTGCCTCTGGAGTATCTTGCTGTGTGACCCTGGGCACGTGGCTCAGTGCCCTACGAAGCTCCCTAAGGCTCTAAGTTACAGATCTGCATTGGTAGAGGGGATCACCACCCTGAGAAGCCTCCAAACAGATGAAGTCCCAGGTCTAGAACAAGGACCCCCCCCCCACCCCTTTTCCCCAACCCCACAGTGGCCGCCTCCCCCATCCTGGCGCTTCGGGGGCTACCCGGGGCGGCTTCGGCTTGCATGGGGTACTTCTGTGCTATGCCACAGCTGCTCCTGCAGGAATCTTTCCCCAGAGGCGGCGGCAATGAGGGGCGACAGTCGCGTTCTCTGGAGTGAAGCCAAGAGGACAATCCGTCTTTCCCCTTGCTCAGCTCTTTGTGTTCTGTGCATTGCATAGGTTGCAAAACGAATCCGCAGCTCGAGAAGTCCTTGCAAGCATTCAGACCTACTTCGAATCTCAGCCCTTTGATTTTAGGGGTGCTGAAATCATTTCTGGGCAAGAGGAAGGGGTGTATGGATGGATTACAGCCAACTATTTAATGGGCAATTTCTTGGAGGTGTGTGCAAACAACCGCGTGGTTTCTTCATCTTGCTATTTACTGTCCCCTGGGGTGGCAAGCTTGAGTCTGGACCCATGCATGCTGACCTGGCATAGTCATTGTGTAGAATTCCCTTTGCATATGGAGTCAGGAAAATGTCCTTCAGGTGACTGCTCAGGAAAGACACTCCTGAAGGACAGCCTTCATTTTTCTCTTGTATCCTCCATGCCTAGCATGGTTCTTTGCATGCAGCAGATGTTTAGTAAATGCTTGCTGGATTGCATTGAAAAGACAATCACATAGGCTTACAGTGGAGGAGATAATTTGTTGCTAACATAAAACCAAACTGGGGCTGGGTGTGGGATGGAGAGACACTTTTTTGCCAACTTATAGAAAAAGAGCCCAGCTTTAAGTGCTAGGAATGTGAAAAAGCAACTCTCAGCTTCCCTACCCTTATCCTAAAAAGGATTAAGAATGAAACTGTATGCTTGGTTTTGTCCCGACTCCTTACTGGACACGTACAATTTAAACTTACTAGGGGCCTCCACTGAGGCTCCATATGGAGGTAGCAATGGGTAGTGGCAAGATCCCTAGGATGTGGGAGAACTGAGTTCAAATCCTGCTTCTGACACTTAGTATGGGCCCTTGGGCAAGATACTGCACCTCCCTGGGCCTCAGTTTCCTCCCCTGTAAATTGGGAGGGTTGCACTAGATGACCTCTGAGGTCTTTGCCACCTCTAATCTATAGTTCTGTCACTAGGTGATCCCTGAGGTCCCTTTGAACCCTAAGATTAGAGTCTTCTAAAACTGGGCTTCCCCACTACCTTATTCCTCTGAATATCTATAATGGTTACATGCCTGCTCTGTGCCAAGAAAAATCCTTCCCCAAAGACACGTTTCCTGATGTAGAGTCTGGCACCCGGCTGCTTCCCCGGGGCACAGAGTGTTGTGTGTAGGAGCTCACTGGGAGAGCCTCAGACAAACCAGCGTTAAATATTTCCTTTTCTTTTCTTATGATGTAGAAGAATGTATGGAACACGAGGAGCCCCCCTCATGGGGGGGAGACTACAGGGGCATTGGACCTCGGCGGGGCCTCTGCCCAGATATCATTCGTCCCCGAAGAGGAGGCTGGACACAGCGCCAACAGCACTGTGCAGGTGTCCCTCTACGGCTACACCTACACTCTCTACACCCACAGCTTCCAATGCTATGGCCGAGACGAAGCTGAGAAGCGCTTTCTTGCAAGGCTCTTCCAGGTAAATACAGCTGTGGTTGGGGCCTTGGGGGGTGGCATGACGGTATCCAAGATTTCCTCATGTATTTGTGTTTAGTCACAAATGAAGCCTTGATATATAAAACCATAGACACAAACCCCACATCTCTTGGGTTTAAATAATGATCAGGTGAGAGGGGGCTGTGGTAAAATGAACAGAGGGCCAACTCAGGTCAGGGAGGTCTGGGTTCTAATCTTGACTCAGACACCTATTAGCTGTGTGACCCTAGGGGAGTCATACAACCTGACCAGTATTGGCTAAGAAACTAATTGACCTCCAGGGAGAGGGTTTCTACCTGACACAGTAGGGCTTGATAAATATCATTTGAATGACCAGTAGTGCGTATGTGTGGAATCACTGAATCCCACAGCTGGACAGGACCATAGCATCCCTCTACATGCACCAGAACCTGTACAGAACTCCCTTCTATACCATCCCGCCAGTACCGTACATCCAGCCTTTGCCTGAGAGCCTGCGGTACGGGGAGGGGAAGCCCACTGCTTCCTCCTGTGTTGGGCAGATCCAACAGTGAAGGAGTTTTTTGGTTGTTGCTCTTCAGTTGGGACCAGCCCCTCATCGCCCCATGGACCAGAGCATGCCACATAAAGCTGAAATCTGCTCATCTTCCATTTCTAGCCATTACTGCTGGTTCTGACCTGGAGTCATCTAATCTCTCTTCCACTTGACAACCCTTCACCTCTAAGGCTTCTCTTCCCCAAACTAAAGAGCCCCCGTTCCTTCATCCAGTTCTTGTCTGGCAAAACGGAGGCTTTTTGTCCTCCTGGTTGCCCTCTTCTGGCTGGTCTGCCGCCTGTCACTATCCTCCCTAAAATGTGGAGCCCAGAACTAAGCACAATGCTCCAGATGTCGCTTGGCCAGGGCAGAGTGCTGGGGGCCCCTTGCCCCTCTAGTCCTCGATATGCTGCCTCTCAATACAGCCTAATGTCACATTAGCATTTTTGTGCTGGCTTAGTGAACTGTTGATGCATATTGATCTTGACATCTATTAACATCCCAGATTTTTTTTCAGATGAAAAGTTAGCCACATCTTCCCCATTCTTGTACTTGTGAAGCTGATTATCTGAATCAACTATAGACAGACAGACAGACAGACAGATAGAGGATAAATAGATAGATAGATAATAGAGCATTTATTAAGTATGTATTATATGACAGGCTTTCCAGTCACTGTGCTAAGTGCTGGGGATTCCAATACAAGCAAACAAGACAGTCTGTGTACTCAAGGAGCTTACAATCTAATAGGGGGAAAATACTCATGAAGCATAACTTGAGTCAGGTTGGGAGTGATGTAAACATGCTGGAGCCCCTCTAGAAATGGTGGTCCCAATAAGAGGGTCACCAATCATGAGATTGGCGCCTCAGGGCAAAGGTTTCTCCAGAATGGGAAGGTGGCTGGGGAGGGAGGAAGAGAGGGGGAGAGAGAAAGAGAAAGAAAGAGAAACAGAAACAGAGAGAAAGAAAGAGAAAGATGGAGAGAAACAGAAAGAGAAATAAAGAGAAACAGAACGAAAAAGAGAAACAGAAAGAGAAAGAGAGGAGAGAGAGAGATAGAAGAGAGAGAGATAGAAGGAGAGAGAGAAAGAGAGAGAGAGACACAGAGAGAGAGAGAGAGAGTTGAGCTAGGAGGGAAGTCAACACGGTGCAGAATTTTATATTGATTCCTACTAAGTCATTGAATTCAGTGTTCTTGCACACTGAGATCTTTTTGGACCCCAACTGTCATCTCGTGTTGACTGTTCCTCACAACTTTGTATCATCTCTGACTTGATAAGCCTCTTGTCTATACTTTGAGTGAATGTATCTAAAAAATGTGAAAGCATATAGGGTCAAATACAGACCCTGTGGCACTCCATTAGAGGCTTCCTTCCAAGTTGACATTGAGTCATCAATGACTACTCTTTTTGTCCAGTTAATCAATCAGATCGTCATCCAATTGTCTCTAGCCCCTAGCTCTCTATCATGTCTGAAAGGATTGCATGAGAGTTTTTGTCAAACACTTAGCTAAGATCCAGGTATATTGCTACCACATTCCCCGTCCAATTAGTCTGGCTACCTTGTCAGAAAAAGAAATGAGGTCAGTCTGGCATGACCTATTCTTAGGAAGCCAGGCTGACTTTTTGTGATCACTTTCATTTCTAGATTCCTATGACTCATCCCTTTAATGATCTGTTCTACAGTTCTGCTAGGAATCAAAGTCAAACTCACAGGCTTATAATTTATAGATTCCACTCTCTTTCCCTCTTTGAAAATCAGGATCTTTGCCTCTTTCCAGTCCTGTGGCGCCTCTCCCATTCTCCATGATCTTTGGAAGCTCACTAAGACTCACCCATCCTCTATGTCAGGTCAGTCAGTGAGGTGTGGTTCCTGGGCACTTCAACTCACCTAGGACAGTGATATATCCTCATTATTTCCTCACTTAGGCTGTTGGGTTCTACCTCCTATTAGCCATTTTCAGTCTGCCCTTTCTGGTCCAGAGATCAATCTTCTTGACAAAGAAAATGAGAGCAAAGTTGAGGCTTCCACCTTTCCTTTCTGTCATTTCTTATCTTTGGCTCATCCAACTTGGATGGAACCTCTGCTTTCTTTGATCTCCCTCTTTTCAGCAGTAAAGCTTTAAAACTGCTGTTCTTAGCTTTCCTTGCCAGCCTCAGCTTATTCTGAGCTGTAGTGCTTCTGATACTTGGTGCAGTTTGAAGCTTTAATACCTTTTAAAATACTCTGTATATCCCTCCCTTCTCCCTGCCCCTGGCAAGCCATTCCTTGGAACAGTGGGAAAGAAAGAAAGAAAGAAAGAAAGAAAGAAAGAAAGAAAGAAAGAAAAAGAGAGAGAGAAGCATTTGAGCAACACCAACCAACATATCAACCATGTCTAATAGTGTATGCTGTATTCCAAACCCACAGTCCCCCACTTCTGTAATGAAAGGAAAAAGGTTCATTTTCTCAATTCTTCTCTGGGACAAAACTTGGTCATTGTAATTAAACTGTGGAAAATACCAAATGGCCCATCCTTCCACTCCTCAACTAGACCACATGAAAACTCTCTTGGTGGAACACCACTATACTTTAAGAGTTACCTAGAATGAGAACTGGTCTCTAATAGGCTACATGTACAATCACATCATTTAATTTATATTTATTTTTTGGTGCAAACCTGTGATTTTAGTAGTGCAGGGATAGAAAGCCCTTTGGTGTAGCTAGGTGGTACAGTGGATAGAGCACTGGGCATGGAGTCTAGAAGACCTGAGTTCAAATCTGGACTCAGACACTTACTATGTGACCCTGGGCAAGTTACTTAATCCTGTTTGCCTGAGTTTCCTCATCTAGAGGATGAGATGGAGAAGGAAACGGCAAACCACTCCAGCATCTTTGCCAAGAAAACCCCAAATGGAGTCCCAAAGAGTCAGACACAACAAAAGGCCATTCACTTGTGCAGATTAGCAATTCCTAACTTTAGTCTTTCCAGAGTGGCCTGAGGACTAAGAGGTTAAGTGATGTGACAGTATGTAGCAGAGTCAGGATGTAAATTCAGGTCTTTCTGACTCTAAAACCAGCCTTCTATTTACTACACTATGGTTTCCTCTACATTTATTAAATAATAAAATCATCTTCAGTCCTGGAGTCAGGAGGTCCTGAGTTCAAACCTGACCTCAGACACATAACACCTACTAGCTGTGTGACCCTGGGCAAGTCACTTAACCCCATTGCCTAGCCAAAAACAAACAAACAAACAAAAATAAACAAATAATAAAATCATCTTGGTGAATACTTGTGTTTCGAGGTAGCTGAGGCTCACAGTGGATAGAACTCTGGACTTGGAGTCAGTGTTTAAATCTTGACTCAAGATAATTACTAGCTGTGTGACTCTGGGCAAATCACTTACCCTCTCAGCCTCAGTGTTTTCATCTGTAAAATGAGGATAATATAGCCCTTACCTCACTAGTGAGGATCAAATGAGATAATATTTGTAAATTGCTTTGCAAACATTAAAGCGCTATGTACATGGAGTTATTGTTGTTGTTGCTATTATTATTATTTTACAGCGACCTGAGGATTGCTTTAGGGTAATGTAGGTACAGTGTTTGGGAGAATTTTATACCATTTCCAGAATATAATTTTTAATCAGAGAATTATGACTTATACCTCATCATTTCAATCTATAGAATTCAACACACAAAGGCAAGCTGGTCAACCCCTGCTATCCTCGGGATTATGTAACCACTTTAACAATGGAACACATATTTGGAAGTCTGTGTACAGAAGAGTTAAGGCCAGCCAGCTACGACCCAGGATACAAAATTGCCCTGGAAGGGACTGGGGACCCCACTTTGTGCAGAGAAAAGGTCTATTCCCTGTTCGACTTTCAAGTTTGTCACGACCGGGAAGACTGTTCGTTTGATGGGGTCTATCAGCCAAAGGTTAAAGGGACGTTTGTGGTAAGATCGAAACCCACAGAAGATTTAATGTTTTAAAAAAAATATGTATTTGTCAACCCTTTGTCCTGCCCCCACCGATGCTCCGTCTACTCCTTCCCCCTCTTTTTTTGTCCAGTAATGTTGCTTTTGTGTGGCTGGATTTGCAGGCTTTTTCTGGATTCTACTATACCGCCAACGCTTTGAACCTCACGGGGAGCTCTCCTTTGGACGCCTTTAACTCAAGCACGTGGGATTTCTGTTTGCAGAGCTGGAGTCAGGTCAGTGGGGCTTCTGAGGTATGGAAGGCCTTGCAAGAATCTTGTTTGTACATCATTGTGTGCCTGCTGTCTTCCCCCGTAGACTGTGAGCTCCTTGAGAGCGGGGACTGGTTTTTGGTTTTGGTCTTTTGATCTTTCTTTGTACCCCCAGTGCTTGGCACAGTGCCTGCAGATAGCGGATGCCTAATCAATACGTGTTGACAGACGCACCTTGAGTTTGAAAGGTGGCGATCTGCTTGTATGGATGCAGTGATTATTTCTTTAGTGATTGCCTAAATCACCAAATATCAAATATCAGAAAGCCCAATTAAATTTGCTTTGCAATTATTTATACTTAGATAAATGAATTTCGATATATAGACTGTTCTGAGAACTTTTCTTTCTTTTTGGTCTGTGTGTTTTTTTTTTTTAAAGGCAATTGGGGTTAAGTGGCTCACCCAGAGTCACACAACTAGTGTTATGTGTCCGAGGTGGATTTGAACTCAGGTCCTCCTGACTCCAAGACCTGTGTTCTAACCATTGCACCACCTAGCTGCCTCTGTGAGAACTTTTCAATCAGGCCCTCTAGGTGTCCATCAGGATTCTTCCATTCTTTCTTGTGTACTTTTTCTCTTATATGGTCACAGTGAGTGTCTATTGTTCTTTTCTGTTGTTGGTGTTCGATAGAGCCATATACTTTCCTGCCATCTTTGTATACCAAGTGATTAATATGATATGTTATAAGTTTCCATGTTGGTGGCTTAGCCCCATCTATTGTTCTTTCAAAGTTGCTCTTTTTTTTGTTTGTTTTGTAGTATTTCATAAATGTTCTTCCATGTGTCTTTGTCTTTCTTATACTCATCCATTTTAATTGCATTATATATTACACGAATATAGTATAATTTATTTACTCTCCCATTATAGGGCGTTTAGGTTGCTTCTAATTTTTTGCTCACAGAGCACAGAATCTCAGAGTTGAAAGGGATGTTACAGACCTTCTTATCCAACCCAGAACTAAGCAAGAATCCATCCTCCAGCTTACCCAACCAAATAGTCATCTATCCCATGCTTGAAGACCTCCAGTGAGGAAGTCAGAAAATCGCTGAACTTTCAGGTTTTTGCTGGTGGTGGTTTTGATAATACTTTCAAAGTGTTTTCCCAACAACAGCATTATAGGATCTGAGGATGTAATTATTTTTAGAGCTTTTACTGTGTATTGCTACATTGCTTTCCAAAAAAGTTCCTACATGTTGCAATTCCACCAATAATGAATGAGTTTGTTTTTCCACAGCCTTTCCAGCATTGAGTTCTTGGCTTTTTGTTATTTTTGCTAATTTTTGATGAGTACTAGATGGAAAGTTGTTTCAGTTTGCGTCTCTTTGATTATTAGTGTTTGTGTATATTTTTTCAAGGGATTACTAACGTTCTTATGTCTTATTTGGAGAACTGCCTGTTTTATAGCTTAAACCTGTGTTTTGTCACCTTTATCCTGGGGATAAATCTAGGTGCCTTTTACTATCTCTATCCTTAGTCACCCGTGTTCTGGATGCATGCATCCAGAAAATGTGTGTGTGGCATGCCTGTGCCACATTTTTATGTTGTGTGTTTTTTTTAAATCTATTTTCCAGCTGCGTCTGGTGCCCAAGTTTGATGAGGTATATGCCCGGTCCTACTGCTTCTCCGCTCACTATATCTATCATCTGCTAATAAATGGCTATAAATTTACAAGACAGACTTGGCCTAACATACATTTTAAAAAAGAAGTAAGTGAAAAAAAAAAGCTACTGATTCTTCTCTCCTATTATTCTTCCCTCTCCAAGTAAATGCATTAACATGAAAGGCATTTAGAAACTGGCATGTTGGTGGATTTTACTTTCATGAAATTCAACATTTGTCAGACCTATCAGACTATGACATGGCGCTCCTGTGGACTGTAGAGGAAAGTAAAGAAATCAGAGTTGAGTATGTCCCTGACCACACTTTCAAATGGACTAGGGGTTGTTGCCTAAAACTAGTAAGGGAGTTAAGGAACTAAGTCTTTGAGCAATTTAGTAATGTTAGTCATGAACAGGTAGGTATTAGATTTAGAGCTGGAAGAGCCTTTGGAAGTACCACCCCCTTTCATTTCATAGATATAAGGAAACGGAGTCCCCGAGAGAAATGACCTTAGGGTCACATGGCTACTAGCCACAGTAGTTAAGCTGGAATGCGACCCCAGGTCCTCTGAGTCTCAATTCAGTGTGCCTACTGTCCTCTACACATCCCCCCTGCCTTTAAAGAGGATAGTGACCAGCTCTTCTGCCTTCTTTATCATAGGCTAAAATGATAGCATGAGGGACTTAGGCTAGCTCTGAACAAGAGCTTCCTGACCATGAACAGTCACGAAGTTACCGAAAAAGGCTGAGAAGTCTCCTTTTAGGAGACTTTCAACATACATAATAGATATAGCTATTCATATTGATATAGATATTTGTGTCTAATGGTAGCCATCTCTCGGGCAGCAGGGTGTGGAGAGAATAAAGAAAAAAAAGAAATTTACGTGATAATTTTATTGTATATTTGAAAGAATTAGCAAGTTGTGCATAGCAGATTTGCAGTTTCATATACAATCATCTTTTTTATTGTACTATGTTATGAAGATGCTTGTTTTATTGTATAATTAAAAATTTCTAAAAAGGAAGCCTATTCAATCATTATTGAAAGTAGGTTCTGGGGTAGCTAGGTGACGCAGTGGATAGAGCACCGGCCCTGAAGTCAGGAGGACCAGAGTTCAAATCCGGCCTCACAGCAAACACTCGACACTAGCTGTGTGACCCTGGGCAAGTCACTTAACCCCAGTTGTCTGGGAAAAAAAAGGCAAAAAAAAAGTAGGTTCTTTCAGTGAGAGCCAAAAAGATTTTTGTACCTTTAATAAATAAAATAGCAAAACCATTAAAAAAAAAAAAAAGACTTTCGCTAAAGAATCGACGCTTGTGTTCTGGAATGCTCCTGCCTGATCTGGAAGAGTGGATGGCCATTCATGCTAGGAGGCTCCAATCTTGGCTCAGGTTTCATCCTGTCAATTTCTTCAGTTAGCGCCATGTTTCCTAGGAGAAGAGATTTCTGTTTTAGGAATATGAGAAGCCCAGATGAGGGGATGAGAGGGCTCTTCCCTGGCTGCCTTCTTTTCCTAAAGAATCTAATAAAATTATGTAGTTATGACTTCTATCTGGCTTGCATGGGTGATCTCATTCTGGATGATAGAAATAGATGTGGAATTGACTTAATAAGAATAATGACCTGCATAATTGGCATCTTATCCCCTGCCAACAACAGTAAGAGTTTAAGACGACAGAAGCATTTTCATCTTCCATGGGATCAGGCTGGTAACTATTGCAGTGCACTGGAAGAAAGGCAGAATGGATTTTGTTAGGGAATTGTAGAAACAGATTTCATCTGAGGAGACTATACAGGGTGTTATTAATTTTATGTTGTATCTAAAGTTGGTGAATTTCTTTCTGCTTCCATCCTTCTTTCCTTCCTTCTTCTTTCTCTTTCTCCCTTTCTATCTTTCTCCTACTTTTCTCCTTTCTCTTTATTTCTTTTTTCCCTCCCTTTCTTTCTCTCTTTTCATTCATTTTCTTCTCTCCCTACTTCCTTCTTTCTTTCGTCTTTTTTCTTTCTCCTTCCCTCTTTCTTTCTCTTTCTTTGCTTTTTTCTTTCTCCTTTTCATTCATTCTCTTCTCCTTCCTTCATTTTTTCTTCTTTCTTTCTTTCTTTCCTTTCTCTTTCATTTTCTTTACTTCTCTTTCTTTTTTCTCTTTCTCTCTCCTTCCTTTTTTCTTTTTTCTCTTTGTCCTTCCATCTATTTCTTTTTCCTTTCTCTCACTTTCTCTTTCTTTACTTCTCTTTCTTTTTCTCTTTCTCTCTCCTTTTCATTCATTCTCTTTTCTCTCCCTCCTTCTCCTCTTCCCTTTCCCCACTTTTCTCTTTCAGAGAAAAAGGCAGAGAGAGTCATTCCTATCTCAGAAAGGCCCATAAACTAGTCTGTTTGTTGAATTATGCCAGACATTAGGGGAGTAAGAGAAGTGGGGAGTAAGGGAAAGAAGGGTGAAGGAGTAGTAAGGAAGAGAATCCAAGATTAGCCACTGTAATGACAAAGATTAAAGGTTCTAGAGCTGGAAGGAATCTCAAAGCCCATCTAGTTCAACACACCCCCATTTGCCAGAAAAGCAAACTGAGTCTCAGAGAGGTGAAGGTCACACAGCAAGTGTCAGATCCAGGATCCAGTCCTCCAATGCCAAATCTTTTCTCTATTCCACAACCCCTGCACTATCCCCAGTCTTTCTCCCTCCATCTTTTCCATTCTCCAGCCCTGTAGAAATCGCATTGAGTTTCCTGTAGTTTTCTCTATAAAGTATTTACACCTTCAAACCCAGCTTGGACAGATGATGTCTCCCGTCATGGGCACTGGCTCCTCCATAAGCTGTGGTGCCCAAATGATTGGCGTGACACGTACATGCATGTCACAGGATCCCAGAGTAGCACTGCAGAGAGAGGTTAAATGACTTGCCCAAGGTCACACAACTAATAAGTGTCTGAGGCTAGATTTGATTTGGATTCAGCCTCTAAGGTCCCCTCCAGCTCTAAATCTATGAAAGAAAGTAATGGGGTTGGGGAGAAGGCTTGGTGGTAGAGCTCTATCCTGGGAGGTGGGTATAGCAGATGCTATTATTATTATTAATTACCAATTTAAAAATGAGAATAAAAAGGCCTAGAAAGGTGAAGTGACTTGCTAGGAAGAGAATAAGTATTTATTAAGTGCCTAGTCTGTGCCAGGCACTGTGCTAAGTGCTTTATAAATATGATCAAATTTGAGATATTTGAGATTTCAGAGGTAGGATTTGAACTCAAATCTCTCCTAACCATCTCTGTGCCTCTACACAGCACAGTCATGTCCCAGGCATATTATTTGCACTTCTGGCCTCTCCACCTCTCCACCGCCTACATGTGAACCCTCCCCTTTGCCCCCCACAGGTGGAGAATAGCAGCATTGCCTGGTCTCTGGGCTACATGCTGAACCTCACCAACATGATTCCGGCCGAGAGCCCCCTCACCCAGCTGCCCATGAAGCCGCCGGTGTTCACGGGGATGATGGTCTTCTTTGCCGGGGTGGCCCTGCTCTGCCTGGTTTTCCTCATCTACCTGTGCATGGTGTCCAAGCCGTAGATGAGCTCCCAGCGTGTCATGGATCCTGGCTTCGATGCTGAGTGAGCCAGGGAGGAAAGCATTCAAGAGCAGGCAAGGCAAAGCTCAGCATGGAAAAACGAAGCAGGCAGCGGGGTCCAAGGAGGGTCCCCTCCCAGAGGGCTCTGAGCTGCGACCTTTTCTACCCGCCTGCAGTGATGGTGGCAACCCACTCCTCCAACGACCCACTGAGAAGAGGAGCAAGCAGAGTTGGACGGCGGTCAGAAAACCTGGATGGCAATGGATCTTGGTTCCACGGCTTAGAACCTGTATGACCTTGGGAAAGTCCTCTTCCCCAATCTGGTCTCAGTTACCTCACCTTGAAAATATGAGGATTAGACTAGATGACCTTGAAGGTCCCTTTGAGCTCCAAACAGACAATCCTATGATTCTGCGAACATTCACGGTCAGACCTCGCGGAAGTCCCCTGGGATGAAGGGCCGCTAGCTTTAAAATAAACACGAGCGTAGAAACCATACCCCAGGGATCATCTTCCATCTTGCCTCCCCAAGAAACATACTCTATGACTAATGAATTTGAAAGAAAGCAGCATCCTTGCTGGCAGGACTGTGGAAGAGTGTACCAGGGGTAGAGCGGTATTCTCAGAAAGCATAGCGCGCCTGGCACGTAGGAGGCACTTAATAAATGCTTGCTAAATTGGATTGTTCTTTGTTGAAAACACGGCACTTTGCAATGTTCGTTAGGACCTGTAAGACCTCTGATCAGTCAAGCTGCTCCTTTGATGTCCTTCTAATTACCAGCTCTCAATGGGCGCCTTCCTTTGATCGAATACCCCATGACCGGGGAGGGCTTCCTGGCAAAACTTTGGGCCTGACGTCTGCTCTGCTGGTCCCCAGGATGTCACTCTGCTTATTGTCGCCTCAGTTATCACTGCTTCAGTGGGACTCTGAAGGGGAAGCCTGCCCATGACCCCTGCCCTAGCCATATAAAACAGAGGCTTACGCCTTCGCAGTGAGTTGTACAGTAAGTAGCCAGCTGTTGTAGAAATGGTATCACCCTGTGCAGCACTCTTCTGCCCACTTAGAATACCCCATGCCCTGATTCCAGTCTCCTCACTAGTATCGGAATACACCCCCTCCTCCATTCCATCTCTCCCTCCAGTAGTTTTTACACCTGACACGTTAATGTGGCATAGAATCATCGGATACCCAACCATTCCTGGAGTTGGCCTTTTGCGTTGGGCTGTTTTCCAATTAATAGTTGTTTTTTGGTGGGTTTTTTTTTTATTTTGTCTAGGCAATGGGGTTAAGTGACTTGCCCAGGGTCACACAGCTAGTAAGTATTATGGGTCTGAGGTCGGATTTGAACTCAGGTCCTCCTGAATCCAGGGCCGCTGCTCTATCCACTGTGCCACCTAACTGCCCTTCAATAAATAGTTGGAAATGTAGATAGAATGTAGATTTAGAGCCAGAAGGCATTTGACAGTCGTCCAGTATAGCCTGCCCTGGTAGAATAGAAGCACCTTGAGGGCTGGGATGGGTTTTTAAGAAAATCTTCTTTATATCCCCAGTGCCTATCAAATATTAGGTGCTTAATAAATGCTTTTTGGATTTGAATGAATTGGATTTTTCACCATTCCCATAGGCAGGCTCGATGCCTTTAAAAATAGAAGCTGAATGAAAACCCTTATTTCATAGCTCAATCATCAATTTCTTTCCCAAGTCTATGGGCCATGGCCCTAGACTTTGGAATGTGTAGACCTCTTAGTCCAGAGGTGTGGGAAACTGCCATAATGTTTGAATGCAGGGCAAAGTGGAGAGATTCCAAAACAGGACTGTTTCTTACTAAATTACTAATAGTTTCAAAAATTAAGTGATTTAAAACTGTTTAATATAGTATTCAATGTATGAAATAAAGGATGATAATTTTTCCCTAGTTGGAAATGTATACATTTGTTAACATGTATAATTTTTTCCTGACGTTTCCAAGATGTTATTTGAGAAATTTTAAAAGTAATTTTTATAAAACTTAAAGAATTTATAGATGAAAAAAAAAAACAGATCTGCTAAACAGGCGACGTGGCACCCCCCCCTTCCCATCATACCTAAACCATCTGATTGGTAGCTGACACCATCTAAATGGTATATTCACAGCGATAGCACAGTGCCATGCACATAAGAGGTGCTTAATAAATAGTTACTGATTGATTGATAATGGATTGCAAAATCCAACTCCCCTATACCCCCATATTGTGGCCATAATCCCCTGCTGCTCCAGGGGCACAGTTTCCTTCTCTCACCCAGAGAGGCGCTGCTTAGGAAATCTCCTCGATGAAATTTAAGCACCCCTATGTTTCTCTCGGTCTGTGTGCTTTGCACTGAGAGCCTTGAGGTCTGGGATGGCTCAGTTGACCCAAGAGAAGCTCCTGGTCTCCTACTAAAGATCTTCCACGTTCTGGCTGCTGCTAACCTTCCAGGTCTGCAAAGCACCTTCCAGTAGTAACAGCTTCTGCTCCTCAGCAGCCTATTGAGGGAGGTGCTATGATTATTATCTTCATTTTATAGATGAAGAAACTGAGGCTCGGATGGTAAGTGACCACAGAGAGTCCAAGATAAAGGCAAAGAGGATGTCGAAGTGACTGGAGTCCGTATAAAGAAAGGCTGAAGGAGCTTCGGATGTTTAGAGGAGAGAAGCTGGGGAGTGGAGGGAGGGAGAGCTAGGCTGCGCGTCCTTTGAAACTCCAACAATCAGAGTGATTCACAAATGGAAGGGGCTCTCTTGGCAAACAGCTGGTTCTAGCACCTTAGCATAGTGACCGGTATGCACTAAGCGTTTAATAAATGCGTGCTGCTTTGACTTCCTCGGATGTCTTCAAGCAGAGGCCAGATGACTACTCATTAGGAATGTGGCACAGATCATTAAATCTGCGGCAAGGGACTATCTATATGAAAGGATTGCGAGGTCCCACCTAACTAAAATTCTGTTCTTTACCCTGAGTCACAAAGCTAATAAGTGCCAGAGTCAAGATTCAAACCCGGGGCCATCTGACTTTCTTTTCACAACCCCGTCCAGAGCAGGGGAGCCCTCTGAAAAGGCTGCTTCATAAACAGTGTCCTCACTTCAGAGCGATCTACAGAGAGAGATCTCGGGGGCCTGGGATCAAAAGGAGGTATGCATGAATAATAATAACTGCGGGCATTTATGGAGCACTTCAAGGTTTGCAAAATGTTTCATAGGCTTTATCTTATTTTAATTATATTTACATAGATTTAGGAATCATCTGCCAGTAATCACATAATTATTATTATTGAGTTGTTTCAGTCATGTCTGACTCTCTGTGACCTCATTTGAGATTTTCTTGGTAAAGATACTGGAGTGGTTGGACATTTCCTCCTCTAGCTCATTTTACAGATGAGGAAACTGAGGCAAATAGGGTGAAGTGACTTGCCCAGGGTCACACAGCTAGTAAGTGTCTGAGGCCAGATTTGAGCTCAGATGAGTCTTCCTGACTCCAGCCCTAGCGCTTTGTGCACTATGGCGCCACCTAACGTCTCATCTCATAATGACCAGCATTTATAGAAAGGTTTGCAAAGTATTTTACGTATATTATCTAATATAATCCTCACAACAACCCTAGGAAGTAGGTACTAAATATTATCTCCATTTTACAGATGAGGAAACTGAGGCCCAGAGAAATTGAGTGACTTGCCCACAGTCCCATAGCTAAGTGAGCGTCTGAGGTGGGATTTGAACTCAGAGCATCCTGTCAAGGCTAGAACCAACCAGACTGAGACAGCAGATTACCTGGGCAAGTCTCACGGACCTGGAAGGAGCCAGCTGGGGACGCCCTCAGAGGCCTGGGATGTGACTCAAAACCCATCTGACCCTCAAGGGGGAAGAGAAGCAGGGTCCTTTCCCCCTCCCCCCAGCTGTGTGCCTTGGGGCAGGTCACGTCATCTCTGCAGGTCTCACTTTCCTGCTCTGTAAAGTGAGGGCACCCGAGATCCCCGCCAGTTCTAAAGCTACGGCAGGCGGGTGCCGCAGGGAGGGCCGGGCTCTAGCCAAGCAAAGCATAGGCAGCAGCATTGGAGCATCCTCTGAGGGGAGTGGCCACACACCCGCGTGCTCCTCCTCAAGGACAGATCGCCCAGCCCGAGGCATGCACCTGTACCACCAGAAGGAGGGAGGGGATGGCAACAACCGCAATACCAATGATAACTAGCATTTATAGAGCATCTACTAGGTGCCCAACGCCGTGCTAAGTGCTTTACCAATATCTTAATTGATTCTCAAAACAATGCCGAGAGGTAACAGCGATTATTATTCCCATTTTACCACTGAGGAAACTGAGGCAAAAAGAGTTTAGGTGACTTAACCCAGGTTCGCACAGCTAGTAAGTGTCTGAGGCTGGATTTGAACTCAGGTCTTCCTGACTCCAGGTTTAGCTTTCTATGCACTGGGGCTCCCTCCAGCTGCCTCCAGTAGGAGGTATGGGAGGATTGGGAAAGGGCTGAAACCAGGCAGATGTCGCAGCAATAGGAGGGGATTGACTGAACTTGAAATGAGTAAAATTCAGTAAGTGCATTTCATGGCACGGGCTCCCTCTGCCGGTAGAGTGGACAGAGAGAACTGGGGCTCCGTGTCTGGGAAGGAATGAGGCGATTCTCCTCTCTGATCAATCAATCAATCATCAGTATCTATTAATTACCTAGTACTAAAAACCTCACACAAAAGTGAACAGGTCTCTGCCCTCGGGGAGCTTACGTTCTGATGACAGAGACAAACACTGTGTTCACATAGGAGGAGAGATAAAATATATCTGAAAATGAATACCAAATAGTTTGGGAGACCAGGCAGGGAAGCTTTCCTGTGTCAACCCAGCCTGAAGTACCATTCATAGGCTCATAGATGTCCAAACCTGTGAGTTCAGCGTTATTACTGGCCGAATTTTACAGGGGAGGAAGCTAAGGCCCAGGGGCTGGCCCAAGGTCACACTCATAGTCAATGGCAGAGCTGGATTCCTAATCCAGCCAGGGCCCTTCCACTGTACAACAGTCTCGCTCCTTCTTACCCCCAAATTAGGAGGGAGTAGAGACCTTGGATGGGAGGGACTGCTTAAACTCTGGAGTCTAGGTCAGGCGTTCTTAACCTTTTGTGGGTCCTGGACCCCTTTGATTATCTGGGGAAGCCTATGGGCCCCTTCTCAGAATCATGTTTTTAAATGCACAAAATACCTAGGTTACCAAGGAAACCAAATTTATTGCAATAGTTATCTATCTACACCCACAGATATATATGAGGTAGGTAACATTTTATTTATATATATTATATATATACACATATATACATATACAAAGATATAAAACATATACATAACCTACACGCATACATTTGTGTGTATATCTATATGCACACATATATACGTGTGTATATGTCTGTGTGTGTACACTTGTATATATTGTTCACAGACCCCAGTGTCATAACCACTGACCTGGATCCTGGGGTGGGACAAAGTCCAAAGTTTCTTGGTCTAAGCTTCCTCTTCTGGGAATAGCTAAAGTTTTGTCATTTTTCATCTGTAATCTGGGTCTATCCCTTCTCTGTTCTGAATTACTATTTACTTCCAGGCCCTAGGTGATGATAGTCTGAGGCCAGAGAGAGGTAGAGGACATTCGATGACCGCCATACTCTTTGTGGACTGCAGGGGAGGGAGCTGTGGATGAGTGGATGCTTGAGGAGAGAATTCAGAGGTCCAGCTGCCCTGGTAGTACACACACTCTGGAAGCAGAAACTGTGAAATAAAAGGGGGACAAGATCTGGACCCGTGCAATGAGGCTTTTCTCCCCTTCCTTTAGGAAGGCCTTTGGGTACTGGGGGCACAGAGCTGCTCTAGTGGGAATGAGGATCCCAGCCACCATGCAGGTAAGAGGGGTTGGATGCTTGGGTGTCCATATGCCATGACTCATGTCTCTGTCCATGGTGACCAGGACGGGCATCAGAAGAGATGAAGACAGATCATGGGCAGGAACCGCAGCTTGGCCTCACCTCTCCAGTGCCCTGGACTAGTGCTGAAACCAAGACCATGGCGGGGATAAGACCAGAAGAGGAAGTAGGAACTGGGGAGTGAGGAGGCTCCCATGTGCCAGAGATTGCCTATGCTGATGAAACCCAGCAGAGCAGACCTTTCTTTGCTTCATTCAGTGATGATGCATGGGACCTTCTCCCCATGGAAGCCATGGGGCCTGAAGAAGACCGAGGCATCCAACCTTGGGAGCTGGAATGGGTAGGAGGAAGTAGCTGGTGGCCTGGAGCTCCAGACCCAGGGTAGCATCAAAGCTACCTCCTCAAGGGATCTTCAGGACCCCTGCCCTGCGGAAGCTGAGAAAAGCACTCATCTGGCAGCCAGGGCACCTCTGGACAGGAACTTAGTGAGACCAGTGCTAGGCAGGAACTCCTACATAGCTAAGCTTCTAGCCTGCTCCTCCACAGTGAGGTAGTGTGGGGGAGGGGAAAGGTTGTACATTTGTTCTTGGCTCTATCTTCAAACTAAATACCCCTTTGTAAAAGCAAAGAAAGGAAGGAAGGAGATACAGGGAGGGGAGAGAGAGAGGGAGGGAAGGAGAGAGGGATGAAGAGAGACAGAGAGACAGAGGGAGGGAGGAAGGAAGGAACGAGGGAAGAAAAGAGGGAAGGAGGGAGAAGGGGGGAAGGAGGGAAGAGGGAGGAAAGAAGGAAGAGGGGAGGGAGGGAAGAAAGACCAGGTGGCGTGGTGAGCCCAACCCTTCTCTCATGCAAAAGCACATTAAAATCTTTTTAGTTCAATTGAAAAAATTAAGAAATAAATCTCTCCAGGCTAAAGTCCTTTGCAGACTTGCCTAAACTTTACCAGTACTTAATCAAACTTCTCAGGAAACAATGCTAGACCCTAAAATCCTTTCCAGCCCCTTTTCTCTAAATCCTAACCTCTTTCTTTTAGAAAAATGTATAAAAGGTTAAGAATGTAAGCTAAGGTCTGGGAAAATGGATTAGGGATCGTAGCTAGGCTTCAAAGGAGAACCATGGTAAAGTTCTAGGCCTTCCCTTGTCCTTGGGAGGGGAACACTCCATTGCGGATGGTCTAGGGAGAAGGGCCCTTCATGACTTCAGTTACCTGCCGGGGAGGAGTGAGCTCTAGAGGGAGTGGCCAACAGGGACTGACTGGTTTTAAGGAAATGACTCTCTCTGAGCCAGCCGGAGAGATTAAGTGTCTGTTGTTAGATTTGATTAAGTAAGATGTTTATATTGTTGAGTGAGAGGTAGTGTGGTGCAGTGGGTAGATTGTTAGATTTTTTTTTTTTAATTTTTTTTTTGATTCGGGAAAGCCCTGGGTTTGAATCCTGACTCAGATAGCTAGCTGGGTGACTGAGTGAAACACTCTCCCCACTTCAGTTTCCTCATCTGTAAATTGAGATTCAGTGATTTCTAAGGTCTCTTTTAGCTGTAAATCTACAATCTATGACCCTCCGTTTTGCAAACATTAAAGTGCCAAGTCATTTATTACAACTACACTATGAGCCTGCTGGCTGGAGCTACTTCTCCTAATTTTAGGCTAAACGTAAAGTAGGAGGTTTGAAATAGTTCTCATATATTACTATAAAACATTTTTCAAAAGGCAGCTTTCAGAAAGCTGGGGCAGCTAGTCATTGCAGTGTTGAGAAAATCTGCCTGAAGGCTGGCACAGGATGCAGGGGACCTGGGGCCACACCCTACCCAAATCAGCAATCTTGGTACAAGACCTTCAAAGTGGTCATTCCAACCTCTGCTTGAACACTAAGAATGAAGTTTTGTTGTTCAGTTGCGTCCAACTCTTTGTCACCCTACTTTGGGTTTTCTTGGCAGAGATACTGGAGTGGTTTGCCATTTCCTTTTCCAACTCACTTTACAGATAAGAAAACTGAGGCAAACAAGATTAAGTGACTTGTCCAGGGTCACACAGCTAGTAAGTTCCTGAGGCCAGATTTGAAATTCCTGACTCCAGGCCCAGCACTCTAACCACTGCCTCACCCAGCTGCCCCACTTAGAATGAGAGGGAATTTGCTCTCTGAAGGCATAGCCCATCTTGTTTTCAATGAATTCTAAATGTGAAGTTTTCCTTTACATTAAACTGAAATCTGCCCCAGAGATTCACAGGCTTAGGACTGAAGGAGCTGTAGGGCCCATCTACTCTGATCATTTCGTTTTACAGGCATGGAAACTGAGGCCCATGGTAGTCACTCAGGAGCCTGGATAATGGACTTGGTGATGAGAGGGGCCTTGCAGTCCATCCTTTCATCTTACAGGGGAGAGCCTGAGGTCTCAAACACTTAAGAGTCTCTCCTAAGATCACAGAAATAGAAGTCACTGGGCCAGGATTTGAACCAGTCATTCCATATAATTTTTTGTGCTGTTTCTTGCTCAGTTTGTAAATAACATTGTCAAGATTTGAGCCCAGGATCCTCTGATTCCAAATATAGAGCAGTTTTTCCCTCATCCCACCTCATCTCAGAGATTAGGAAACTTAGTCTGAACCAGGCTGCCTTCCCCAACATGACTCCATCAGGCAATGGCAAACATCAGGACAAGACTCTCTCTCAGCCCCCGGACTTCAGGGCCAACAGATAGTCAAAAATGGCAACAACCCTCATGGAAAACTTGATTCCACAGGTAAGCTGCATCTGCGAGTCTGACTACGTGTGTCAGGGATCAGAAGTGGGCCAGAGCAAGGGGACGGCTCTGTACTCATGCATCATCACTGCTAGAAAAATAGCTTCAAGCTCTTGGGAAGTCAGCAGCGAAGGGCCTCAGACTGGGAGCCTGGATCCCTGGGACCTGGTCCTAGATCCATCCATCCCTAGAGGCTACTTGAAGCCAGCTAGCCCCATGTCCTGGGACAAGTCACACCCCCTCCATCTTCTGGCTCAGCGACTTCTGCACAGGCCGGCTCGCACAGGCCAGCTCCGGTTCTTTAAAAGCATCTCCACCTCACCTCCACCTTGACCCTCTGTAGCCCAGCAATTAGCACACAGTAGGTGCTTAACAAGTGCTTATTGACTTGATTGGCTTTAGTTGACATATTTTGCATATATTTCCTATTCTACCCTCCTCCTTCCTTTTCTTTTCCGTCTGTCCACAAAGGGTATCATACCTTACCTGTGGGTGCTCTGCCCAAAAGAATGCAAATTTTGACCATTGAAACCTCACAAGATATCTTGGGGTTTATGGACTAGATTTTTTTAAGACCATGCCTTAAACCCAAATCACTCAGGCTCTCAGGATTGGTCTAGAAAAGGTCCCAGGCCAAGCCCCGCTAGATCATTGTTTAGGCACAGATTGGCTCAGAGTGAATATAAATAGCAATTGTTTGTTTTGGCCAGAAACCCTGAAGCTCTTCCCCTCCTAGATGGATTTTTTTTTTTTGGACTAGATAAAAAAGGCCATTCTCTACCTCATTTCTTACCTAGCCTTAATCACTGAATGGGTGTTGCCTCAGTCAGGCTTAGCTTAAGGCCAATGTCCTCCACTCAATCAGAGCCATCTCCAGTCGTCCTGAGCTATATCTGGCCACTGGGCCCAGATGGCTCCGGAGGAGAAAGTGAGGCTAGTGACTTTGCACAGCCCTCCCTCACTTAAATCCGATTCACCTGCATGTCATGACATCCCCTCCCTGATGTCACGGTCCTCTTTGAGAAAGGAGGACAAACAACACAGTTACATATGAAATATTTGTCTCTTACACAGTGTAAGGTCCATGAGGGCAGGGACTGCTGTGTTTTGTCTTTGTATCTCCGGAGCTTGGCTTACAGTCAGCATTTAATATTTGTTGACTCAGAGCTTAGCTCAGGTGCCAACTCCTACAGAAGACCCTTCCAGATCCTGCCTAGGTATTCTTTCATTTCCCTTTCTGAAATCACTTTGTTCAACCCTGTATTAGTGCTGACATACTATTCCTCCTCCCAAATGTGGCTCCCTAACCACTTCCCCACACACTTCCCCACACTTTTTTGCACATTTACTTTTCTTAATGAAATGAAATTTGTGGACCAGGGGCCTGGCCAGCCTTACATCCCAGGGTGGTCTTGAGGACAGAAGCACCCTCCTCAAGCTAAGACTTATCAAGATACAAAAGCATCTCCCTGAGCAGGGGAAATTGTCTTTTCTCAGCCTTTCTATAAACACTCACCACACCAGGAGACAATGTAAGAAGTGATGTATGTGATGAATTTAGAGAAGCCTGGAAAGATCTACATGAACCGATGCAGAGGGAAGTCAGCAGAGCCAAGAAAACAACATACACACTGGCTGCAACATGAAAAAAATAAAGGATGAATGTGGCAAGATGATTTAGAACAAGCCCGACTCTAAAGAAGAGATAGGAGATGCCTACATCCCTCCCCTGGGCAGGGGTCTGAGGCCCATAATACTGCACACTGCACACATTCGCAGACTTTTCTAATCAGTTGATTTTTCTTCTTGGTTTTGATCTCTTTTTGTTATAAAGGATTGCTCTCTGGGAAGGGGAGAGATGGAGATACTGGGAGAAATTATCATGATATAAAAGAAAAACAAAAGACATCAGTGAAAATTTATTTAAAAAACAAGTGTCTGTTGATTGATGGATGGATTTTTAAGTGGAGAGAGAGGCGTTGGACTAGCTGACCTCTTCAGTCCTTACCAGTTTTAAATCTATGATCCTATGAAACTGGTCTGTCAGTTAGCATTTATTAAGTGCTGCCGATGTGCCAGTCGATATGCTTACTGACAAAGAAAGGCAGCTCCCAGTCCAATGGGGGAACCATCCAAGATGTGTCTCACCTCTCTGCCTTTTCCAGAACTGTACCCAAATCCACATGGCTCAATGGACATCTTAACCTCCTTCCCTATTAAGTTAATGCCCCACAACCTTCCATCTCCCTCTCTGAAAATGTGCCACGCTAGGGGTTTTAACCTTTAACAGGTCATGGATCTCTTTGGCAGTCAAGGAAAAACTATGGATCCTATTTTCAGAATCATGTTTTTAAATGCACAAAAGAAAACACACCGAATTACAAAGGAATTATATTCAAATACAGCTATCAAAATTATATGGAAATCGTTATCCAAATACTTTACAACAACAAACTTGTGAGCCTTCCTCCCGCCCTCTTCCAGGTTAGGAAGCCCTACTCTAACCTCCCAGGGGCTGGGCTTGAAGCAGTACCAGGTGGGTGTCCAGTCAATCTCAACAGAACCATCGAGGAAGGCCTGTCTCTCTGAAACCAGCTCCTAGATCCTTTCCTGGCAAGACTGTGTCCAAAGACTCAATCTATCCAACCTGCTCAGACATTCCTCCTTTACATTCCCCAACTCACTTTTTTTTATTCATCATTTTTTTTACCAGTAAAACAAGGGGAAGGGGGAAGGGTATTCAAATGATTCTGGATTTAGAAGGCATCTTAAACTTAAGAAAAAACCCAAAACCAAATACCAGGTGTTATTAGTGTTATCTATAAAGGGCAGAGGCAGGGGTGAAGTGGATGAGAGCTGCTCTCAAAGCAGGGAGACCTACGTTCATGTCCGCCCGCTAATGCATAATGGTATGTGATCCTGGGCAAGGTGGAGGTCATGCGGTCACTTTACAGTTGGGGAAACTGAGGCTTTGAAAGGTCACAGTATGTCTGTGTGGGGGGGGGAGGCCATGACTCCCAAAGTATCCAAGTGGCCCCCAAAGTCATCCATAATCAATAAAGAAGTATGACTTAGACACCTATATTATGTTAATTATTGTTGTTAAGTCACGTCAGACTCTGTGACCCCTAGGACTGCCGATCTAAAGACAAAATCAGAACACTCCCTGTCCTCAAAGAACTTACATTCTGGGGGTGGGGGGATGACCTGGTCACATCTAAGAATATAGGATCCCAGGCAGTTTGGGGAAGGAGGGCATGGCAATCAGGAATAATACTTCTGCCGTCTCAGTCAGAGTTTGGGGAAAGGAAAGGGTTTCCACTTCCATAAGAACTGACCAAGAGCCTGGGCACACAAAGACAGGCTTGTAATCCTAATGCATTATTTTTATATGTTCTTTCTTTGGGGGGTTGGGGGGGATCTGGACTTCCCTGTGCATAAACTCCCTCTACCAAGGTGGGTCTGCACCTGCCTCGGGCACACAGAGGTGAGACTCGCTGAGGGTCACCCAGGCAGTAAATGTCAGACACTGGTCTTCAGTCACCAAGCTGTATGGCCTCTCTCTCTCTCTACAAATCTGAATTACTATCAGAGAGGAAAGAAACCTTCCCTTTCTCCCTCTAAATCGTGTAGGTTCAAACAAGAAAATATGGACTGTTTCTGGGTGGCCCAGAGAGCACACCAGCTGCCTGGGCTGTGGTCATGGTGGCTTTGGGGAAGCCGTCCCCCATTGCCCACATTCCACCTGAATCTGCAGGAGATGCTGGCCAGAATCTCAGCCACAGCAGCGGGTGTGCTGCTTCTCCCACTGGGATTCACACCCAAGAGGACAGCTCCCTCTCCTGCAAGGCTTCTGCGGTACCTACGCATGTCCAGTGACAGCTGGGTCACTCAGGTGTGCTGATGGGTGCGAGGAGGGAGAAACGAGAGACCCCAGAATGCTTTGGGGACTGTCCTCCAGACCCAGTTCCTCTCCCCAAGTTTTAACCTCTAGACATAAAACTGAGGGAGTCACCAGGGCCTACCTGAGAATGACAATAAGTGCCAATGTTCTACCCAAGCCTCTGTTTCCTGTTTGGCCACAAAACTCTGAATTTTCATAGAGATTCAGCTCCCACCCCCCAAAAAAATGTAGTAAGTAAGGATCCACAGGACCCAGGCAGACCTTCCCCACTTTTCTGAGTGGGAAATGTGGACAGAATACTGTTCTATTTGCTTTGGAAAACTTCCTTTTAAACAGAACCATAAAAAAACAAAAACAAGTTGAGGGAGCAGCTAGATGGCACAATGGATAGAGTAATCGGCCCTGGAATCAGTAGGACCTGAGTTCAAATCTGGCCTGAGGCACGTATTAGCTGTGTGACCCTGGGTACGTCACTTAACTCTGACTCCCTAAAAAAATAAATAAATAAAAATTTAAAAAATAAGTTGAGTGCAGGTGAAGCCTGGGATAAGCCCCAGGTGTTAGTTACTATGTACAGGTATAAACCATCAGAGACCCACCCCTCCCATTTAGGCCATCCTCATCCGCTCCAACTTGTTCCAACAGCAGCTTCAACCCTACCCGGACCCCTGAGTGAGTCAGTGTGTGAACAGATGGAGACCCCCCAAGACCTGGTCCACATCCACCGGGATATCCTGATGGATGGATATCAGAGCCAGGCCTGTGAGTGGGTTTCCCTTCCCCGGGTTCCTCTGCCACATTTTGGCCCTCTGCAGCGCCCGGGAGGACCGCTCCCCGGGGGGGACGCTGATGGGCATGGTGGCCAGGATGGAGAGGGCCGCATTGATGCTGGGGAAGCAGACCGGGTTCAGGTGCTGCAGGGTACCCAGGAGGCTACTGGGCCGATCCTCCCTGGGTACTTCTGTCCAGTTCGCTCTCCAGCTCCGCAACTCTAGGCAAAAGCTGTCCAGGCTGGGGAGGTCCCCGCGGAAGGCCTCGTAGACAGCTGCTTCCGCCTCCTGGCCGTCCAACAGAGGCAGCTTGTCCGGGATGAGGTACTGGACCAGGAAGCGGGGACAGCTGTCCAGCAGCTGCTCCTGGAGCTCAGAAATGGCGTGGTCCAGAAACGGGATGAACAAGGACGTCCGATAGCCCTCCCGGAGGTCCTGGGCGCCGAAGGCCTCAGGGGACGCCAGCCTGCCGCACGTCAGAGGCGGGGACTCCTTGACCCCGACACCGGCAGCTAAGAGTCTCACATCGTCATAGAGTGACTCGAACGCGGGGTCCTCCTTGTCCTGCATTTTCCGGAACCTCTGAAGGAGGAGATTCGCCTCTTCTGAGAGACGGATGAGATCAGCGTCCACCCGTTGAGGGTGCAGGTCCAGGTGAAGGGCCTTGGTGCACGAAAGGACGAAGGCAACACAGACCAGGGTCACCAGGAAGTCAAACTTGGTGATGGAATAAAAGAGCCTTTCGGCCTCACCGTCATCCTCCGCCAGCGTCTGCAAGGCCTCGAGGACCTGGGCGTACTCGTCTCGGAAGGAGCTGAGCACGTCGGCAAGGTGAGGATGCCGGGGGCCAGCTGTGCCCCAGACCTTCTCTGTTCCGTCTTCCTCATCCTCCTCCCCAGGGTCGCTATCATCACCCAGGAAGGCCCTCAGTGCCAGGGGCCAAGGACCGAGGTGCTCTGCAGAGGACTTCAACACCAGGGAAATTCTGCTCAGCGTGTCTAGTAACTTGGTGACCGGACGCAGGACGCAGGAGCGGATGACAGCCGCGGTCAGCTGGTGCATAGCAGAGGCTGAGCAGACAGCCTCGGGAAAGAGCTCGTGGATCCCTGCCCACTGCCCCCTGCGGGGGCAGCCCCCCCGGTGGCCGTAGCCCCGCAGGAGCTCCTTCTGCAGACCCCAGGCCGTCACCCTCTGCAGAAAGAGTTCAGACAGGCTCTCCGCCGCCTCCCCGGACGCCTCCACAAAGTCAACGGGGTCCTCACGGATCTCCACCGGGCCTCCTTCAGGGCGATGCACATAACGCAGGGAGAGCGAGAGGGAGACGTTCTCCTTGGTGGACGGTTCCGAGCTCCCGCCGACGATAAGACTGAAGAACCCAGCCGCCTTGACCCTGGCCAGGACCCTGCTCTGGATCTGAAGGCCGGTCAGCCTGATGAGCTCTTCCAGTGTGTGTTCTGAGGCTTCGGGGGCAGCACAGGGGCCGCCTTTCAGGCTCTCCTTCCACAGAGGGTCCAGCTCGGCCATGTAGCGACAGAGGGTGGACAAGGTCTTGGCGACGGCGGGCCTCGGGCCCAGCGTGATGTCGTGCCTGCCGCAGAGCAGGATGAGCTTGATCATCTGCTTCAGGGGGTGCTGGCCCCGCTCACTCAGTTGCTTCTTGCGCTCCAAGGCCGCGAAGGCCTCCGTCTTGACCGCGGCCTGGCCGTGCTCCTTGGACCTGCTGTGCCTCTCCAGGATCTTTTTGCTGTTGGACCAGTCCTTCAAAGGGGCGGACACCAAGATGGCCTCCTTGTTGCTGTTAAACACAAAGCAGGGCCCGCAGAAGACGCCGTCAAGGTGCCGGGAGTAGTGGGCAAAGGGGTAGTCCTGCAGGAGCTGGGCGCTGCAGCGCCGGTACTTCTGGCTGGCGCCCGAGCCCATCAGCCTCCTAGGGAACTGGAAGTTGGAGGGGGGCAGCCACCGGCCGGCCAGGATGCCCCTCCTCTGCCTGTGGGTCAGGCTCTGGCGGTTCAACAGGCCGATGTCTTCCCCATCAGGGGCCCCCTGGGCAGCCCCAGTGCTGGCCACTCCCAGAGGCACCTGCGTGGTGACTGAGAGGTCCAGCGCCTCCCCGCTGAGGGGCTGCTCCTGGCCATTGGGCTCCATCTCCTGCTCGGCATCGGGGTCCTCGTGCCTGCCAACAGAAAGAGGAAACAGAGCCGTGACTCCCCCCCTGCCTCCGGGGAGCCGGCCTCGGTCTCCCCACATGACCCGAGGTGACCCTCGGGGGTAACTTACAGGTCCAGTGAGCACGAGGGGGCTCTGGGCAGCTTCTGGGCCCCCTCTTGGGCCGGACTGGACATCTTCCTCTTCTGGGCGCCCGACACCTGCTTCCTCTGCAGGGCTGGCTCCTCCATCCCACGCTGGGAAGAAAACAAGGCACACTCACCCGTGGGTCCCACCTATCTGACGCCAGGGGCGTAGTGGGCATGGCCAGGATGCCAGGGACCTGGTCAAACCCAACCCCAGGGGGCCCACGCCAGATCTGGAATCTGGGATCTGGGTTCCAGTTGTGCCCCAGCTATGACCTTGGACGAGTCCCTTAGCCTCAGTTTCCCCATCTGTAAAATGGACCCCTGGGGTCCTTGCCAGCTCCAAACCCTGTCTACACCCTCTTTTTTGGGAGGAAGGGAGAAGCAAGGGAGGGAGGGAAAGGCGAAGAAGGGGGGCAGAGGCTTCCCCTCCTAATCCCACCGAAAGCATCCCCATAATTGGGAAGGAGGGGCACCCCCTTTTACAGGTGAGAAGTCCCAGGCACAGAGAGGGTGAGCGACTTGCCCGCCGCCACACAGCACGTGCTCCGCCCGTGCCCTGCGCTCTCCCAGGCCCGCGCCCCCAGCTCCCATGGGTGCACCCCGCTCCCTGCAGGAAGCGCTGCCGGGGTCCCACCTCCGCGCCCTTGCCTCCCTCGCTCACAGCCCGCCTCGCCTCACAGCCCGCCTCGGCGCTTTCCCGGGAACTGCTTAGCGCACGGCGCAAGCGCACCGGATGCCACTTCCAGAGCCCCGGAGGCGGGGCGGGGAGGCGGGCGCTCTCAGGCCACGCCTCCGAGCGTCCTTACGTCACAACGCTGTTGCCGTGCCATGTTTGTTGGGTAACGTCCTTCCCATTCAATGACTGAATGGATGAGGCGCACTTGAAAAGGGGGGCGTGGCGACGTGGTGGCGTCACGCTGGGCGTGGTCTGTCTTGGACCCGGGCAAAGAACTCTGAACTACAAGTAGAGAGAGGGCTTGGAGTTTGAATTCTGCCTCTGCTACTTCCTTCCTTTGTGGCTTTGGGCAAGGAGGTGTGCTTGAATTAGGGCTTAGAGATCACTGAGCCCTGCACCCATCCTCCTTATTTTAAGCAGAGGGACACTGAGGCACAGGGGAGTGACTAATCACAGGTGGAACCAGCTAGTAAGATTTGAACCTGACCCAAGTGCAGTGCCCCAGCCACAGTAACTCATGCTCAGTTCAGTCCAGTTCAGCAAACCCTAATTAAGAGCTAGCCAAGATACGGAGAGGACCACTATGGCCCCTTGCACGTGGAGAGCATCTGGATATGGCGCGAGCTTGAGTATTTACAAAATTCAGTCGCAACCCAAGCTGATTTGGGCAGCTCACGATCCGAACTGAGGTTTCCAGGCATCCTGGAAAAAAGGCCAGACACAAATTCCTCCCCCTGCCCTTTAAGGCTGTCCACAGTCTGAGTCAAGCCGCCTTTCCGAGCTGTGTCCTAGGCCTCAGCTTCTCCACCTTCTGGCCACGCTGGGGTTCCCGGCGGGCCCCTAGACTACTTGTGCCATCCCCCATCTCCTGCACCCAGGTTGTCCTCCGGGACTGGGATGCCCTTCCTCCCCACCTGTGCCTCTTTTGATCCTCTGTGCCCGTCAAGACTTACAATGCAGGTGCCCCTTACTGCAGAAAACCTTTCCTAATCCCACAGATCTGAGGGCTTGCTTCTTCTCAAATTAGGTTTTCTTCCTTTCTCTTTACACCCAATGTTTCTCCCAGTAGAATTTTAAGCAGGGACTATTTCGACCAGCCACTCGGTCACTCAGTGAGCATTTATTGAGTGAGGTAATGAGGGCCTGCTCCAGGTAGGGGCAGGGTCAGAGAGAAGGGAGCCTAAGGGAGATGTAAAGGTGTTTGGGGTGTTCAGGGAGCACCAGCACCTCAGGTGTGACCTCTGGTGTCTACCCGTCACCCAACTGCAGCACGTGTATCAGCTAGACCTGGTAAAACTGTCCTGGCAGATGTACTGCACCAGGTTCAGGGTAACCAATCATCAGTGAGTTAGTGGGCTGTCTACCCCAAGCACGTGGAGCTTCTGGTAGAACGGGCAGATGAGAACAATATGTTCCAACAGGCAGTGAAGCAGGCAGCAGATGGTGGGGGTTTGAGGACAGTGTAAGGCTGAACTGGTTTAAGGGCCGACAGCCTGGGAAAGAACTGAGGGGTTAGGGGTGGAGGATGAAGGATAGATCAGGATGGACAAGAAGAGGGAGAAGGGGAGCGTCACTCGTAATGGTCCGATAAAGGAGTATCAGAGTTCTTCAGCACAGAAGTGGGCCGTGTGGGTCCAAAGGGAGGGAGGGGAGCCAGCCCAGCTGTGCCCCAGGCCCTTGTCAGACCGCCCCTAGAATACTGTGCTCTGCTCTGGGGCTGCGGGTGTTATTTGTAGGATGAAGTCGTCCTTGTGGTGCGCTGACCTTCTCTGGTGCTGGCCTCACACTGGGGTGAGGAGGTGGCCCCCAGGCAGGGTGATGGACAAAATGGCATCCTGCAGGGCTCAAGCCAGTGAGATTCGGACCGAATCCTCCCCAGTTAGGACAATGAGTTTCTCATACCCTACTGCCTCAAGCTGCTTCTAACTCCCAAACTGTCCATGCTGATCATTCCTTGACCAAAAGTTGGCCTACTTTACAGCCACAACTAGGAATATTGTCCCCTGTGGCAAAAAGAGTTGCGGTGGTGGGGCAGGTGCCCGGGAGACTGAGGACAGTCTGGCTACAATAACGCTGGCAAGGAGGTAACCAGACCCATAGACCTTGGAGAGTTGGGCTTGAGGGGAGGAGGCCCCTCAGGAGCTGCCGGTCAGTGGCTGAAAGGGCCAAGCATGGGTCCTGCCACGTCGATGCCCTGGAACAAGCCCCCAGTTATCTCCAGTTAGTCATTATTTTGCTGCCTGGCTCCCATCTACAGATAACTGTGAAATGCCCCCGAGCTTGGGCAGCTGGATTTAACTTCAGGGGCAGAGGAGAAAACAGAACTGAGGAAGCCCCTGCTAAGGCTCTTCACGGCAGAGCCTGGGCTCCCTGCACCTCAGGGGCTGAACCGGGATTTAGTCTGTGCCCCTCCCTGACTCCTGGGGGAGTCGATAAGTAGCTTTTATGTAGCACTTTCAGGTTTGCAAAGCACTTTACGTACAGGATCCCATTTGATCCTTGCAGCAACCCTGGGAGGTAGTCTGTGTCTGGATTTGAACTCTGCTCTTCCTGCTCTTCTGCGGCTTGGTGGTAAAGTGGATAGAGCACTGGAATCAGGAAGACATCCTTCTGAATTCAAATCCAGCCTCTGAGGCTGATAACACTTATCAGGGATGTTATAACAGGGTATAGACTGGACTGACTCAGTCACTCCACTACTATTAAGTGCCTGCTGAACTTGCCCTCAGGGGGCTTCCACTCTACTTCTCCTAGGATTCTTCGACTTCTTTTGAGCATTTTCCGACGTTGGGCAGTGTCTGCGTTTTGTTTTGTTCTGTTTTCTGTGGGAAGGAGGCTGATTCCCCACCCCGGCCCAAGAAGGTAATCGTGAAATCGCAAGCATTTATGTGGTACCTACTACATACTAGCGGTGAAGCCTAGGTACCCTTTCTCAGAATAAAGTATTTAAATGCATAACATAAAACGCCCAGGATTACAAGGAGGCCAGCTAGGCTGAAATGAAATCAACACTTTTTTAATGCCAGGGGCCCACTGGATCGTAAGCTCGCTTCTGTGTTTGCTGGTGGATCCCACGTGACGCAGAGCCAGAAACGCCCCCCCCCCCCCAAAGTCTGGATGGCCTCTTCCAGCCCTTCCAGGTCTTTCCCAAGACAGGAACCTAAGAATCACCCTGGGACGCTCCGAGGCCCACTGAAGTCATGTGGAGTTGCCCTCGTGAGGGCATAAATGTCCGGGTACAGTTGGGCGCACGCGCAGACGCGGCACCACGCCCAGTCATCGCTCTTCCAGGTGTCGTAAGAGTTGTTTCAGACTTCCTCACCCCGCCCACTGAGTCGGAAGCGAGCTTCTCTCAGTGCGCGTGCGTCGAAACTAGACGCCTAGCCAATCAGAGTCTATTACGACTCCTGTACGCGCCCGCCGGCGTGGGGCGGGAGCTGCATTCTGCACGTGCGCAGTCCCCTGCAGGCCCTTCCTTCTCGTTCGGCGCCGCCAACATGGTGAGTAGGAGCGGGCTGGGGCTCCGGGCCTCGGGGCTCGGGAGGGCCTGCCGCGGGGTCGCTCGTGGGGGCGCCGGGTTCCGAGAACCCAGCAGGCGGTCGCGGGGAGGACCTGATGGTGGGAGGGAGCCTGGAGCCGCGGCAGAGCCCACGGGGCGAGGGCGCGTTCCCCGGCTCCCGGCGCGTGCGGGGAAGCCGGGGTCGGGGCCCCGACCGGGACTTAGGGCGCCTGCGCGGGGCCCCGCCGGGTCGTGGTGCGCCTGCGCGGGGCCAGGGTGGCCTAGCCTCGATCTGGCTCAGCTCTCGGGCCACGCGGACCCTGGGGCGGAGAGCGGAGGGTCGGGGGGAGACCGCCGCGCCCTGCCAGAGGGCCGAAGAGGGGGTCTCGGGCAGCGGCCCCGGGATCATGCGCTTATCCCGGTGCTACTAAGTGTCGGTCGGGATACCCAGAAAGGTCGCGATAATCGTGACCTCCCGGAGCTCGCTCTAATAAGGGAGGAGCGTGCAAGCGGTCACCTCCAAACCCGATAGGACGGGCTGGAACGGAGGGGCTTCGGAGGCTTCCGAGGAAAGTGGAGGCTCAGCGGTTAATGGCGTTGCCTAAGGCACCGGGGTGCGGGCTGGAGGGTCCTCTTCACCCCGAGCCCAGACCTCCTTCCTCTGCCCTCGGAATGCTTCTTGATCGCCTTTCCTGGAGGAAGGAAAGCCTCGGAGGGAAGTGCAGGGAGGCTTACCCCTTTTACAAATGGGGAAACTGACGCCAGCTGAACGAAGTTCAGTTAAGTGACCAACTGAACGAAGAGCTTAACAGGTTTTAAGTGAGAGGCCCTGGGTTTAAAACTTTGACTCCATGCATAGGGGCCTGAACAGCGTTGGTCTAGGCTCCCCGGCCCTGGTTAGAGCTTTAGGCCGTAGGAGATCTGTTGCTCCATCATTTTAACACACTTGTCCAGCTCCTTTACTTAACTTGACATTTGTTAGTGGCTGCTGCATTAGTTTAAGTCTTTATATTTTTGTTTAACAGTAGTCCTAATGTTTTTTTTTTCTCCCCCCTCCCCCCCCAAACAGGTATTCAAGCGCTATGTGGAAATTGGCCGGGTGGCCTACATTTCCTTTGGGCCACATGCCGGCAAGCTGGTGGCTATTGTGGATGTTATTGATCAGAACAGGGTAGGTTTATGTAAACATTGGTTTTCCATAGGTGTTCGATATTGCCCAAAGTGTCAACCGCCAATAACACTTTGTATTCTTTAAGCCATCCTCACATTGTTTTTGAGTTTCACCACAACACTTGCAATCTAGATTGCATTATTCCAGTTTTTGGTCCACAACTCTTAAACTGCCCTTCATCTGTTGACAACTTCAAGTCAAGTCATTATTACGTAGTACCTACTCTGTGCCAGCTACTGTACTAAGCATTGGAGATCGAGAAAAGCAAAAGACAATTTCTGCCTTCAAGCAGCTCATGCACTAGTGAGGGAGGCAGCGTGCAAACACGTATGTGCTAACTACTGTGGAACTTTACACAAACTGGATAAATTGGAGATAAGTCAACAGAAGAAACTAGTTTTAAGGGGTATCTGGAACATACACATCTGTGGGAGAAGGAATTTTAGGTGGGACTTATAGGAAGCTGGGGAAGGCAGGGGGCGGAGATGAGTGAGAGAATTCCAGGCATGGGGGAAAGTGGGCAGAGGCCACTGTCAGTGGATCAGAGCATGTAGGGTGTGGATTATGAAGGGTTTTGTATTTGTTCCTGCTGTCATGTGGGGAACTGGAGTTATTTAATGGGGAAGAAGGCAATGACATGGTCACAACTACTGACGAAGATCAGGTGAACAGCCCAGTGGAGAATGGGTTGGAGTAGGAAGAGACAAGGCAGGCAAAAAACCCTCACCCCCGCAGCTATTGCAGTAATCTAGGAGCGGGGTGATTGGAGAGTTTGTACTAGAGGAGAGAGAGGGATACATTCAAGAGAACTTTCAAAGGTAAGTGAGAGGGAGGAGTTGAGGAGGACACCTGGATTGTAATCCTGGGTGGCTGAAAGCATACCGTTCACAGTAATGTGAAAGGTAGGAAGAGGGTTGGGAAATGTTAATGACTTAAGTTTTAGACATGTTGAGTTTAAAATGTCTACAGGACATCCAGGTTGAAATGACTGATGAGTAGTTAGAGCTTGGAGGTTGAGAGAGATGTTAGGGCTGTATAAGTGACAATTATGAAAACCGAGAGAATTACATCCATGAGAGCTGATGAGATCAATGAGTGAAATAGTATAGAGGGAGAAGAGGGTCCACCACAGATCATTGAGGGACGCTTTTAATGTGAGTGGGCCTAACCTGGATAAAGATGGAGCAGATGAGCCTGAGAAGGAATGGCCAGTGGGGGGGAGGAAATTAGCAGAAGAGGGTAATTGACGAGATCAAAGGCTGTAGAGAGATGAGGAATTAGGAGGATTAAGAAAAGGTAATTAGATTGGGCAATTTGGTAATTTTAGGAGTTGGAAGCCAGATTTGAGCATTTAGAAGAGAGGAAACAAATAACTATACCTGACCTTGGGTTTAGTCACCAAAGAGCAGAGATATGTGGTTGGTGGGTGGCTATTGGGGGACACCTGGGGATGTTTGCAGGCAATAGGGAAGCTGCCAGGATGTGGGGAGAGATTGAAGATAAGGGAGAATAGAAGTGATAGAGGAAGCAGTCAGCTGGAGGATCTGGGATGGGATCATGTGTGCACAGAGGAAATCCATGTGACCCAGGGGTGAAGGAAAACTGATTTGTAGCTTCATCTTAGAGCATTGATGTGCACTCACTGTTTTATCCATAGTTGTACAACAGACACAACTTTAACTGGGGGTCTTCCTGACTTTTAAGCCACCTTTCCTGTCCTCCATGCCCCCAGAAAGAAACAGGCTCAGAGAGGGTAAGAGATGTACCTAAAGTCACACAGCTTATGAACCTGAGTTAGGACTATAATTGAGGTCTTTACCATACTGTAAAAGACTTAAGATTTCTCAACAGTGTTTTTAACCACAATGTTACTTTGGAGAGGTGATAATCAGGAAATATTCACTCCTTTATTGTGTTGGATACCGTAGGGAATACACAGAAGGTTATACGTTTTAACACTTTGTCATGTGTCTTACATAACTTACCTCATTTGATCCTCATAATCATCCTCTGAGGTAGGTGCTGTTATTGTCTCCATTTTTTTTTTCAGGAAACTGAGACAGATTCAGGGTAAGTGACTTGCCCAGGATATTACAGAGACAGTGTCTGAGGCCAGATTTGAATGAACTGATCCCAAATCCAACACTTATCTGCTATACTGTATCACTGAGCTGAGGACTTAAGGTGCCACACATTTTGAATTATGAGGCCTGCAATTTAGTCCATCCTTAATCATTCAGTATTTATATGTCTCTCTGGTACAAGGCAGGGAGGGTACAAAGGTAAAAGGGATTTAGCATCTAGTGGAGAAGAGAAATCATACACAGAGCCATGCTTTGGAGTAGAATACAAATCCATAAAACAGGAGGTGGCAAATCCCATCCATACATCCATCCTGATCTGACTCACCATGTCACTACCCTTGTCGTCTCTCACCCTGGTATTTTATAAAGACAGATCTGACCAGGTCAGTTTACTACTCTCAGATCTTCCCATTGCATTTAGGATAAAAATAATCTGGAATCAATGTTTCCACAGTGCCACCTTTCCAGCTTTATTTCATATTACTTTTATCCACTTCTCAACTCAGCCTTCTGTCCCCCACTACATTCCCACACGCATTCCCATGCCTTCTGGCATCTCATTTCTCTGTCAAAATCTCCAAGAACTTCAACTCCCAGGTTAGGTGCCATCTCCTTAACCCTCCTTGGTCCCCCCAGCCCAGTGTTTTCACCCTCTGATTTTCCTGGACCACTTTCATCTGAAGGGATGCTTTGTTCTTGTCACCCCCATTTTGTGTTATACCGATCTGTCTAGCAGATTAGAAGATCCTTGACAGTGGAGACTGTCATTTTTAAAATGTTTGTTCCAGCACTTAATGGAATGATGAATAAGTATAATAAGTGCTCATCTGTGAAATGGGAATAATAGCACCTGCATCGAAGGGGTGTTGTGAGGACCAAATAAGATAACTGTAAAATGCTTAGCATAGCCTGGCACACAGTAAGTGCTTTGTAAATATTGTTATTAGTTTAAAATTTGGGGCTTGTGAAGTAATAGAGAGTAAATAGTATTTTGCCTGATCTGGAAAAGGAAGTCATGAGAGGAGGATTTCTTTTTTACTCTGCCCTGCTTTTGTGATTTGGGGGGGTAGTGTTAACATTGTAGTGATGTCAGACTTTAGCCAGTGCTGCAGAGCATTCGTTGACTACACTTAGCTGCCAGTTGGGGGCTTGGAAGTATGAATTATCCACAGCATAACCTGACTTGACTATACCTAGAAGCTCATTATGGTGCCCCTTGGCCTTTTAAACTCTCCCAGTGAATTGGATGTTGTTTCCAACTCATTCAGCCAGTGTTGAGGCCCTGCTGTGGAGACCACAGAAGAAATGGAAGCCATGGTTCTGTGCCTGTAATTGTACAGTTCCATTGTGTTTCCTATTCTTTGTGGGGCGCTGTTTGGAAAGGGAGTGCTTCAGTGGTCATTGGACCGTAGTTTGAGCTTCATTTCCCCCTGATATTCCTGTGCCTTGTACAGATGGGACTGGAGGGTGACTGGGTCTTGCCCTTGTCTGTTTTAGGCTTTGGTTGATGGCCCATGCAGTGGTGTGAGGAGGCAGGCCATGCCATTTAAATGTATGCAACTTACGGACTTCGTGCTCAAGTTCCCACACAGGTAACTTTCTCTTCATTGTTTAAACAATATTTATCCGTTTGTTTAATTCAGAAGAACTTGGGGAAATTTCGTTTTTCTCTTCAGTAATATCTGTACATATTTAACTATCTTAAGACTGAATGATGTAAATGGTGGTGTTTGTTTATGGATTTTTCTTTTGCCACTGTAACACTGCAGTGTATTGGGTTCCTTTTCTTAGCTGATGTTTGGTCACTTTCTGAAAGACCATAAGACATTAAGAAAAGCATATGCTGGAGATGCATGTGATGATTATTTAGGGCTCTGAGAGATTACAGTCTTAACTGACATGCACTGGCCAGATTTATGTGGGCAGTCATAACCCTTGCCTCTTGTATTTTGTTTGTTTCATTGTGATACCCCACTTTCTCCATGTGTCATCTTTACCCAAAAGCAACTGGCCTGGTACCGCAAATACAGTGCTGCACACCCTTAGGAAGGGTCTTTAGATCTTCAGTAACAAAATTAGAGTGGATGCCTGGCAGCTGGGCAGTCCACTGATTGGGAGTCTTCACTGCCCCTGCCTGGGATTCTTCATGGGATTATAGTTGCTAGAATAAGATCATTTTAAGATTGTCCTTTCATTTTATAGCTGAAGAAACTGGACCAGGAAGAGGGGAGAGTGAGTTACCTAGGGGCACACAGGCTGGATTCAAATTCAAGTGTCCAGACCCCCAGACCCAGGGCTCCTTTCTGCTTGGCTTGGCTGCATTCTTTGAGTGGTTACTTTGCTTGAGTTTTGCCTGAACAACAGCACACAATTTTCCTTCTGCTTATGTGTCTAGTTCAGAAGACAGCATTTCACTGGCCATACCTCCCAGATTAAATGCTTTCATAAAAGTGTCACTGAGATGACACTTAGTTGTAACCCTGATTTTAGCTTGGTCAGAAGCCCCAGGCCATGTTGCCATTTGTCAGCTGGTTGATCAAGCCGCTTGTGCGTGTGCAAGATTGTGTGTATGTGTGTGACACTACTAGGCACAGGGTATATACAAGGCTAGTGAAGGTACTCATTGAAGAGCCAGCAGAGGATTCATGGCCTCCTGTACGGGGAGAACTCTGTCATTGTCTTCTCGGTCTGGCTCTGAGGGGCCTGCTCAGGGGTGTTGATGGACCTTGCATCTCCTTTGAGCAGGAAGGACTTGTTTTTAAAAGTTAACTCTCTTGATTCTGGGTTTGCTGTATAAAATGATACTTAGTCGGTGTTGAGTGACTAAGCCACAGTGAAGGACCAATTAGCCTGAAGATAGTTTTTAAAAAGAATATCTGTTGCTAAAGAGCTCTGCAGCATCAGGGCTAGTAATAGTTTAATATAAGTTCAAGTACAAGAAATCTGGAATATTGATTAATTTTGTCTTCTCTTTCTAGTGCTCGTCAGAAGTATGTCCGGGCTGCTTGGGAGAAAGAAAAGATCAATACAAAATGGAAAGCCACAAGATGGGCCAAGAAGATTGAAGCCAGAGAAAGGGTATTGATTGGGTGTTGGGTGAGGGGCTTCAAGAGTTCTCCTAACATCTTAGAGGTGTAGAAAAATTAATTTTTTATTTTCTCAACAGAAAGCTAAGATGACAGATTTTGACCGTTACAAAGTCATGAAGGCCAAGAAAATGGTAAGTGATAAGTTTTTTATGTTCTTAAAGTAATAGCTCTGTCAGGGATGTCAGTGCACAACCTTTCCACATGCTCTAAGGTAACCAAGCTACCTGATCTTCACAAACTGGGGCTGCCATTGGCTGTTTCTTAACAACTCATGGCATTTAGATGGGTGTAGGTCTGGGCTTCTGGAAGAGAACTAGGTCTGCCTTTTAAAATGTTACCGAATTGCACGTTCAGAAGTCCTTGTGGCCCAGTGACTGTATTCACGTGATGGCAGATTTATTCCAAGAATTCCTTTCCTCACATTTCTTATCATTAAGTAACATTCTTTCTTGTGAAGACCTTGGAGAGCTCAACTGTTGCTTGTTATAAGTGCACCCTCAGTTGGGAATTGGACCTTGCTGCCTTGGTTTTGTTTACATCCTGACTCTAAAGTGGATCACCTGGCATAATCTTTGCTGGTCTTAACACAGTCGGGACTTAACAGGATCCTTCCTGCCTTTGAGCCTTTCCTGTACATGTAAGGTAGATGAGCCGAGGACATTTGGGTGTGTAAATGGGGGCTCAGAAAACATTGAGCAAGCAGTGATTTCTGTCCTGTTGTAAAACTATTTCAGAGAAACCGAATTATCAAGCATGAAGTAAAGAAGCTCCAAAAGGCGTCTACCCAGAAGGGGTCTCCCAAGAAGGGGGCTGCCCAGAAGGCGCTGGCCGCAAAGGTTTCCGCCAAGAAGGTCCCCTCAAAGAAGGCTGAGGGTCAGAAGGCCGCCCCGGGCCAGAAGGCTCAGAAGGGTCAGAAAGCCTCTGGCCAGAAGGCCCCAGCCAAGAAAGGACCCGCCCAGAAGGGACCTGCCCAGAAAGGACCTGCCCAGAAAACAGCTGCTCCAAAGGCCAAAAAATGAGAGGCTGCCAGAAATCAAATAAAGGTTTTGCTACACACCTAGTGTCGCGATGGTTCTTTGTTGAGTTGGAGTTTAATCTCATGTGATGGAGAGCCAGCCCTTGTCACATCAGTTCAGATGACAGTTCTGCCGCCTCGCAGCTGTGTGACCCTGGGTGCATAACTTACTCATTGGCCCAGTTTCCTCATCCTTAAGACGAGGGCGCTTCTAGCTCTAAATTTATGATCCTAGCTTATCCAACGTAGAAAGGACATATTCGCCCATGGTGTGGGTATGTTCATCCTGAGGAGGGCTGGATGGAGGTGGATGGACAGCTGAGGCTCTTGACGTTGCTGAGTTTTTCAGGCAGTTGCCTGACTGGAGTGGACTACTTAACTAGTGAGCAAAGAAAAGCAGGTTGTGCTGTTGAATGATGCAGGTGTGCGATTGCGTGTTTTTCACATTTGAGATGGGTAAAGTGGTAGCTTTAAATAAGTAAGATTAAATAATGATCTGTTCAAAGTGTCTGGTTATAATGAACTGTCTCAAAATCCCCTTCAGACAGTCAGATCTTTAATATTAATTACCTAGCGTATGCTAGTGTGGTACAGTGGAGGAAGCGCCAGGTCCAGAGTTCAGAAGACATCATCTGAATTGAAATCTGGACTTGGACCCTTGCTAGCTGTGTGATGAGTTGCTTTACCCTGTTTGCCTCCGTTTCCTCATCTATAAAATGGGCTGGAGAAGGAAATGGCAAAACACTCTACTATCTGCCAAGAAAATCCCCCAAGGGGTCAGAAGGGAGATGTGACTGAACAGCTAGTCATAGGACAGAAGCCTGTTATGTGCTTGGCATTGGGTTTAGACAAAAATATCCCTGCTTTTCAAGATTTGTATTCCAATGTGTACGAATATAGACAAATGAGTGGATCCAATATTGTGCAAAATAATTTTAAGAGCATTAACGCTGAGATCAGGAGAGGTCTGCTGGAGTTGGCATTTGAGCTGTTGTGGAGAAGGCCTGGGATTTTAGGAGTTGTGTTGGGGGTGGTGTTGAGGAATGAGTTCCGGATAATGAAACCAACTGGGAAGGGGGGAAAGGCCTTTTTAGCAATGGAGACCAGTAAAGAGACTATACTGTCGTCAAGACTGTGGCAACAATTGTTCTAGAGCAGGTGTGTGAGAACTCCCAGCAGACCAAATGGAGCCAGAGGCAGATTAAAATTAATTGGAAAATGTTTAACAGACGTACAAGATGTTGAGTTAGCTCTGAACCCATTTGAGGTTACCTTGGCAAAGATACTGGAGTGGTTTGCCGTTTTCTTCTCCAGTTTGTTTGACATGACGAAACTGAAGCAAACAGGTAAGTGACTTGGTCAGGGTCACACAGTAACTGAGGCCAGATTTGAATTCAAGATGAGTCTTCCTGACTCCAGGCCTGGCTCTCTCTGCATTATGGCGCTGTCACCTATCTGCCACAGGCACTGCTAGATCGCTAGGGGAGCATCTGAGATGAAGGAAACCCTGAACTCTCAGTGTATATGCCAATGAGAGAAGTAAGGAGATACAGAATACGTATTAAGAGAATAAATTCAAAGTAGTAGTTTGAGGACACTAGCAGTTGAGGGCATCAGGAAAATCTTCAGGTAGAAGGTGTTGCGTCTTGTAGGAAGGTGAGGACGAAGGAGGAAGGACAGTCTGGAGAAGGGATAGTTCTTGCAAAGGCTGGCGGATAGGAGGGAATGCTGGTTTGGGTGAACCGCAGAGTGTGGGAAGAGTTTGGGGCAAGGTTGTAAAAGGCTTTGAGAGAAACAGGAATGTAAATTTTATTCTGGAGGCAATAAAAAGCTACTGGTGTTGGCATTATGGGGAATGAGGTGGTCACATCTGCATTGAAGGGACATCTTCCCTACACATTTTCTTATAGCACCACGGTATTTCATGGACCCCAATTTGTTTAGCTATTCCCCAATCAATGGATATGAAACTCAAGTTTGTTTCCAGTTCTTTGTGACTACAAAAAGTGCTGTGAATATTTGGTTTATGTGAAACCTTTCTTTTTGCCAATGACATCTTTATACTATATGTTATAGAACCTCCTTGTCATTGTCTCTTGGGATTCTGTTCTGGCACCTCTTCTCTTTGTAGTCTGCTTGGTGATCTCATCAGCTCCCATGGATTTAATGACCATCTCTATGCTGCCCACTGTCAAAGGAACTTTTCTGTCCCAGCCTCTAAGTTGATCTCCCATCTTGCATCTCCTTGCCATTACTGCCTTTCAGACATTTTAATTTGGAAGTTCAGTAATATTAATCAGCTCAACATGACCGAAACAGAATTCATTCCCTTTCCACCTTAACCCTCCCTACCTTCTACCATCCCTGTAACTGTAGAGGGCACCACCAATTCTCCCAGGCCCTCAGGCTCACAACCTAGGAGTCATCCTGGACTTCTCAATTCCTCTCCACCTCCATATTCAGTATGGTGCCAAGACCCGTCTATGTCACCTCTGCAGCCTCTCTCGAGTATGCCCCTTTCTCTGACGTGGCCCCCACACTAGTGCTGGCCCTCGTCACCTTATACCTGATTATTGCAATAGCTGCTAGTGGGTCTTGCCTGCCTCAAATCTCTTCCCACGCCAAGCCATTCTCCATTCAGCCACTAAAGTGATTTTCCTAAAGCACAGGCCTGATCATGTCACCGCTTCACTCAATAAATTCCAGTTACTCCCTACTTCCTGTGTACTTCCTGATTTCCCTGGCTTCAGTTAAGTTCCAACTAAAATCCCATGTTTCACAGGAAACCTTTTTCAACCTCTCTTAATTCTAGTGTCTACCCTCTCTTTTTTACTATTTTTTTTTCTGTATATAGTTTTTCAGTACATATTTGCTTGTCTCCCCCATTTGATTGTAAACTCTTTGAGGGCAGGCAGTCTTTTGCCTTTTTTGTATTCCTAGCACTTAGTACAGTGCCTGGCACGTAGTAGGTACTTAATACATGCTTATTGACTGACTCATCTTTGCCAATTTGCTGGCTGTGAAGTTAAACCACGGATTTATTTTGATTCACGTTTCTCTTATTGGTGATTTGAATAATTGTTTTGTGTAGTTGTTAATAGTTTGCAGTTCTTTTGAGCATTGTTCATATCCTTCATTTATCTATTGAAGGATAGATTTTGGTCTTGTATATTTCTGTTAGTTGTCTATATATCTTATATACCAGACCCTCATCAGAGATATTTGATACAAAAGTTTTTTGCCCAATTGATGGCATCCCTTCTTACCCTAGCTGCATTAATTTTGTTTATGCAAGAGCTTTTCAATTTTATGTAATCACAATTAGCTATTTTATCTTGTGTCATTATGTCTATCCCTTTGGTTTGGTTTGGTTTAGAATTTAGCCCATAGCCTTAATTGTGAAAGGTACTTGATCTCTCTCTCCTTTTTTGAATGGTATAATCTTTAATATCTAAGTCATGTATCCATTTTGAGTTTATCGTTGTAAGATGTTGGTCTAAACTTGGTTTCGGCGAGTTTTCCCAGAAATTATTAGCAACGTAGAGTTCTTTCTTGTTATTTATGATTTTGGGTTTATTGTACGCTAGGTTATTGTGTTCAGTTATTTCTGACTCGTTGTCTATTCCGGTGATCTGTTAGCAAATTTTTTTAAGCTAGTAGCAGATATTTTTGATGATTGCTGTTTAAAATATAGTCTGAGTGCTACTCTCCCTTCAATCCTACTTTTTTCATTATTTCTCTTAATCTAGATATTTTGTTCTTTTAAATAGATTTTGTTTTTATTTTATCTAACTGTAGAATACTTCCTCTGTAATTTGTTATAGTACTTAAGCTAAATTAGCTTAGATAGTAGTGCCATTTTTATTACATTGGCATATTTCAGCTGTGAGCACTGTTTATACCTTCAGTTAAGGTGTTATTTATTTCTTTAATTAAGTTACATTTTGTAATTATTTCTATACTGGTATTGAGTGATTTGGTATATTGGTTCCCTGATATTTTATGCATTTTGTATTTATTTTGAATGTGACTTCTCTTTCTCTTGTGGTTTTTGTCATTGCTATACAAAAATGTGGATTATAATAGATTTATTTTGTCTCCTGCTACTTTGCTGCAGTGATTGTTTAAATTAGTTTCTCTGCTAATTCCCTAGAATTTTTTAAGTGCTTCTTCATTTTGCACCTTTATGTCATCAGCAAATAGGGATAGTTTTGTTGCCTATTTGTCTTTTTATCCTTTTATTTTTAATTTTTCTCTTGTGTTATTGTTACCGCTAGTATTTCTAGAACTGTCAGATAATAGTGGGGAAAAGAACATCCTTATTTTACTCTTATGTATAAGGAAAGCTAATGTTTCATTGTTGCATATAAATGCTAGTTTTGGGGGGGGTTTTATAGAAATTTTTTAATCATTATAAAATGGCTCTTTTTATGGCTATGCTTTGTAGGGTTTTAGCATAAATAAGTGTTGTACTTTGTCAATGGCTTTTTTTCTGCACTTATTGATGTTTTTGAGTGTTTTTGCTTTTTAGTATGATTTTTAATTGATTTTCAAATGTCAAACCATGCTTACCTCCTAAATATTTCTCATTAACAATATTATCCTATAGCTCTTTTTATTTGCTTTCTTCCTGGGTTTAGATATTAAGGTTTTATTTGTCTCTTAAAAGAAATTTGGTAGAGAGACAACATGGTGTGCTGGCTATGGAGCCTGCCTTGGAGCCAGGAAGGTCTGGGTTTAAGTCTTCATGCAGACATTGAATATGTGATCCTGGGCAAGTTACTTAACTTCTCAATGCTCTGGGCAACCATCTAAGACTGTAAGTTACAGAGGTGCCAACCTGCACTGGTAGAGGGAGTTTCCTTGTCTTGGCATCCCCTTATACAATTACATCACAGGTCCAGTCTTTATCTTCTTTCTCCAAAAGGAGTGTGGTAGAACCTGTGTGCTTTGTGATAAATATTTTCCATTAACCTCTCCATAGGGGATTCATCCAACTTGATGGAAGCATTTCCCTTACAGACTGGGTGTCTCAGGGGTACCGGTGTGCCACTTGTGTTTTTCCTCTGTTGTATCTAAGCATCATAAGATCTACAGCTTTGAGGAATGTGAGATACCATGCAAGTCAACTGTCAGGTGAAACTGAGGCCCAGAGAGGGGTAAATGACTTGCCTAAAGTCACACAGGTAGTCACTCACCTTCCATTATCATGCCCAGGAGGAGCTAAGCCATTCCACTCTGAACCCCATCTCTTCTTCAGCTAAGCCACTTGAGTCCAGTCTCCAGCCTGCCTCCTCCCACTTCCACCTCTTGGGCTGGAAACTGTCATAAAATCAATGTTACCATTTCTTCTGGAAAGGCTATGTCAATTGTGTCAACCTAGACCGGTGGATCCCAACATTTTTCCCCAGGAACCCCTTTCAACGGGAAAAAAAAAGTTGTAAACTCCCAGGTAATTTAATATGCCACTCATAATATTCTTTTATATTAATTCATTAAGTGCTTATAATAAAATGATAACTTTTGCCCCCAAATTTCTGAATTAAAAATTACAATATGTAATTATAATAATAAAACATAATATTTCATTCTAATTTTGAAGACAAAATATAAAATTAAGAACTAATTATAAAGCAATTAAGAATATTTTAAGTGGGACATTCTCCAAGAATTAAGTAATCTAGCAAGACTGAATATGCTTATTATCTTTAAAACTCCATATTTTCTTTATTTTACAAATTCTGTTGAAAATAAGTAACTGTTAAAATGAAATGAGTACAACTTGGAAGATGTTTGACATAATGTAGTTATCATGTATAACTTAATTTTGATGCTTGACTTTTTTGTTTGAACAAAGTTTGGCTCAACACCAGACAAACAGTCTTAAATTTGGTTCTGCTTTGAATATATTTTTGTATTTTTATTTAAAACAAGAATAAAATGAAAGTGCTCATACAAATATGTGCAGGAAAATGGAAGAAAAATTTTGCAAGCTTGCTGAGAGATAGAAATTCATTTGAAATATTTTGGCAACCTAACCAATTGTCAAAAAATGAAAAGCTAGTTATATAAAATATTTAACTTTTCCACTGGCTAATGACAAGGGCATGTTAAACAATAAAAGTACTTCAAGTTCAATTGCATATATTGTTTCATTTTTAACAATATATAAATTAAGCTTTTAGAGAAAGACTGTCTTCAGATATGACTTTCTTCTCTTCTGTCACTGGCATACTGGCTGTACACCCTTGTAGAAACTCTACTGAATAACTGACCAGCGTCGCCAACCAGTTCATTTGAAAAGTTGCCAGATGGAAGAATAGTAACATAAATAGTAACATAAATGGAGGATAAATTTAAGTTTGGAAAACAGACTTAATACTTTAATGAGAGGCAAGATTCCAGTGCTTAGCACAGTGCCTGGTCCATAGTACGTGCTTAACAAATGTTTGTTGATGGATAAAAGATAAGGTTTGTTTCTGCAGAATTTTCGTAATGGTCCATGGTAGTTTTCAGATGACTTATAATGTGCATGACCAACAACCATGGTCTTCAAACAGCTTGACATTTGCGCTGTAAGAATAAAAGCATTTGTAACATCCTGATCACATGATTACACTGCTGAGGAAATATGATTACTGAGTAACCAAGGACAAGGGAGCTAATCTGCAATGTACAGAACACAAATGAGGATGTATGCATGCATCTGATGATTTATTGGGAATCAGATTGCATTCAAATGTTGAACCTTCATGGTGGTTTGGAAACAACTTGATGACATTGAGAAATTACAAGAAGACGTTATGCTTAAGTCAGAAGAGGTCAGTTTGATGTGATTACTGCACAGAATCCAAAGTCATTGTGGACAGGGTCATGAAGGTTTTGAATCACTGCAGAAACAAACCTATAATGCTTCAAATACATGCGCATATTATTGCAGAGGAAAAATGTATCAGGCATAATTGGCAGTAATTTACTGTTTAAGGCACCATTAAGTAAATTTTATTGTGAATCCCTTGGACCATTTATCATGAACCCACCGTTAAATGGGAACCACTCACCTTGGCCCTATTTCACTCTCCATCTCTGTGACTTCCCAGAACAGGAAAAAACCCTTCTTTGACTACCCCTTTCCCTATGTATGTTGTCTCCTCCTAAGAATGTAAGCCCCTTTGAGGGCACCTATTTTTTTGCTTTTGTACTTGTAGCCCTAGAACTAAAACTTAGCACAGAGCCTAGAACATTGTAAACATTGAATAAATGCTTTTTCATTCATTCATTCAGTACTCAAGGTCAAGTGCTTTTTCTACCATACTGGCTGCCTTTTGTCTCATTGCCTAGCTACTTTTTAGGTCATGCGTGTCTTTGGTAATGTCCTTTATTCTATGTCTTCCATGAAAGTAGTTCAGATGCAAAGTAAGTTTTTTTTTTTAAAGAGTTAATAGTTTTTATCCTAGGTCCCTTCTGGGTTTAAATCTCTGATCCTGTGATTTGTAAGCAGTAGGGAAAGACTAGGGTTACAGGGTTGTTCTTTGCCTTCCTGTGGAGTACAAGCACTTCAGCTCCTCCTGGTGGCTTTTTCATCCTGTAATATGCAGAATTTTAGGTGGAAAAGAATTTATTACTTTCTTTTTCATTTTAATCTACATAGCATCTCATGTGTTAAGTCCTTTTCTCTCCACTGACACACCTACCATCCTAATTCATCCCTTCATCACCTCTTGCATAGACTATTGTAATTGTCTTTTAAAGTTTTTTGTTATTATTTTTTGAGGCAATTGGGGTTGTGACTTGCCTAGGGTCACACAGCTAGTAAGTGTCTGAGTCCAGATTTGAACTCGAGTCCTCCTGACTCCAGGGCTGGTGCTTTATCCTCTAATATGGCTTCTTGCCTCCTCTCCCCACTCCATCCAATCCACCCTCCATTCAGCTGCCAAGGTGGTTTTTCTTTTTTTCCCCACTTAATAGTATTTTCTTTTTTTGCAATTACATGTAAATAGTTTTCAACATTCACTTTTATAAGATTTTGAGTTCCAAATTTTTTTCTCCATCCCTCCCTCCCTTCCCCCACTTCCCCAGGATGGCAAGCAATCTGGCTATACATGTATAATCATATTAAATATATTTCCACATTAGTCATGTTGTGAAAGAAGAAACAGAACAAAAGGGAAAAACCATGAGAAAGAAAAAAAAGGAGAACATAGTATGCTTTGATCTGCATTCAGACTCCATAGCTCTTTCTCTGGAAGTGGATAGCATTTTCCATCATGAGTCTTTTGGAACAGATCATTGCATTGCTGAGAAGAGCTAAACCTATCACAGTTGGTCATTGAACAGTGTTGCTGTTACTGTGTACAATGTTCTCCTGGTTCTACTCACTTCACTCAGCATCAGTCCATACAAGTCTTTCCAGGTTTTTCTGAAATCTGTGCTCATCATTTCTTATAGAACAGTAGTATTCCATTATATTCATATACCACAACTTGTTCAGCCATTCTCTATCCCCTCAATTTCCAATTCTCTGTGCCATCACAAAAAGAGCTGCTATAAATATTTTTGTGCATGTGAGTCCTTTGCCCTTTTTTATGATCTTTTTGGGATATAGACCTAGCAATGGTATTGCTGGATCAAAGGCTATGCACATTTTTATAGTCCTTTGGGCATAGTTGCAAACTGCTCTCCAGAATGGTTGGATCAGTTCATAACTCCACCAACAATGCATTAGTGTTCCAATTTTTCCACATCTCCAACATTTGTCACTTTCTTTTTTTGTCATATTAGCCAATCAGATAGGTATGAGGTAGTGCCTCAGAGTCGTTTTAATTTGCATTTCTCTAATCAATAGTGATTTAGAGCATTTTCTCCTATAACTATAGATAGCTTTAATTTCTTCATCAGAAAACTGCCTGTTCATATCCTTTGACCATTTATTAATTAGGGAATGACTTGTATTCTTGTAAATTTGACTCAGTTCTCTATATATTTTAGAAATGAGGCCTTTATCAGAGACACTGGTTGTAAAAATTGTTTCCCAGCCTTCTGCTTTCAAGGTGATTTTTGTAAGGTGTGGGTCTGACCACGTTACCCACCCTTCTCCCGACTTTGCTCATTGAGCTCCAATGGCTCTCTCTAAACTCCAAGATCACATCTAAGGTCCTATGTTAGGCATTTAAAGCTTTTCATCATCTGGCCTCTTCCTGTGGTTTATTCTTCTTACTCTGTACTCCTCTCCACACACTCCATGTCCAGCTACCTTGGCCTTCCTATCTCAGTGTCTTGGCATAGATTGTCCCCCATGCTTGGAATTCTCTGCCCCTTCATCTCAGTTATTGCTTTCCTTAGCTTCCTTCAAATTTAGCTCAAATCTCACCCTCTTTGGGAGGTCTTTCTCAATGCCCCCAGTTGCTAGCATCCTCCCCTTTCAGATTACTTTCATCTTATATCTTGTATGTGCCCAGTTATTTACTTACTGTCTTCTCCATTAGAATGTGAGTTCTTTAAGGTCCGGGAATACTTTTTTGTGGCCTTTCTATGTTACCCCTCCCCCCTTACCATTTAGCACAGTGCCTAGCTACAGTAGGCACTTAATGAATGCTTGTGTGACCAGCAACAGGTAAATAGCAAAAATATCTGAAGAAAAATGGATGAACCTTTGCAAGGTTTTAATAATCATTGCTCACATTTCTGTCTTGTAGGGGAAAGAATGTCGGATTTGAAGTCATGAGACATGGATGCAAATTTGGTTCTGCTGTTATCTTTCTAGTTATCTAGGGTCACAACCTCACCGGGAGACTAGACTCTTGGTTCTCACTTCCCAGGCCCAATCGGTTGCTGATTCTCATTTCTAGTTGCACAGCATCTTTCTCATGTGTCCCCTTCTCTGCCCTTGGACTACCCACACTCTTGTTCAGGTGCTTATCCCCATTTTCTTGGACTATTGCAATGACCTTCTAAATGGTCTCTCCCTGTTCCAGTTTGTCCTCCATGCAGCCACCAAAGTGGTTTTTCCTAAAACTTACATCTGACCGTGGGACTCTTCTTTCAATAAACTCTCCTGGCTCCCTGTTATCTCTAGGCATATAAACTCCTTTGTTTGGTATTTATAGACCTGGCTAAAAGCTTGCCTTTCCTGCCTCGTTACACCTTGTTCTCACCTACACAATGGAATGGCCAGCCATCCTGCTTATCTTCATGGCTGGCATTCATCTCACATCTCCATGTTTTTGTATTGGTTGTCCCATTATCTAGAAGGCGCTTACTTCTCATGTCCCCCTCTCAGAATTCTTGGTTTCCTTCAAGATAGCTCAAGCATCATCTTCTGTATGAGGTTTTCCTTGGTTTCTACAGCTACTACTGGGTTTTCCATTATATTCATATACTACAACTTGTTCAGCTCTTCCCCATCCCCTCAATTTCCAATTCTTTGTGCCACCACAAAAAGAGCTTTTCTCCTTTCTATATATACACACATGTAGTGGTGAGAAGGAGATGCTGTGGTCAGCAGGGCTGTACATCCACTCCTATTCCTCCCCACCCCCCAATACCGACTCTGCCCAGATGGGTTTCCCGGATATAAAAGACCCTTCTCCACTCTAGGAAATAATATCAAAAGATGCAGAATTCTCTTTTTTTAATTTCTGAGCCCCCAGTCAGAGCCAGCACTTCTGGCAAAATACCTCAGTGTTAGATCTTCGTCTCTTCTCTGGAGAAGGTTCCTTCTTACTTGCTTCCTCCCAGCTATATTCTCAGTAATTCTATCCCAACTAGAAAATACTGGTGGTTAACACTATTTATAAACATCTTTCCCCTCTACTTCTCTTTGAGCCTTTCAAGTGAAACCTGGAGAAAAGTGGTGCTCAAACTATTGTTGCCTATGGAACAGCATTTTTCGCTGTGAGGAATCACAGAAGCATAAAATCATAGGTTTAGAGCTAGAAGGAACATTGGGGACCATGGACTATAACTCTAACATTTTACTGATGAGCAGTTTAAGGCACAGAGAACTCAAATGACTTGGTTAAGGACACACAGCCAGTAAGTTTCTAGGTGGGATTTGAACCCAGCTATTCACTATACCATGCTGCATTTTTTCTGAATCATGGCACACTGAATGTTTACTTTGGCAGCATTCTGGGAGAGTTAGGAGATATGTACGCACAATTTCCCTTCAATAAAAGCGGTCATTTTTGCTGAATATGCAAATTCAAGGTCTATTGTGTTTGGAACTTAGTTCATATGCATACTACAGGAGCTAGGTAAGCAAAATTGCATTAAAATTATTTAAAAATTTTCTTTTACCTGCGATAATAAAAATTGAAAAATTTATGGCAAAACTCATGGCACACTGGTGGGCCGTGGCACACCTTTTGAGCATCATTGCTGTAGGATGACTTACAGTCATTCCTACATACAGCTAAGTGACTCTAATCCAAGTTTCAAGTTGATAGTTGTCTAATGATAATATGTTACTTTTGGGGAGTTGTTTTGTTTTCTTTCCTTGAAACCTGAAAAATTCTCCCAACTCCTGAATTACGCACTATCACTTGAATTTAAAGTAAATGGCTTTAGCTATTTCTCCTCAGACAGACGTTGAAATGATGTTTATGAGAGTAGAGAATCCTTCATGAGCAGCCAGAAGACGTTGTGCCACGTCCCTGATCTTACATTTATAATCTCTGAGACCTTGGGCAAGTCAGGCCCCAGTGCTGTCATCTGTAAAAGAAGAGGATGGCTTGGATCAGATCTGGGCCGCCGGGTGGTGCGGTGGATAGAGCACTGGGCCTGGAGTCAGGAAGACTCATCCTCAATTCAAATCCAGTTTCAAACGCTCAGTAGCTGTGTGATCCTGGGCAAGCCATTCAATCTTTTTTGCCTCCATTTTCTTATCTGCAACGTGAGGTGGAGAAGGAAATGGCAAACTGCTCTAGTATCTTTGCCAAGAAAACCCTCGGTGAGGTCACAAAGAATCAGATACGACTTAACAACCCCATATCTGGCCATGTGTTAGGTCAAAGCACTTCACCTGGAGTCTGTGAACTTGTTTTTAAAAAGATTTTGATAACTCTATTTCATTGCAATTCATTTCATTTGTAACTCTATGTATTTTATGTGTTTATAGAACATTGTTCTGAGAAGGGGTCTCCAGGGTTCAGAAGACAACCGAAGAGGGGGCCAGGACATAAAAAAGTTAAGAAAGCTTAGAGCTATGGGAGATTTTAGGGACTGGCTAGTCCGAGGATTCTTAACCTTTGTTGGGCTACGGAGCCCTCTGATGGTCTGGTGAAGCCTGTGGGCCCTTCTTAGAATTATATTTTTTAAATGCATAAAATAAAATGCAGAAGATTACAAAGAAAATAAATTCTATTGACATATAGCTACCAAAATATAAAGAAAAACCAAATTAGCAATCTCCTGAGTAAGTACCTTTATAAGTCTAAACCTAATATCTTAGCTATTAAAAAAAAATCTGTGTCTGCAAAGGAGCAAAGAAGATAAACCTACAGAGCCGACGCAAGGGTTAGAAGCAAATCTGTTTGGAAAGTCCACCACCAGGTGGGGCTCTGAGCCGCTGCAATTCTAGCTACTTTGACAAATGGCCCCCATGGTTCGTGGAAGCTGCACTGATGTGGCTTAGGGGCATGTCACCTTCATCACCCTGGCTCTCCACAGTAACCTGGATCTCTTGGCCAGCCTGGGGGCGTGCAAAGATGCTTCTCAGTTAATGAGCTGAGCGAGAATAGGAACCGACATTTAGATAGTGCCTCAGAGTTTATAAAACGTTTCACAGACGTGAGCTCATTCGCTCCTCCCAAGGGCCTGTGTGAAGCAGGTACTACAGGTATTAAGGTCTTCGTTTTGCTGATGAGAAAAGTGAGGGTCCGAGAAGGAAAGAGACTTGCTCAAGGTCACAGAGCTGGTCAGCTTGAGAAGCAGGATTTGTAGAGTCACAGGCTACCAGAATTTATGGCTGGGAGGGACCTCAATGGTCATCCGACCCAAGCCAAATTCAGAGGTCCTCTTGCCTTGACACTAGCTTGCTACAGACCCCATCACATTGCCTACTCCCGGGGCGGAGAGAGGGTAGGCTTTCTTGGCTCGTGAGGGTGACTTTGGAGCCTTATTATTGTATTCTATCATATTTAACTCTCAGGCCTTAAAGCAATTGATTAGCCATGAAAAGTATCCCTCTGAGAAAGAGCGATATAATGTCTGAGCTAGAGACAAAAAGGGATTGGCCTGGAGCCACAGAGTAGCTGGACCGTTGGGCGATGCTCAGTCTCCATGTTGCAACATAGACAAGAAATGAGAATGATAAGCATCAATCAATAATCGTTGCTGACAGGCTGAATGATTGCTCCCTAGGCTCAAAGCAGAGATCTCACTAGGAATTCTGGCAAAGGGAGCACCTTCAGTTAAATGGCGGCAGGGGAGTGTTGAGGAAACCCTTTCCCATACATGGATGGGGTGGGCTGGTGATAGGGGCTGTGGGAGCTGGGGATATTGAAGAACTGGGAGACCAGTGTTAGGAGGGAGAAGGGGGAGGCTTGGAGAAGACTGCAAGCTAAGAGTAGGATTCACTGGGGAGGAAGGAAATGAACCTGGAGGGCCACAGATGACAAAGATCTGGGCAGCGTGGAGTGGATTTTAAAGTAGAAGTGGTGACTTCTGAGTGACAGTGGCAGAGAAAGTATCTGGAAGGGGTAGTTAGGAGCAAGCAAGGAGGATGCCAATTCCTGCTGCTGGCTATATATGACAGGCGACGGATGGATGGGACCATAAGGACTAACGGACAGAAGGCCAAGTTCTCTCCTTTAGCTTCCATTTTCTGTTCCAAGGATGAGAGTGGCTATTGTGTTGGAAGGGCCAGAACAAAAATGACTCACCCTGGGAGGTGGAACCCTAGATAAACAAGCAGATAATATGAGAGTATCTAGCTGCCCTGGATGAGTTCAATAAAAGACTCAGGCTAATTACTTCTCAGGAGACTGAAAGAGCTGGCCAGTGTGGTTACTGTGACATTGTCAGTGACATCTGAAGGATCACGGGGAATGGGAGAGATACTGAGATAAAGAAAAGGGCAAATGTGGTTCCGATTTTCAAGGAAGGGAGGAGAAGGGGGTCTGTAATCTATAGGGCACTGAGCTTAAAATCAATTCTTTTTTTTTTTCAGTTGGGCAATGGGGGTTAAGTGACTTGCCCAGGGTCACACAGCTAGTTAAGTGTTATGTGTCTAAGGCCGGATTTGAACTTAGGTCCTCCTGAATCCAGGGCCGGTGCTCTATCTACTGCGCCACCTAGCTGCCCCCTTAATATCAATTTTTGCAAAATTTCAGAGCGTCTGTAGCAGGCGGTTGATCAGGAAACCCTGATGAACATATGAACGTCTTTCTCCCTTCCCCCACCTCCTATATTATTAAAGAGATGGCTAGTTAGCATCTGGAAAAGGAGGTGTGGAGTCATTGAGAATAGATCATGCCATTTTCTTTTTCTTTTTTTTTTTTTGACAGGATTACTAAACTGGTGGGGCTGGTGATTATTGTCGATAGAGTTTACCTGTGTAACTTGCTTTGTCATGCCCATAAGAGTTGCCATGGAAACTCAGGACTTGGGAAATTGGTTTCCTAGAATTTCATGTATTTAGAGGACCTCCCACTTGATCAGGACTACCTACCCAGAATCCCAGGTGCTTTTGAAGGTGTCAGAGTTGATGTGCAAGATATAGGTTGGGTGGGATTCATAATCTCAGGCTATTTATCATGGGAAAAATATTGGGGAGTGTCATATACATGGATAACAGAAAATAGACCCAATGGCTAATTAACAATTTGGATCCCAAGACATCCTAAAGGCCAAAAACTCATTGGGATGGTTTAGTGGTGTGGTCATTTGGACAAGCTGGAAATGGTGAGTGTGAGATTCTTGATTCTGGTGGTCACTGCATCTGTATTCACAACCGATTTCAAAAGGATAAAAGTAACAAGATATAATTCCATCCATTTACGAGCCATAATTTGTCATCAAGATGCCCACTGATGGGCAATTCAGGCTTTATTCCATGGTATTTCTGCCAGAGTCTGAGGTGCAAGCCAAGACATCTTCTTATCTCCCTGTCACAAGTCCTGTTGGTTATGCAAAACCAAACCACTGGACAGCTCCAAAGAGAAGGGCAGCCTATGGGGGGAGGGCCACTTTTTTCTGGACCATCCCCTGGCATAGAAATAGAATGTCCCAGGAAATTCCACCCAGCTGTCTCCTTTCATAAGGATTTTTTTCAGACCTCTGGGGGCAAGTGATGACCTCGACCTGGGGAGGAGTTTAAAGTGACCAGGGTGATCCAAATGTTAATAAAGGAAGCTCACAGGGCTGTCCCTGAACACAGGACTGTAAGGCTTGAGAGAGAAAGGATTCAAACCCATGCACTGCCACTAATATACTCTGTGACTTCAGGCAAATTCCTTTCCCTGTCTAGGTCTCAATTTCTCCATCTGCAAAATGGGCCAGTCACTTATTTTCTGTGAATCTCAGTTTCCTCATCTGTAAAATGGGAGGGTTGGACTTGATGACCTTCAAGGTCCCTTGTAGTGCTAAATCTATGAGCCTCTGACTTTATTTATTTTGTACAATGCTTAGGGTTGAGAAATTGCCACTGGGAAGCACAAAGTCTAGAGAATTTCCCCCAGTGACCCATGTTCTGATTCCCCAAGCATTTTTGAGAAAAGAGATCCTAAAACCCTTTTCTTTTTCACCTTGGCCTTCTCTTTCACATAAGCCTCTCCTCTATCTGCAGAGAGATGCTCAAGATTCAGACAATTCCATTGACTTGCCCAGGGTTAGGAAGTTTCGGAGCTGAGATTAGAACTCGGGTCTTGCCTTACTCCAAGACCTATACCTTTCATGACACTATACTAACTCCTTGGGGTGCCTTTAAATAGCTTCCAGAGCTATAAGCATGGATTTTGGAGTGGCCTGGGGTCAGGGGACTTAGTGGGGCACAGCCACTGCACTCAGGAAGCATGTTCTGGAACGTCATTTTGGGCACCCTCTAAATTTTGGAACCCTGGGACAAAGCCCCAGCAGGGTTACCCTAGTTATGGCTTTGTCCACAGGTAGCTTATGTATAAAGGAGTGACCAGATGTACGCTGCACACAAGGATGGCATGATAAAAGCAGGAGCCTCAGAGGCACGTGAACAGAAAAGTATTTGTATCATAATAGAGTTCAAAGTGAAATGAATAAAGCCCTGGAAATCAGAGAGAGGAGACAAGAAAATTGCAAACGCCCAGTTAGCAAGACAGTCCAGCCAGGGACAAATGGGGGTGGGGGTGGGAAACTTGGCTCCTTTCCCTGGCTGGGGAATGAAGTAGCAGCACGATCTGAACCAGGAACACTGATTTCCAGGAGCAAGCAAGCATCACAGCGACCGGATTTTCTTCAGTGTGGTTCGAGAAAGATGGAATGCCTGTTCTCTTGGTCAGTATCAGGGTCTGGGTTTAGGGGCCTTCTGGAGCAGAAAGATTTAAAAAAAAATAGGGGAAAAAAGAGAGACCAGGCCAAGCTTCAGCTCGTCAGCAAGTATGGAGTTTTTGTGGAAGACTCCTTTCCAAACCACAAGCCTGGAAGAGAAATGTTTTACTTAGTCATTTAGCTTCCTTAATGTTAATGTAAATGGCTCAGGCAGCGAATGTGTACTGTTCTCCTCCTTAGCCCAGAACAGACATACTCCCCCAACTGCATTTGGGGATCTGTCACAATGATTGGCTCGATAAAAGGCAGAAGAGAAGTCACAGACTCCCTTCCATTTGCCTGGTGGTTAAAACCTCCTCTGCTTGGGAGTATTAAGTATTTCTTCTCTACCCCTCCCTCACCCAACCCCGCCCCCCCCCAAAGCCAACCCAGACATACCACACATAAGGTTGGAGTATCTAGAGCTGAAGGGACCTGAGGAAACTGAGGCATGAAGGGGCTTGCCAAGACTCAGTGGGGACCAGGAATTTTTGCAAGTTCTTCGAAGTTATGCTTAGAAAGTACAGAGTCCAGTGGAAAGAGAACTGGATTTAGATTCAGAAGATGTGGGTTCGAATCCTGGCTTTCCTATGCACTAGCTGCTTTGTCTTGGGCACACCCCGTAATTTATCTGGGTCGGTGTCCTCAGCTGTAAAATGAGGGGACTGATCTAGGGGTTCTGGCAGGGGTCTCTTTGAGCTCCAAATCTATATAATCCAGTGGATCTTCCTTCCTCTGAGACTGTAGACAGTGTAGTAAGTCCAGATGGCCCTGGACAAATGCCCAGGTGTCCTTTGGGGCTCTGCCCTCTGGTTTTTATGGAGAGATGATAGGAGGGATTGGGAAGAGATCCTCCTGAGGAGAAACAAGCAAGCATTCAGGTCAGAGTCTAAGCACAGCCAGAGACATAACTAGGGGTGGACAATTGGGGCTTTGCCCCAGGGTGCCAAGCTTAGAAAGTTCAACCAGAATTTGCAGTACTTCAATAGCAAAGAAACTACAAGTCTTAGGATCTAGTTAGTGAGAATATTTAGTGGAAATATGAAGCTACTAGATGCTGGGTAAGTACCTCCACCCAACTCTCTCCACACATGTCCCCAGCTCTCTGTGGTCCCTCTCCGTAGGACGGTATCCTGCCAACCCCAGCCTGAACTGAGGGAGCGATTTATGCTGTTTTCCGCAGGTGTGGAATGTGGTATTGACCTTGACACAAAAATCATCAGTTATGGCTCTGCTCCCAACCCAGCTCAAATTCAGAATAGCATCCCAGAGTCCATTCTATTCTGCTGGGTGACCTTGTATTTTTTTTTTCCGGTTCTTTCCCTGTTTTCCCCAAAGAGATCCTTCCAGAAGTCTCTAATAGTCGGCTATCCAATGTCACTCAGATTAAGTCTCTCTTTAAATTTGTTAGCCCAGTTTTCCTCCACACTGAAAAACAGCTGAAAATAAAAGCCAGATGTATCCATACTTCCAGGAGCCAGCTGACTACAGTATTGAGACACGTGGGATGAGGCCTTGGGAAGGAATGAGAGGATAAACTTTAAATGTTATTTGGATCCAAAGTACATGTAGGAGAATGTGGAAATTCCTAGCTCCAGAGTCTGAGCTGAGCACTGTGGGACCCCAAAGGAAGTCAACTGCCCAGGGCTGTTACCCTGTTACCCTTGGGCAACTTGGTCTGTACCCCATATGCTGGCATCCTGGGAGGAGGATTGTGAGTTCTCTCCCTTCCCATTTCTCAGCGACAGACACCAGACTGCCTGCTTCCTTACCCAGGCCCTGCCTGCCCCACTTCTTAGGACGTGCCTTTCATTTTCCAATATTCAGCGTTCTCCTGAAGAAATAACTTCTCACTCCAAGACTGGCTACTCCTTCTCTTATGCCCTCTGACATACAGGCATCATAGGATCATATGTTCAGTTCTGGAAGGGATCTTAGAAAGCATTTAGTCCAATCCCCTGTTTTACAGGTATAGAAACTGAGGACCAGTACGAGGTCGTGACTCCTTCAAAGTGATACTGAAAGGGAATAGCAGAACTGAGATTCGAATCCAGGCCCTTTGATTCCAAATCCAGCGCTTTCCCCAGCCAAAGGGTTCGGTCTTTCGAACTCTAATCCTACTGTTATTGGGGAGAGGCTTCTAGTCCCCACATTCTAAGATTGGAACTGAATAGACTGGCTGAAGAGAGTAAGCTCAGCATTTGGTAACAGGGCATATCGATCAGTGGTGGCCAAGACGGCCGTGGAGTGATGTGACCAGTAGGGGAGCCCATGATGGAATGAGACAGGGAGCAGTGACCTGGGCGACAACTGGGGCACAATGCCTGGGCACAACTCCAGAAGAAAACAGCACTTTGAAGGGCCAGGATGAGAAACACGGTGTCATGGCTGGAAGACATCAGCAATCCTGCAGCGTTTTAGATCTTGGTGTATGATTCCAACGCATGTCTCTCCTTTCCATCCCTGCTGCCATCAGTGGTGTGTGTATTTGTGGGAGAGAGAGTCCCAGATTTATGGAAGAAATGTTCTATTGCTACTTTTCTTACTTTGTTATTTTTATTAGATGTTTCTGCTTGGAATTAGTCGGGTCCTCTGGCTCACTAGAAAAAAAAAAGCAAACACATTGGTGGGGGCTCATGAATCCAATTATTGAGTGGACAAAACCCTCAGGATATCTTGAGCCTGGGGCGACTATTCTGGGGGTCCCAGTTGTGAGAGGGAGGTATCCTGGGTAATACAAGTAGAAAAGAAGTTACAAGCCTTGAGGACCCAAGATCATCCCTAGCCAAAACAGGCAAAATGAGTCTGGACTATTTCCCCACTGTGTGTCAGGATACTTTGCTGTATCACTCGTGGGGAGCCAGTGTTCTCATGCTTATTGCTGCTCATAAAATGGATTTGAAGAAAGCATTTGATAAAACTGGGACCTTAAGCTATTCAGGACATTTTTTCTCCTGGTTCATTACTAGTATCTGAGACTAGCAGAATATAACACTAAAATCTGGATAAAAGAACCCTGGGGCAATATTTTTTATAATTGAAAAAAATTTTCCACATAATAAAATGAGAAAAATCTAACCCCAAAAGGCAACCTTAAAATACCCAGAGTAAGGGAAAAATAGTAAAATAATAAGATGCTGGAACAAAAGTGCTGCTACTCTCAAACAGTGGACTAGACAGAGGCCTGGGGTCTCTACTAAAATAATTCTCAAGACACAGGTGAGGAATACCAAACCAATAAAATCTTAATACATCTTAACACTGAACAGCAGTTTTCACACATTAGGAGCAGAACAATTGAAAACAACCATAGGACGGAGTGGAGAGCCCTGGATTTGGAAGTGGAAGGCCTGGGTTTGATTATTTCCGTCACCCGGGGCAAGAAACTCCAGCTGTGCCTCAGTTTCCTCTTCTGCAAAATGAAGAGGATGGATTAGATAACCTTTCAAGTTACCTAACTCTACCTGTTCCAGTGCTGAATTGTGGTTTAGTGTGTTGTGTTTCTGAGAGGCATTTACGTTGTGAAATAGGACTATGGGATGAGGGAAGGAAGATCCAATTCCATCTGCCTTTGAGGTCTTATTCCATTTGACTCCCTTTCTCACACTGTCCATTCTAGTCAATCAATCAATCGGCTGCTTTTCTTACTTATCCCTCTTGGAATTCCTTAGTGCCTGGGTGAGCCACGGGCACCCATTTCTTTCCCAATTCTGCTCCTGCTTCTCCAGACTTCTCTACTTTCCCAGCAATTTTCTTCCCCTGAAGGGTCTCCATCCCTGTGATTTCCTCTTTCCCTCGGTGAGCTCCAAATTGGAAACTCCATTGAGGCAGTGCCTAGGCCCTCCATGTTCATTTCTCTCCCAGCTCTGCTCCTCACTCTCTGGATTTTTTTCACCTCCGTCCCAGCAGTTTTCTCACTTGGAATGGAATGAAATTCTACAGGTGGGGTTTCTATCAGTAGTATTCCATCTCTCTGCTTCACTCTAATCACACTAATTAGATAATTGTTATCTACAGGTAATAAGTCTGACCCCATCCTTTCCGCCTTATCTTCTCCCTGCATATTTCCCTACCTATTTTCCCTGCATGCTCCCTTGCCATCCCCGCCTTCCCTCAAGCCCAACGCACAAGGTAATTACCAGATCTTACTACCGTGTGCAAGACAAAGACAAAGCCAACTGGCAGACAGGGGATTTAGGAAGGTCTCAAAGGTCTTCTCTAACTCCCTTTCTGTGATATCCGAAGTCACAGCCTTGGGGAGGCAGCCTTCAGCTTCCTCATTTTACAGATGAGGAAACAGAGGACGAGTTTTAGTGGCTTATTCGAGTAAGTGACAGTTGTGAAATTAGAACTCAGGTTTCATTATTCGACTTTCAGCCTGCTCTCCACTACGTCATGCTGCCTCTTTTCGGGTACACCAGCCCAGAAAAACAAATAGATGACGAGATGCAGTGGCTCTCTGTCTGTGTCACTGGTTCATGCTGAGCTGTCTGAAGCCAGCCTTCTGCACGTGCCCTGAATGACAGCTTTCAGCCTTCCCAAATGCCACCCCAGAACAAAGACAGATTTCAGAAGAGACTGACGCAATTGGACTCCAACCAGAGCAGGTTTAAGGTGGTCTTGCCACCTTGAATAAAGCTCCTGGACAGGGAGGATTCTGTCCTTGGTCCCTGAGGTCCCATCAGGTATAACTGCTGGGATTTTCCTGCTCTTAAATAGCCACAGCTTGAATGTGTCCTTTTGTGGCCTAGGCCTCAGAATTTCTGCTCAGCAGAAACCAGAGGCTGTGGCTGGCTGATCGCCTTGAGAACAGAAAACCTACCGTTCAGCCTTAATAATTGTGCTTCTCTATGTTTGCCTTGGAATCCTAAGCAGGGACAAAGGCAATCCGTAGAAGCTAGAAATCAGCACATTCCGGGGATTTATGGGTCTTTGGGCAGATTTGATTTTATCCTCTGCAGTATTAGCTTTTATTTTAAAAAGAAAAAAAGGAAAAGAAAATCAGCCTCGTGATTGGGAAGATTTTACAAGAATATAAATGTAGCAAGTGACTTTAAATGTGTTTGTTTCATCCATCTAGAGCCCAATTGCCTGAAAATGAGAAGGGAGCTGTCTTCATTTATATCAGTGAGGGGTTAACTCTGCCTTCTCACTAACTCAACAAGGTCATTTTCATTTAAATAATCTGTTATTTGATTTTTGGGAGCCTTGTTGGAATGGGCTGGGAAGGTCATTGAAATTACATGGTAAAGGCTTCTAACTTTTGCCCAGTATGAGACATCTTTCACCAATCGGGTGGGTGAGGTCCCAAATATCACTCCTGCAACCCCAGGAAAGTATACATCCTACACAGGGCATTTGCACCTGAATGGTTCCCAGAGATTTAGAGGATGGGACTGCAAAGCCCTAACTAGCAATTTTTATGTCTAGGGCAGCACACATGTCCAGAAATATCCCTTAAAGCTGAGGTAGACAGAGACCATGGGACATCCAGGGTCTTGAGGGTGGGGGAGTTGGGCAGGGAAGAGCTCCATGGGCTAAGAAAAGTCTTAGGGGAGGGGGAGATGGGGGAGAGGGAGGAGGCCATCTGGAAGCTTTCTATCTTTTATAGCCAGCTAGGTGATAAGCTCTACTGTTTCTTCTGCTGAAAAGCTTACACATACTTTCAGCCTCCTGGTGCAAAAACACCCTGATTGCCCTGCCCTTGTTACAACTTGGGGGCCATGTGGGAAATACAAAAAGAAAAAAAAATAGTCTAGTCTTTTAAAGAATGTGCCATCTGGTTGGGGGGTATACCAGAAGTTTGTCTGAAAAGAAAGACTTGTAAGAACCTTAATAAAGCAGCGTACAAAGAACACTGATGTTTGCATGTCAATTACCCAATCAACACGCACTTATTAAGGGTCTCTCATGCACCAGATGCTAGTCGTGCAAAGACAAAAAGGAAAGAGTCCTTGCCCTCAAGGAGTTTACTGAGCATTCGCCATATATTTTCTATTTATTTTATAGATGAGAAAACTAAGGCTCAGAGAGGTTAAACCACTTGCCTATGGTCACACAGCAGCTAAGTTTCAGCGCAAGGCTGGCATGTGTTCCATTAGGCCTGGTTAACTACCAGTAAATATGGCGATTAAACAATAATAATAGCTAACATGTACGTAGCCCTATGTGCTAGGCACTCTACAATTATTATCTCTTTTGATTCTCACAACAACCCTGGGAGGTAGGTGCTATTATTATCCCCTTTTTACAGATGAAGAAACTGAGGCAGTTAGAAGGGAAGTGGCTTGGTCAGAGTAAATATCTGACAGTGGATTTGAACTCAGGTCTTCTTGCTTCTGGGCTTAGTGCTCTTTATCTGCTATGCCTCTCTATGCTACCTGTGAGGCCAGTTTACTTTCCTGTTCAGATCTTCTGCTACCTTTGAAGAAATCTCTTCCTGATGTGGTTTGTAGTCAGCTGAGTAAGTAGAAGCAGTGTTGAATGAACATCAATCCACACCCAGCAACCATTAAAGAAGTGGAATGAGGGAGGTGGAGGTCTGTACCTGGCTGTTTGAGAGATAATTGGCAGAGGATGCTGGCCCCGTGACAGGGAGACCTGAGTTCCAATCCTACCTCCGATGCTGATTAACCATGCAACCCTGGACGAGTCTTATCATTTCTCTGAACCTTAGTTTCTTCATCTGAAAAATGGAGTTAATGTCCTTAATATCTTCTTCTTTGGATTGCTGACAGGTTCAATCAATCATCAAGCATTTATTAGACATTTAGGTCCCAGGAACCAGGTGCTAGGTGCTAAGAATACAAAAACAAAACACGAAATAATTCTACCCTTAAAGAGTTTATACTCTATTGGGGGAGATGACGTTCAGATCTAAAAATTAAATACAAGGACATTTTGGGAAGGAGGATCCTGGCAGGTATGGGGAGGAGGTGAGGAATCAGGAGAAAGTGATGCTTCAATTATGTCTCACAGGAAGAGAGGAACTCTGTGAAACCCAGATGAGCTTGTATACTGAATACACTCTGACCCACAGCAAAGAGCAGAGCACAAACATTTTTCTTCCCCAACACCTTCGGGGTGTGTGTGTGTGTGTGTGTGTGTGTGTGTGTGTGTGTGAGACCCTCTCCCACCTTTGACCTTGAGCCCAGGGGAGAGTGGGCTCAAACTTAGTTTGGTTTCTACCAAACTCATGTCTACATGTAGCGTGACTGCTGGATGTCCAGTCTTAGCTATTGCTAGGCTGTGTCCTAAGGTCAAGTCTGAAGGTCACTTCTTGTTCCTTAGGTCATCAATGCTGAGCTGGCGACAAAACCAGGATGCCAGCTCTTCTCTCTCTCTCTCTCTCTTTTTAAGGCAATTGGGGTTAAATGACTTGCCCAGGGTCACACAGCTAGTGAGTGTCAAGTGTTTGGTTTCTTCTAATCTCTTCTAGAACAAAATGAGCAAATATAAAGGCCAAGGACTGGGGCCTGTTTTTCATGGACAATGTATTAGCCTTGGTGGGGAAGGCCCAAGGCCTCTGCCTTTACATCACCGTCTCTCACAAGATGCCATTGCTAAAAGAGTCAAATCACAAGCAAAGCAACCATGAAAATGGCCAAGTCTGACAAAGGCTTTTTTTTTTCTTTTTTTGGGTTAGGCAATGGGGTTGAGTGACTTGCCCAGGGTCACACAGCTAGTAAGTATCAAGTGTCTGAGGCTGGATTTGAACTCAGGGCCTCCTGACTCCAGGGCTGGTGCTCTATCCACTGCGCCACCCGGCTGCCCATGACACAGGCTTTTTTGAAGACATCTCTAGTTCTGGCTATGAAGCCACCAAAAAGGTTCCTCCTAACCATGTGGTTAATGGACCAGAACCACTTTGACACTGCCTGCACATGCTCCGTAGTCTCTCCAGGGACACAGGTTTCAAAATCTTTGCAATTACACGTCATCACAACCCTCCTGACCTAGCCTATCCACATAGGGCTAAACTGTCAGGGGCTCTTTGTGTATGTGCCAGATGCCCATTACACATACATAGAAGTTCACTTTGCTTTCAGAATATAAATCAAAGTCCCAGCAAAATAAAAGGCAACTGTAAGCTAGAGAAACCTTTACTTCAAATTCTAGGTTTGTTCAGCCTAGTTAAGTGATAAAGAATGAACTGTATATAAGCAATAAGTGAAAAGAGTTGCAATGTCCAAATAGCTTAAAAATGTTAGAGATGGAATTTTTCAGATCTGTAAACATAACAACAAAAAAGTAGACAGGCCCATGTTACGCAAAACAGTGACACCTAATTTTTTCAGAATTTAACTTCCAAAGGTTGATATTCAATTCAGTTTGACTCACTCTTAGATATCTCATCAAAATTCTCAATGATATCTGGAACTTCACCCTCCTCCTAAAGGACTCCAATCACAAGTAAAGCAGCCAAGAAAATGCCCAGGTGCTCATGGTGTTTTAGGCAAAAGCCTCTGCTTGCCTCCTCAAGCTAGTAAGGCTAGAATAAGATACTGCTTAGTAATTTCTGCTAGCTTCTTTGTCTCATCATGCTCTCCCAGGTTTTTCAGCAATAAGAGTATATCAGACCCTTTCCTTCAGTATTAATAATTTAGTTGGACAGATGTATAATCTTTTGGGACAGTGACATGAGTAATTTTGGTAAATTATTCACAGTTTCCAAACTAACAATTTAATAATTTTTTTTCAAATTAAGGTAAGTGGTTTCTCAACATAGATCCACAACTGGTAAACTCTGACCATTAATCTGGAATTTTTTTGTATTGTTTCCTGTTGTGTGTTTTCATCTGGTTTCTGTTCCAACTGTTTCAGTCAAAAAGTACGAGAATGGAGAGAAATGACTGTCCCAGAGCCCAGACTACCTATCCTCTGGAGTTAAATACCTTATCATACAAGCTACACTTGTCTCTCTTTCTCAAATTACCTGTGATAAAAAAAATGTATTATGTATGTATTATATACATACACAATATATATAATCTATGTGTATATTATGTTTATGTATACATATATCTTAGGTACATATGTATGTGTATACAAATACAGATGTACATACATATACACATACGTGTATAAAGAAATGGATTGTAATAGTAATACTGTAAAAAGTAGGTTCCGGCTGTATTAGACCCTACAAATCAAGACTGGAAGCAACCGACTCAGCGCCCATGTTTCTGGCCCAGACTAAGGGGAAGGGGCCCTGACTGGCTAAAATGACTAGTTAGCCGGTTGTTGCTATCTGTTGCTTCCTCCTGATGGGGGAGGCGACCCTGTCTGGCTGTTCTTGGCTTACATGAATATTTAGTTCCACTGGCACTTACGTTTCTCATTACAAATTAACACATTGACTTTCAACACATCAGTCTGTTGTGAGTTTGGGCAGCATGAGACAGACCCAATTCTGGACCCAGAGAAGGCAACAAAGTCCCCTGCTTTGGGCTCAGAAGACCTAGTTTTAAATGTTGGCTCTGACATTTACTAGCTATGGGTCCGGGGGAAGGTCAACCACTTACCCCCTCTGAGCCTCAGTTTCCTCAGGACAGCAAGACGAGGAACGTGCTCTGTAAACCCATGAAGCGCTAAGACTTCTGGATTTGGAATCAGAGGTCTTGTGTTCCAGTCTTGCTTCTGTCACTCTGGGTGCTTGGTCCAAGGGGGCCCTGAGTTAAGGGAAGAGGAGAAGGGTAGCTACGAGTGCAGGGGGCAAAGCGGGGACAGGGAGCGCTGGTCTGGGACCTAGTGATTGAACTAATAGCAGGCTTTTACATCACTATGTTGTTGTTATTGTTGTTCAGTCACGTCTGACTCTTCGTGACTCCATTTGGAGTTTTCTTAGCAAAGATACTGGAGTGGTTTGCATTTCCTTCTCTAGCTCATTTTACAGATGAAGAAACTGAGGCAAACAGGGTTAAGTGACTTGGCCAGGGTCACACAGCTAGTAAGTGTATGAGGCTGGATTTGAATTCAGCTCTTACCGATTCCAGGCCCAGCACTCTATCCGCTATGCCACCTCACTGCCCGACACAACATTAATATGGGGGCTTGGATGTTTCTACTTGGATATATCTGCAGTTTCATTGAGGCCAGTCGGCAAGCGCTGATTAAGTGCTTGTGTGGGTGCTCCTTCCCCACCCTGGGCTCATCTTTGCCCACCCACCCTTTCTAACTGTGAGTGATTTTTGTCTCTGTCGGTGGGTAGCAGCTTGTCATGCAGTCAGGCTCCCTGGCTGCCATGCCTCGTGCTCACTACATAACCCGCCTCCTTCCCCAAGCACATGCTTCCTTAATGATGTCTATCACACCCTGCCTCGCACACAAATCATCGCTGGCGAGATGCTGCCGCCCGCTCCCACCCGCCCTGCGTCTCTCCGTCGTCCTTTGGGTCTCCTGCAATTCTGATTCTTGAGAGATCCCAGTGTTCCGTAACTCACAGCCCTGTAGCATCATCCAGAGGATGTGAATGTTAAGGGAGATCAAGGCACTGAGCCCTTTCCCAAATGCAATCCTGCCCACTCTCCTCCCCTGTTCAATTCTGGGCCAGCTCATTGTCTCGCTGCAGTGACGACCCAAGACGTATGCGGCGAGGGACGAGCTCAATGGCCTGCCTGTCTCTCTGCATGCCATCAGCTGGGCAATAACCATTCTGTACATCTTGACTTTTCCTGGGCAGATTTCTAGGCTGATCTTGGAGTGAGTATATCATTGAGAGGCTCTGAAGGTCCCCGAAGGCTTCAGGACATCAGCTCAATGTCACACACAGACAGGAACAGCTAAGGGCTGCTTGGCTCAGTGTTGCAGTGAAACGGAACTGGGAATGGTTTTGAGTGACAAAAGACCTGGTTCAAATCCTGACTTGAGAGCCAGATTCAGCAGAATTGGGCGTGTCTGCACACTGATTACAACCAGCCCTAAGAGAAGAAAGAACCGGGGCTGGATTTGGGAGGAATGAAAGAAGGTTACCAAGAGACACGTTCATACTTGAAGGGAGGGGAAATTTTCCAAAGCGTGGCCCCCACGTGGCCTGGCTACCTCTGGAGGTAGTGGGGTATCCCTCATTGGGCATCTTCAGTGAAAGGCCGGATGGCCTCTGAGTCCCTTCCTGCTGTGCAGCTCCTTGCTTGGTGTTATTCTGGATACTCAAGGAAAGGCCGAGTGCTTTGCAAACACCATACCCAGAGCTGGAAGCTCTGGTTGTTGTTTAGTTGTTTTCAGTCACATCTGACTTTTCAGGGCCCCATTTGGGGTTTTCTTGGCAGAGATACTGAACTGGTTTGCCATTTCCTTCTGTAGCTCATTTTACAGATGAGGAAACTGAGGCAAGCAGGATTAAATGACTTGCCCAGGGTCACACAGCTAGTAAGTGTCCAAGGCTAGATTTGAACTCAGGAAGATGAGTCTTTCTGACTCCAGGCCCGGCTCTCCATCTACTGCATTGCCTCTCTCCCCCGGAAAGCCTGGGACTTCAGGCAAAAGGCAGCCCAGACCAGGCCTCAGACACCAGGCCCGATGTGGGGCTGAGTGTTTTTTTCCAGTTGGAGGATGTCTGCTCGGTGTGCCTCATCCCCCGCCATCTTGGACTATAAGTACTGAGCTGGTGCCACACGTGAGTTTGGTATAGTCCTGTGGGACCGAGAGCTCGTGCAGGCCCACAGACCCATACTGAACGCAAGCGTCTGAATTAAAGAATTGAGGGGGCTAGCAATGCCTTGAAAAGGCTCCTCCCCTAGAATCTGGTTCCTGTTCATTGCTCCCCCACCCCTTCATTTGTATCCGTGGGCAAAAGAATCTTGAGGTAAAAGAAAACTGGGCAGGACTGAGAAGGCTCAGACTCAGACAGCCCTTGGGAGTTTGTTGGAAGACCAGCCCTTAAAATTAAACTGAATGGAACGGGTTAGTAATTGTATGCTAAACAAGGAGTTATAAGTACTTTCTAACCTTAGGTCAGATAATGGCTTAGGACCTTGATACTGTCATTGATTAAAAAGGAAGTTGAAGTAAAAAGAAACTTAATGCCTGAGTTCAGTTACTTGCCCGTTGTCTATTTGGTGTTTCAAAGAACTGGGCTCATTGGGTTGATTCCCTTTTTGGAGGAAAAAAGTCTATCACAATCAAGGCTTACTAGCTGCCAATCCCTGCGTTAAGGATTGAAGATACAAAGAAAAGCAAAAGTGCAATAACATTCCCTGCCGTCGAAGAATTTACATACTTATGAGGGAGAAATGCAAATAAATGCGTGCATATAAGATGCACACTGAGTAGATGGAAGGGAAGTATGATGCAGTGGGGGCTTGTGAGCTATGTCTTTTTTTATTTTAATATTTTTTTTTAGTGGATTGGACCCAGAGAACTTTGCACCTGGGATAGTTTGTCTTAGAAGTTAGAGAATGACCTCAGGTGCTAGAGATAAAACAGTACCACCCCCTATCACCACAAGATTCTGGAAGGCAATGTCTCCAAACAACTACTATCTATCTATTCCTAATAAATCTTCACCTCCCACTGCATTGGTCCCAGTGACTCAGAATCACTATTCTCCCTTTCTCGAGGAGCCAAGTATCTAGGCAGCTAGGTGGCATACTGGATAGAGCACCAGCCCTGGAGTCAGGAGGACCTGAGTTCAAATGTGACCTGAGACACATAACACTCACTAGCTGTGTGACTCTGGACAGGTCACTTAACCCCAATTGCCTTATTAAAAAAAAAAATAAAGGAGCCAAGTATCTGACTTCCCACATTTCTCTCTGCCTTTGTATACCTGGCTCTCTCAGTTTACCAACATCCTCAACTTCCATAATCTAGAACCCTGACATTCCCCTATCTGATTGATACCTCTTGACCTTCTATCTCTCCCTCTGACCCACTTATGCTACGCCTGTTTATCCTCACCACAACCTCAGACCCTCCAGGCCTTCCTGTTCTCCCAGGAAGAAATGTAAAGCCCTGCCTGAAATGGAAAGCCTTCCCCACTGGACTCTCACCTGCCTTTGCAGATTTGCTTCATCCTCTTCCCATTGCTGGACTCTGTGCTCTAATCAAACTGTCCAGGTAGCTGTTTCCCATGCACGACACATCGTCACCTCTGCCCAGACTCTCCCCCTGCTCCCCCCACCCCTTCCTCCTTCTCCACCTTAGAGAACTCCTAGCTTCCTTCAAAGCTTAACTCGGGTCCTGCGTCCTACGTTACACTCTTTCTGATCTCCTCTGTTATTAACATTCTCTCCCTTCTGAAATTACTTTGCGTTTACTTACTTGTGTATTGGTTGTGCCTCACCCCCACCCAGTAGAATGTATGCTCCTTGAGGGCAGGAAGTGTTTTAAAAAGTTTTGTATTTCCATTCTTGTTTTTGTATCCCCATTCCCTAGTGAAGTACCTAACACAGAGTAGGGGGCTTGATAAATGCATTAATAAATACATATAATAATAATTTGATAAATAATTGGATTCTTCAGGAATGGCTTTAGTCCACTTCCACAGAGGTAGTGTAGGGTAGTGGATACAGCACTGGACCCAGAATGAAGAAGACCTGGGTTCAGATCTCTCCTCAGTCTTTCTAGCTGTGTGACCCTGGGCAAATCGCTTCTCTAGGCCTTTGTAAAATGTGGAGACCAGACTCCATAAGCTCTAAGGCCCCTTTCTGCTCAAAAAGTATCATTAGGTGGGAGATCAGGAAAGGCTTCCTGTAGGAGGTGGTAACTGAGCTGGGCCTTGAAGAGAGCTGGGGGTTCCAAGAAGCAGAGATGGGGCAGGCAGACATTCCAGGCATGGGCTTGGTCACTGGGTCTAGGATTTATGCACGCTTCTCTTCCCCAACAAGAATTAAAGCTGTTGCAACATCTCTTAAAATGGACCCTTTCCAGACCCCAAGCTCCTTCCCTCCGTCACCAGCATGGGGAAATCAAAACTCTGAAAAACATGAGTCCTAAGACTATGTGGGGAAATGCTGACACCATTTAGAAGCACAGTTGGGGGAAAACGCCCATCGAACTTGGCATCCTAGGCGCTCGTGTTGGAAAGGACCTTAGAGAGCTCTCCTAGTGCTGGTACATTGATCGGCTTTACTTCTTAAATGGGCAGCTAGTTGGTGCAGTGGGTAGAGCGTCGGGCCTGAAGTCGTGAAGACCTGAGTTCAAATCTGGCCTTAGACATTAGCTGTGTGATCCTGGGCAAGTCATTTAACCATTTGCTTCAGTTTCCTCATCTGTAAAATGAACTGGAGAAGGAAATGGCAAATCACTCCAGTGTCTGTGCCAAGAAAACCCCAGATGGGGTTACAAAGTGTTGGATGTGACTGAAATGACATAATGACACTCCTTAAACAATGAGACTTCTCACCCCTAGCCTTTTGCTGCTGACACAGCTAAGTCTGGTCTACCAGAATCTGATTCTGCAATATCTTCACTTGCCTTTCTGCTCCTCCTCAGGACTGGCTGGAAATGCCTGGACCAGCGTCTGTTCATTTTGGTCGTTAGCTTGTTGTCCAACCTTAACCATGTTACTGAACATCCTGGGCCTTGCGCAGGCTGGCCCTTCTGGTCTAATGGAACTGAGCCCAGAACAAAGTTTAATCCAAACAACTGTTTTGTTTCTTAAAATCAACCCAATTTTCAAACTTCCACTAAAATCCATTTTCAGTCCCTGTTGTGGTGTTGAGGTGACCCTAGGTTCTTGAAGCCCCTTCCGATGGAACATAAACTGTGTTGGCCCCACCAAGCTGGAATGCCTTCATCTATGGGCCTGGAACAGGGCTGTCTAGCTGTCACCTGCAGATCAGCTTAGCTAAATTCCGAGCAGCCATCACCAGATTGGCTTCGAGCTAATGAATTTTTCAATCACACTCTGGAAACTATCTACTGTTAAATCGAAGAAGGATTGTAAACTATAGAGCTGTCACTTGGCTGAACCCATCAGGGCTTAGCCCCGGGTGGAAAATTTAGAAGGTGCTGACAGCATCACCCAGCGACACCCTTCTTCTACCTGGTGCGGCCTCATCCCAGAGTGACTTTCTTCTCCTGTCCAGCCTCATCCTTTGCAGCGGGCAATAACCACCCCCGGGCACCCCTTCAGTCATGCAGAAATGCTCTGGTGTCCTAGGCCATGTTTTCTCCCCTCAGAGCATCCTGGAAGTATGAAATGATGACGGTCAAAACTTGTTTAGCCGATTTTATTTCCTTCTTTTCACTGAGTTGGTTGGCATTTGGTAGACTCAATCTGAGTTCTGTGAATTCTAAAATGAGGGTGGCGGAATGGTAGCCCTGCTAGAGCAATTGTAGATCGTACAGCCCCATCGTAGCCTGGAAATAATGGGAATGAGCAGGGGAGGGGTCAGTGAAAGGTCCACTGGATCTGGAGGGAGAGGACTGAAGTTGGAACCCTGTCTTTGACACTGACCACCTATGACTGCCAGGCTCATAAAATGGAAGGGCTTCCCAGGTCAATTCCAGCCTTAAATCTATGACCCTACGACCCCTTGAGCTGGCCCTTCAGACAAGGAGAGGCAAGGCTTGTTTTGGACTACAGAATATTAGAACCATTGATTTAGGACTGCCAGGGACCCATGGCCCCACAAAGTCCAGTCCTATCACTTTGCAGATGGGGACACTGAGGCCTATCAGAATTAAGTGACTGGCCCAAGGTCATGCATTTAGCATGTAAAACAGAACCAGGATGAGCATCCTGGAAATCTGACTCCAAATCTAGCACCCTTCTCACTGGGCTCCCCTGTGGAGGCTGTGTTTGTATTTCCCCTTTCTGTGCTGAGCTGTGCCACTAAACTGGAGACTTCACCTTTCCATACCTTGGTTTCCCCACCTGCATAATTCTAAAAGGCAACTTGCAGTAGAAATGTGCTTTTGGGTCCTGGCTGGAGGTAGCTTGGTGGATAGAGCACCAGGTCTGGAGTCAGGAAGACCTGAGTTCAAATCCAGACTCAGACTCTTACTAGCTGGGTGACCCTGGGCAAGTCATTTAACCCTGTTTGCCTCAGTTTCCTCATCTGCAAAATGAGCTGGAGAAGGAAATGACAAACCACTCCAGTATCTCTGCCAAGGAAACCCCAAATGGGATCAGGAAGAGTTGGACACGACTGAAAAGACTGAACAACAAAGTCCATTATGGTCTCTGAGCCTCAGTTTCCTCGTCTGTATAATGGAGATAATGATGCTTAATCTGGCCTGCCTCCCAGGGCTGCTGTAAAGAAAGCATCAGAGCTCTACAAGCGTTAACCATGACTCTGGGCCAGGGCCTCTGCGGCCCAGGCCTGGATGAATGAGCTAATGTCTGTGAAGGGCCATGACGGCTTCTGAGGAATGACCAGGGCTGAGATTCTTCAATTCAATTAACACCAAAAAAGGAAAATTCCCAGCCACTGCCTTGGATTATTTTATTTAAAAGAGAAAAACTAAAAAGAAAAAACCCATCATAATGGACTCATTAGGCTGAAACAGTCAAAGAGATTTCCCTTCCACGGAACTCCGGGCTTGTTACACTTTACTCCCTTCGTGCACTCGATGGTCCAGCCGAACAAGCCTCCTTCGGACCGCAGATTTAGAACTGGAAGAGACATCCCTTAGAGGTCCTCTAGTCCAACTTCCTCATTTTACAGATGGGGAAACTGAGGCCCAGAACAGTTAAGTGACTTTTCTAAGGTGACAGGTAGTAAAGTAGCAGGAAAAAGATTTGAACTCAGGTCCTCTGGCTCCAAATCCAGAGCTCTTTCTCACACATGCCATTTTATCTTACTTATCTGTGTGACCTTGGGCAAGTCACTTAACTTCTTTATAAAGTAATGGAATAGGGCTATACCTGTGACCCTATCACCTGAAATCATCCCATCTCTATCACTTACTAGCTGTGTGACCTTGGACAAGTCACTCCCCCTCTATAGGAATCAATTTCCTTATCTGTAAAGTAAAGTGGCTGATTTTTAAAGTCTTTTCCACATTAGATCTATAAAGAAAAGGTGCTTACCTAAGTTGACACAACTAGTTAGCGTCAAACGCCAGCTTCACTGACTGAAAACTCGGCACTCGTCCCTTTCTACCCTGCTGCATCTGCTAATGCTACCAACGTTATCTTTTCTCCTCTGATACTTTCCAGGACTCCCCCACCTCCTCCCTGTAGCATCACGGATTGAGAAGCAGCTGGGCAGCACAATGGAGTCAATCCGACCTGAGTTCAATCTGGTCTCAGATACTTTGTACTTGTCTAATCCTGGGCAATTCACTTAACCTATCTGCCTCAGTTTCCTCAACTGTATAATGGGAATAACAACAACACCTGCCTCCCAGGGTTTTTTTGAAGATCAAATAGATATTTGTAAAGTGCTTAGTACAGTTCCTGGCACATAGTAGGTGCTCTATAGAAGTTGTCTAGTGAACCCCCTCTTCACTTTACAGATGAGGAAACTGAGGCCCGGAGAAGGAAAGTGACATGTCTCAGGTTCCACCCCCGACTTCAGAGCCAGTGGGGAGGGGAGGATAGAGGGGTGGTGGCATTGGCTTCTCCTGTCCTCTGAGTTGAGACCTGGGTCAGCCTTCAGGCTCTCACCTGGACTGGGGGCTCTTGGAGTCTGGTAGTACAGGCAAGGCTTTTATTGTGAAGGGAACCCAAGTCAATGGCAGGGGCTGCTCCTCCCCGCCCTGCCTCCCTTCCCCTTGTCCCCTCCCTCCCGTCCGCTGCCAAGTGTGGGGCTGCACTGGCCGTTTTAGGACTTTTAAAATCATTCGGCGCAGCTGGAAACTCCTCTGCCGCTCCCTCGGCTTCAGCTGAGCCGCCCGCCCCAGCACTGTCCAGTCCAGAGCTGCCCAGCCTTGAACTGCCCTGCCCAGGGCTGCCCAGCACTGCCCAGCCTTGAACTGTCCTGCCCAGCGCTGCCAATCCTTGAACTGCCCTACCCAGCGCTGCCCAGCCTAGAACTGGCCAGCCCAGCACAACGCAGCCCAGCCTGCAGCAGACAGATCGAGCAACAGCCCGGTGAAGCTCGCTCCCCAGGCTTGGTGGGAGCAGGGACATGTACTTTGTGCATTGGCACATCTAGGCACACTCAGACTGCACTCTGAGATGCACGCACGTCTTTAGACACACTCACACCCAGCCAGGTGCACACACTTATGCACACATGCTAAGGCATTATGTGTTTGCACTGAGGAGCACGTTCAGACACCCACTCTCAGGTGCACTTAGAACTTATTGCAAAAGCACTCAGGCACACGCACACACTCATTCACACATGCACTCATTCACACACGCACTCAGACACTCAGAAGCACACACACACACACACACACACACTCACAAACGCTCACTCAGGAGCACCCACGGGACCTGGAGCAGACTCCTTGGGGAGCCAGCTGGCTGCAGGGGGCCCTGGGAGGACTTCCAGGTGCCTCAGGACCACCTGGGAGAATAAGCAAGGGCCACATTGCTTGGTAGCCCGAGCTCCAGGCTGCCCCAGGTCCCTGGGAGCCTCTTGGTGGTAAACAGGCAGGGAGAGATTTTTTATTTCAAAAGCAAACTTGTTGAAGAGGCATGTTCAGGGGCTGTCCTGACAGACTGAGGCTGACCCTCCGGGTGTGAGCTGGGCTGTCTGCCTCCTAGGGCCCCTCAAGCCCATCCCACCTTCTGGGGATGAGCCCGAGCAGCTGCAGAGGGAGAAGAGGAGTCACCGGCCAGGCAGCTGATCTGCTGAAGCATGGTATGGTTTAAGGGTCTAGGGAAGGGGGGGGGTTGCTGGGGTGCAGGGGGGGACCGTCGGACGGGGTGTCACGCACGGAGCCCTGCATGCAGGCTCACAAGTCCGCTGTTCAAAACCAGGCTCGGCATTCAGTGACAAAAGGAATTTTAACTCACTGTGTGACTGTGGGCAAGTCATTCACTTCTCTGGACCTCAGGTCTGTAGAATAAGCCTAGGGAGAGCTAAAACCAGGCATGCTGGCCCTGGGTGCAGCACCCTGTGCCGCGCCAGGGCAGAGGTGGTCACACAGAAGGCTGGCCAAGCCCAGCCGCCGCTGCGGGGCATCACAAAACACGCGGGAGTTTCTGGCCTGAGACGTAGGTCCCTTCTGATTCTGACTGAGATAGGACCCCATAGGAGCAGACAGGAATACAATGGCTGTTACAAGGAGGGTGGTCCCCTGCTTAGGACACTCAGAGCCCCCCCTTCTGGTTGCTAGGTATGAATCTCCAGATCAGTCTGAGTGGGCTGAATGATTAGCATTTTGTCTAGCTAGAGGAATAGCGGATAGACTTTTAGTACCAAGAAGACCTGAGTTTAAATTCTGCCTCAGAGTCATTCAGTAACTGTGTGATCCTGGGTAAGTCACTTAGGTTCTCTAAGCCTCAGTCTCCTCATCTGTAAAATGAGGAGGTTGGACTCAGTGGCTTGCTTCTGAGGCTTCTTCCAGCTCTAATGCAATGATCCCATGAAAAAAGATCTGGGGTTCTTAGTGGACCACAAGGCAATGCGATGAAGCTGTCAAAAATGGAGAATGGAATCATCTTGGGCCTGGCTTCAGGAGTGCAGAGGTGATAGTCTCCCTGTACTTCTCATCTGAGCTCATATGGAGTACAGTGTTCAGTTTTGGGGGCCATCTTTTATTTTTATTTATTTATTTATTTATTTTGGTGAGGCAACTGGGGTTAAGTGACTTGCCCAGGTTCACACAGCCGGTGTCAAGTGTCTGAGATCGGATTTGAACTCAGGTCTTCCTGACTCCAAAGCTGGAGCTCTATCCACTGTGCCACCTAGCTGCCCCACAGGCAGATCTTTAAGACTGAAAATTGCATAGTAGATGCTAACCTGCATTGGGAGTAGGAATTTTCTGTGCCAATGAAATTCCCTCTTCAGATGTAGGTCTACACCTACTCTATGATTCATAGTTCTGGTGCAACAGAAAAAAAAAGATTCCTGTTTTTCACTCTGGTAATATTGTGAGTCTCCCCTTTCCCTGTTCTGAACTGTCTGTAAGGCTCCCCGTCCCCTTGTCCTAAGAGAAGCAAGAGCCCCCGACCCCTTTCTCCCTCCAGGGCCAGTGGACTGCTTCCCCACCCCGTGTGTGCCTGGGGCTGGCTCGGGGGCCCCCTCTCTCGGGGTGGACCGGGGTCTACATTGTCCACATTTGTTATCTGAATTTTCCCCTGTGAACAGCCTGGAATGGTGTACATGGCACGTCAAGATGAGTCTGATGGTCCAAGTGGACTAGGTCACATAGCAAGGACAGCACAGGTTTAAGAGGAGCTTGGGTAGTGCGCACAGTATGGAGGAAATGACAGACAAGCCTCCTCGAGGCCTTCTCTCCAAGCCCCCACCTCGAGCTGCCTTATCTTCCTTCTGTGCTGCTAAGGAGAAGGACAGGGGAGTGGAGGGGCACAGACAGCGGGGATGCCAACCCACCTTTACTGCCTGTTTCCTATGTAGGAGCCTGAGAGGCAGCCAGGGAAAAGCTGGGGCAGGGCCAGCCAGCCGGGCACGAACGCTTTTGAGGTACGGCCTTAAAGATGCAGGGCTTCTTTCCCAAGCAGGTCTTTTTGGCCTGGGCAGGATTTCTGGGGCCTCCCGAAGGTGCAGCGCTGCTTGTAGGTGTGAGGGTGGAGTCTCCATCCGGCTCCAAGAGCCCCAGACCCGTCAGCAGGGCGGCCAAAGAAAGCACCGTGTTCTCAGCCACCAAGCCCTAAAAAGCCGAGGGCCCCCGGGTTTCGCCAGGAGCAGGAGGGGAGGGAGGGGGCTGGCTTTCCTGGGAGAATGGTGATGCTGGCTGACATTGACTTGGGGACTTGCTGAGGAACGGCCTTTGTGAATCTGAGGGTCCTGCCTCTGTGCCATTCGTAGGATGCTCAGAAGTCAGGGAGTCAGAAGAAGCATGGGAGGTGGGGACGGGATGGCTAGGTGGAAAGAAAAGAGACATGGGGGGTTCAAGGACCCGGATTCTAGGCCCGGCTCTGCCAAAAGTTGACTGTGTGATAGTGGGCAAGTCACTCTCGGCCTCTGCCCCTATAGCCATAAAGTCGGGAGGGAGTCTAGAATTCAGGGAGTCTTAATCGGGCATCAGTAGACCATGGATTGATTTCATGGGGTCTGTGCAACTGGGGGGGAAGAGATCATATCTTTATTTTAACCTAGTTGGTTTCTTTGCAATGCTATGCATTTTATTTTATGCATTCAAAAACATTAATCTGAGAAAGGGGTCCATAGGCTTCAGTAGCTGGTGGCAAAGTAGATAGAATTCTGGACCTGAAATCAGGAAGACCTGAGCTTAAATCCAGCCTCAGAAACTGGGCTAGTCACTTTAACCTCTGTTTGCCTCAGTTTCCTCATCTGTAAAACAGAGGCAATAATAATACCTACCTCCCAATCAATAACCATTTATGTGCCAGGCCCCGTGCTAAGCACCAGGGATACAAAAAAGAAGCAAAAGACAATCCCTGCCCTCAAGGAGCTTAGAATCTAATGATAAAGTGAGCTTTTTGTGAAGCCCTTTGCTGTAGAAATGCTAGCTCCTCCTCCTCCGACTCCTGCCTAGTCCTTCAACAAAGATTAAGAGGTGTTTCCTTCAAAATAAGATATTTCTAACTATTGTGAGCTGGGTTTTTGCTCCTGTTACCACTCTTAAATTACTAATAGTAATGCAACCCATAATCATAATTATCATTATAATATATCTGTATAATCAATATATAATACAGCATATTATTAATAATACCAATTCTGATTGTCCACATTTTAAGAGCATTTACAGCATATAACATGCTTTCTTCCTGCCGCTGTCTTGATTTGCACATTTTAAAAGCCTGGCTGACACTCCCAGGCACCTCCTTTCCTTGGAAGAGGCATAGTGGAAGGCATGATGTCTTCAGAGAGTTCTGAATTCCCGGGATGACAGAAACTAACAGGAGGGAATCAGAATTGTTCCTGATAAGCCCTGGTAACTAACCAAAATAATTCACAATGACAAATTGTTTCCATCTCATTTTCCTTCTATAATAATTTTTTTAGCCTGATGTCTTTCAATTTCTTACTTCCTTTCCATAATGGTGCAAATAATAACAATAGTAATAGTTAGCATTTATATAGCACTAAAGCCAAAGATCTGCAGAGTGTTTTGCAAATATCATCTCATTTATCCTCACCACAACAGTGGGAGGTACGTGCTATTATTCTCATTTTACAGATAAGGAAACTGAGGTTAAGGGATTTGTCCAGAGTCACAGAGCTAACAAGTGTCTGAAGCTGGATTTGAGACTCTAGGTAGGTCCAGCACCCTAAATGTCTCAGTTCTAATAAGCAATGAAACAGCCAAAGGGAAAAACCAGGGAAAATTCACAAACTAGACAATCTGCTTCAGAACTGACTTTTTGAACAGGAAGAGGCCGTATAGATTATATAAAGTGCTGATATATTTTTATAGATGAGGAAACTGAAACCCAGAGATGTTGAGTGACTTGCCCAGTGTCACACAGCTGAAATCAACACTTCTGGTTGGGTAATCTTTCCATGAACAAATCTGGCAGAACTCTTAATTGGACTTGTAGAAAGAGAAACGTGTGCACCACGTGAAGGACATACAATGCTTAGGTTCTGACTTGTAGCTAAATGGATGGTACATTGAATTAGTCCCTCTGTGTGTGGCAGCTGGAAGGCACAGTGGATAGAGCGCTGAACTTGGAGTCAGGAAGACTTGAGTTCAAATCCAACCTCAGACACTAGACATGTCACTTAACCTCTGTTTGCCTTGGTTTCCTCATCTGTAAAGTGGAGATAATAGAACCTACCTCAGGGCTCTTGGGAAGATCTGATGCCAACGTAGGTGAAGGGCTTTATAAATACCAGGAAGTATAATTTTTAGACGGTCAATGCTTTTCTAGGGTTGTCTCCTCACCCATAAACATGTAACAACACCTTATATAATCTACAAAGTCCCATTTCATTCCTAATTCCTCTTCCATGGTGGATTACCTAGTTTCTGCCTTATTTTTGTTCTCTTCTTTGGCCATTTTAATGCTCATTGAAGTCTCTTCTAGTCAGAAAAGAGAAACGAAGGAAAACTCAATGCAGATGGCAATGAGCTGAGCTCAGATTTGATTAGGAGGAAGGGAGCTGGCTGGATTGCACTTGGGAAATTACACGGTGTCTGCAATGGTCACAGGCTGGTGTGCCAAAGCCCATCTTTCTTTCTCTTTCTTTCTTTCTTTCTTTCTTTCTTTCTTTCTTTCTTTCTTTCTTTCTTTCTTTCTTTCTTTCTTTCTTTCTTTCTTTCTT
>NW_020954577.1:46692535-46715342 GCF_900497805.2 Vombatus ursinus | reverse complement strand
CTTTCTTTCTTTCTTTCTTTCTTTCTTTCTTTCTTTCTTTCTTTCTTCCTTTCTTCCTTCCTTCCTTCCTTTTTCTTTCTTTCTTTCTTTCTTTCTTTCTTTCTTTCTTCTTTCTTTCTTTCTTTCTTTCTTTCTTTCTTTCTTTCTTTCTCTCCTTCCTCCTCTCTTTCTTTCCTTCTTTCTCTTTCTTTTTTCTTTTTCTTTCTTTTTTTCTTCTTTCCTTTCTTTCACATTCTCCCAGTTGTATGCCAATGAGTCATGGGATGCCATGGTGTCAGAAGAATCAATATTACAGATGATCTCCCAGTGTTGGAGAGTAGATAAGTGGGGAGGGGGGGAATAAGCAGGCTGCAACATGTCACCAATGACAACTAGTATTTTTAAGCGCCTATTATGTGCTAGGCATTGTGTTAGGCACTAGGCTGGCAGGGAGGAGAATAAACATTTATTAAGTGCCTTCCATGTGCCAGGCCTATGCTAGGCACTTTGCAAATATTGTCTCATTTGATCCTCATAACAGCTCTGAAAGGTAGGTGCTATTGTTATCTTCATTTTACATTTGAGGAAACTGAGGCAGACAGAGGCTTAGTGATTTGCCCAGGGTCAACCAACTAGGTCAGATTTGAACTGAGGTCTTCTTGACTCCAGGCCCCGTGCTCTATCCTCTGCACCATCTGGCTAGTTCTGGTATAAATATAAAGAATGAGACGATCCCTCTTTTCAAAGATCTTTCATTCTAATGGAGGAGACAACAAAGATATGTATATATATATGTATGTATGTATGTATATATGTATATGTATATATCCAGCATAAGTGTAAAGTGAACCAATACTGATAAAGGCAAAGTAGTTACAGAGAAGGTAATTTGAGAGGGAGAACAGGCACGTTGGGCTGCCATGGAGAAGAGGGGCTTGAATTGAATCTTCAATGAAGAGCGGGAATCCCTGAGGCGGAGGTGAAGAAGGAAAGGACTCCAGGCCCAGCAGATGTCCAGTGTGAAGGTCCCAGGATTGGAGATGGAGGGTCACGTGTGAGGAACATAAAAAGGACAGCCTGGCTGGATTGATGAATACAGAAGGGGAGAGACTCTCTCTGGGACCAGTTGTGTAGGGCTTTAAAAACTAAACAGGAATTTATATTTTATTCTTTGGGCTAGAGTTGACTGAGTAGGAGAATGATATGGTCAGAACTGGCCTTTGACAGCAATGTGGAAGATGGATTGGGGTGGTGGAAGCCTTGAAGCAGCGAGATCAAGTAGCAAGCTATTGTAATAATCTAGAAGAGAGGTAATAAGGGTCCAAACTAGGGTGGTTGCTCTGTGAGTGGAGAGAAGGCATTGACTGTGCGAGATGCTGTGGAGGTGTAAATGGCAAATGATTGAGTATGTGGAGTGAGACATGTGGGAGAGATTCAGATAATGCTGAAATTACAAATCCAAGACACTGGAAGAAAGAGAGGTGGTGTATTCAACAGAAATGGGGTTGGAGCAGGGAGTGATGAGTTTTGTTTTGGAAGTGCTGACTTTGAGTTGTCTCTGAGAATCCAGTTTGAAATGTCTGAAAGTCAGCTAGTGCTGGTGCAGGGCTGGAGCTCCGGGGAAACACTGGGATTGTGTATATCATGCATGTAAGTAAGTAACTGCCAAAGGGTAGTTCTGACCGTATCATTCCCCTACTCAATCAACTCTAGCCTGAAGAGTAAAATATAAATTCTTGCTTAGTTTTTAGAACCCTATACAATCTGACTCAAGGTGTGCAGGTATGTATATATGTATGTCAGTGGCATAAGATGATAAGGGTAATGAAGAGAGAAAGACAAAGCAGAGAGAGACACAGAGAGAGAGAAGAAGGAGAAGAGAGGGGGAGAGAAAGAGAGAGAGAGAGAGAAGAGGAAGAAGAGAGGAGGGCTAAGGACAGAACTAGGGAGAATAATACAAATAATACTATAGCGAGGGAAACTGAGATGGAACAACCAGACAGGTAGGAGGATGCCACCTGTGCATTGGGTGAATCCTCTCTAAAAGATTCATAGAATGACATGACATGGGTGATAACTGAATAGGATGAGAAGGGACGGATTGGGTATGTTCTGCACTGATGGAGTGGGTGCACAGGTGGATAAACCCAGGTGGAGCCTATTGAAGTATTGAGATATTGAAATAAGGAAGATGGATAAAAACAGTTTCTCTTTTTGTCAGGAATTTAAAGGTAAAGAAACCTCATGGTTATAATGGGAATAGAGCTGAATTTGAAGTCCAAAGATTCTGGTTCTGTCACTTATTGGTTGTGTGACTTTGGGCAAGTTGTTTCTTCCATCTGAGCTTATATTTCCTCATTTGTAAAATAAAGGCATTAGACTAAATGACCTTTGAGGTCTCTTCCAGACCTAAATCTATATTCCTACGATCCTAAGTCATTTAACTTTTCTAAACCTCAGTTTCCTCACCTGTAAAATGAAATGGTGCAACTAGATGACCTTCCAGCTCAGTATCTATGCTCCCATGACACCAAGCGCCAGATATCACTTCTTCGTATACTCGATAAGGGTGCATTTCTCAGGCTTCTTTCTTAATGCCCGTCAGGTTAAATAGAGGTAAATGCAGGCTCTGTTTTAAAAACAGGTCCCTCAGCTCCTTTCAGCCTCATTTCTTTCTAGTCAGGAAAAACAACAACAACTACCACATCCTTTAGCAAAGGGTTGTAGTAGAATATGCTCAGAGGATTCACTATCTTCTGCATCTGGGACTGCATTGGAGTACTGGTCTGGAAACCAGCCCCTAAACTGCTGGCCAGTGGTGGGTGATTGCCTGGGAGGGACCCCAGAGATTTCTGAAGAAATCCCAGCCAGACTGGCTCCTGAAAGTTCAGCCAAGAAACAAGTTTATAAAGCAAGAGAATCCAGGCAGACGAACAGGGATTGATTTGGAATGTCAGGACGCCTCTGGGTAGGTCAGCTCAGGTGATGTCTCCCTTGTCCAAGGGGCCACACAGATGGCCTGAGATCCTCCTGTCAGACATTTGGTCAGTGCCTCCTCTCAATCCTCAGGGAAAAAAAGGTTGGTCATTTGTGAATCAGAGCCAAGAAATGTGAGGCCTCAGGTGCCTGCCTGGGAATGATGGCATGCCTTCCCACGGATTTCATTTTCTTTCTTCTCCCTTCCCCTTTTCTTCCATATCTCCTTGATTTCATGAAAGCACCTGTTCACCAGGCAGATTGCTTAATAAATCTCTTGGCTGGAAACTGAAACCCAAAAATGTCTGGGCAAAGACAAACAGCTCGGGAGCTCAGAAAACCCAATGAGATCTTTAGCACAGTGTTTGTGGTGCCAAGGGAGAGAGGCGAGCCTTCAGAGAGCTGTGAGCATGTCAGCTATGGCTCATAGTCATGATTATCATCATAATTATGGCTCATAATAAAAATGGAAAAAGGGGGGTCAAGGTGGGAGGCAGTGCTTGGCCAACTCTGTACCCCAAAGTCAATACAGAGGCTCCAAGCCTGAAGGCTTGGAAACAATGTTTTTTGTGGTGGATTTTTTTGATTGAATCTTTATGGTGTTCCTGACCAAGTGGGTTCAGAGTCAGATATCCAAACAGGCCAGATGTGAGTGCTAGACCAGAGGATTTGAAAGCAGAGCACCTTTGCCAGAAGGAGTGAATGGGATATAAACCATGCTGACCACCTCATGGGAGGAAGGACTTATAGCTAATTTACATTTCTCTGACTTCTCCAAAGGGTCAGGGAGAAACAGCCTGGCACTACTAGAAGTTCTGCTATCTGCCTAAGATTCTCAAATCATGTGTAGCTTAGAGGGTGGAGGAAGATTGTTTCTATAGAAAGGGAGGACTGAATGGTTTAGGGCAGAAGAGGAGAGCCTCTGGCCCATGAGTCACTGCTGGCGTTTAATTTCATTTTATTTGGCCTGCAGTACGTGAGGAGGTGCCTAGTGATGCAAAAACACAACTTGGTTTTAGAACTAAGGCACATCCTAAAAGTTCATGATATGAAAACTCTGGTGTGTGTGTGTGTGTGTGTGTGTGTGTGTGTGTGTACGTGTGTGTGTGTGTGTACGTGTGTCTCTCTCTTTTTTTCTTTGGCTACCATCTTTATTTTTACCTTTCTATCCCTCTTCAGACTTATTCTGTTAACTAGTTATAGTACAGAACTAAAATTAGTAGTGTGCTGGTAAATGTTTAACAACCAGCTCTCCAGGGTGGGGAATATGTACACAGAATACACCTTTAAGTTTAATATGCTTTATTAACATTTTCTCTATCACTTTCTTAAGTCTAGACAATAATAATAATAATAATAGCTAATATTTATATAGCACTTACTATGTGTCAGGCAAGACAATGAACAAAACTATATGTCAAGCCCTCATTTATAACATCTGTCCATTTCTAAGGTATAAATACACACACCGCAAATTTAACAACCAGCTCTTGGGAGTTGGTTCAAGCTGGTGCCAGCATACCTTTGATTGAAATACTTAAAACTTGGATTTGTTCACTAATATTTTCCTAACTTAAAAAGTAGAGGAATGCTACATTTTATATTATTCAAATTCCAAGAAAGAATCACAACTTAAATTAAATTTATTTTTTAATTTATCTGGCCCTGAGTTGATTTTTTTTATTTTTGTGAATCAGTGGCCTTTTACAAAGGAAAAAAGCCCCACTTTTGGCTTAGGTAAGTGAGAATAGATTTAGGATTTGGTGTAGGTCAGCAGGGACTGATATGGAAAATAAGTGGACAGTTGGGTGTTGTGGACTTATATATTCATTCAACTGGCATTTAATAAATACTTTTATTGTGCCAGGTTCTGTGGTAGGCCATGGGGATATGGGGATATAAAGGTTCTATTATTATTCCTGTTTTACAGATGAAGAAACTGAGATATTATTCATTCATTATGTAATTCTACAAACATTTATTAACTGACTGTGTATGAGGCACAGTCCTGGTTTCTGGAAGATATGGAGACAAAAATGAACCATGTCCTGCCCTCAGGACCTTATATTCTACTGTGTGTGTGTGTGTGTGTGTTGTGAGTTGTGCATTGCGTGGAGGCCTCCCATAGGACCTGGTACCTTAGCTGCTATTGTAGATATTATTTGGAGGTGTTAGGAAGGATCTTGAATCAGTGCTGAGAATTACCAGCTTCTTTGAAGGTAAATACCCAGCAGAAAGGAGAAGAGAGCATTGGGCTGGGAGTAAGGAAGTCCTTCTCTGTCTCTCGTGGCTGTCTGGCAATTGGAGAGGCAGCTGAGAGTGATTCCTTCTCTGGTGGAGCTGCTGGGGTAGCCAGATGTGAGCAGAGAAGCGCCCATTCACCCCGGCCCTGGTAAGCCCCCTGGATTCTGTGCTGGCCTCACAGGTTTGTGGGGATTCAGGATCTCAAAGCTACTGCACACACAGGTTTTGAATGGCCCTTTGTAACTTCCTCAGCATTTGCCACGGTTCCATACACACACACGTAGGCACACAGACACACACATACAAAAAATGCACACATATACAATATATGTGCATATGCATACACATATATATACGATCCACATATACATGTGTGTATATACATATATAGTATATATGTATGTATATCTACATATGTGGCTTTTTGTGTTATATATAATTTTTTAAACCTCCAAAATATTACATACGTAATAGATATATGTATATGTCTATAAATAATATATACATATATGTATATCTATACACAATATAGAGATCTAGGTATATCTATAAATCAACATAGAATATATGTACAACTATACAGAACATATTTTGAGAGTTTTTTGTTTTGTTTTGGTGAGGCAATTGTAGTTAAATGACTTGCCCAGGGTCACATAGCTAGCAAGTATCTGGTCTGAGGCCAGATTTGAACTCAGGTCCTCCTGACTCCAGGGCCAGTGCTCTATCTACTGTGCCATGTAGCTTCCCTGAGAGTTTTAAAGATTTCACTGACACCTTCGGTTTGGCAAAGTCATTTTCCACTATTTTATTCCCCACCCCCCGTAACAAGGTGTGATCCTGGCTTTGGTCTCCCTCTGCCAAACCCCTCTGGCATTGGTGGGGTGGGCCCCCAGAGGGCAGCTGGCTACTTCTCTCCTTAAGGTTCAAGGGACAACCTTGAAGGTCCCAAGACCTCAGTGGTATGGTTCTGCCATGAATTACCAGTTGGCATCAAATTGCCAGCCATACTTAATTAGCTTAGAAATGAGTATTCACTAAGGTGCTATGATAAGGACAACTGGTATAAACTGTCCCCTCAAACTTGGAATACAACCTCCCACGGGTACAACCAGGAAAGTGGGTTCAAGGTCAGAGCCTGTGTGGCTGAGGGGGTCACAGCTTCTAGACGTCCATTTTCTCCTCTCTCCTTGACATTCACCTTAGAGATGATGCAGCTTTCCTTTGGATGTTTTATAAAGTCCTAAAGCTGCTTTTTCTCTGCATGTCTGAATTTATTCTGGTCTCTTGATGCACATACTACTATTCCTGGGACACTGCTAGTGATCACTTCAAAATCTTCTGACCCTCCAAAGTCCCCACAATCATCCTCTGTCATGGAGGAGGAGACAATGGCTCTCTCCTCCATCCCGGTGATTCTCTTTCGGGGAACTGGCTGGGGGTCTCTGTCCTCTAGACTATTCTGCCACTGGAATCTCGGAAACTGAACCACTTGTCATTATCTTCATGTCTTGTAGGGTGTGACTGGGTCTTCTCAACCAATTTCAATTCACTTCTGGTGGATCATCATCTCAGTCCATCCAATGGCTCAAGGAACTCCACTCCTTCCCAATGTGTTTAACTGGCTTCTTTTCACTTAGTTTAATGTTTGATTGATTGATAGAAATGTTGCCTGATAAGAAATCAAAATCAAAAATGATTGGACCAATTCACAGCTCCACTAACAATGTATTAGTATTTTTGTCTTCCCATGACCTCTTACTCCAACATTGACTATTTTTAAAATCATCTTTGCCAATTGGTCTTTTAGTCCAACAAGTATTTGCTATTTGCAGAGAGTGGTCTCTTTATTGCCCTTACATCTCCCTGTCCATTTTGTCTCTCCTTGACTCCTCTCTGCATCCTTCTGCAGCAGAGCTGCCTCTGTCTGTCTGTCTGTCTGCCTTAGTCTCTCTCTCTTCTTTCCATTTCCTTTCAGTTTGTTTTGTTTCTGGAGAAGTCTCACCCAAACTTGGTTACTGAAAGTGCAGCCGCGAGTCAGTTGACCAGGTTGGAGCTGAAGGTGGGAATATTCTTTGACTTATTTATTTGTGTGTGTGTGTGTGTGTGTGTGTGTGGTCCTGGAAAAGACATGTTTGCTCATTGTAAGCAATCTGCCTCAGAAGGAAAACTGAAACAACTCACAAGCAAACAACATCTGCTTTAGGACCTTTCCTCCTCCGCTTAGAAGAAACTGAGGTCCCCACAGTGCCCACAGGATGCTGGCACTCCGAGTGCCCGGTACTATGGAGCTCAGATAGGGCCACACAGTGAGTGAGAGACTGGAGCTTGAACTTGAACTCAGGGCTTCTGCCCATTGCTCTTTCTTTTTCTTTTTTAAAGTTTGACTGGTGACTTCATGTATTCTAACATCACAGACGTGTCCTGAATAACATCCTCTGAACCCTTCCTTCCTTTGTGTCCATCCTCAACCTTAAAAAAACAGACAAGTAAAGCCAACTGGTATGGCCGCCATGTTTGTGCACCCCTGGAATGTTCAGCATCTGCAGTCTCCACTATGAACTCTGTTGAGAGGAGGAGATATACTCCATCATCAGTCCTTGCCTCATGCTCAGTGTCCACAGGGGACAGAACTCAGAATCAGGTAATCTCAGTGTTGCAGGGGACCTTGGAAAGCAGGGAATCCAATGGAAACCAGGAAAGAGCTCCCACTCTTCCCTCTAACTCATGACAGAGAAGCACTCTTCCCGCCTCCTCCTGAAGCCCCCGATCTGGGGGCCCATTCCATTTGGGGACAGCTCTCCTTCTTTGATGTTGAACCAAAATTGGTTTCTTTGCCCCTTGTACCCTTGCCTCCTTAGGGGCAGAAAAAGCCCAATGTCTCTTCCATGTGACAGCCTTTCGAAGACCACCATGTTGCCTCTGAGTCTTCTCTAGGCCAAAGGTCTCTGGTTTCTTCACCTGGTATGGCATGAACTTGAGGCCTTTCACCATCCATCCTTCCAAATTATATCTGTGTCATTGAGTCTTAAAATAATCTCAGGTTTCCCAGAGGCTCTCAGTGCCTGCAGGAAGTTAATCAGCAGATCATGGATTTAGGGCATTTAGAGGTCATCCAGCCCGAGTTCAAATAAGACCCAACTAACTAGATTTGTGACCCTGGTCAAATCACTTAACCCAGGTTTGCCTCACTTTCTTCATCTGTAAAATAGGGATAAGAATAGCACCTACCTCCCAGGGTTGTTGTGCAGATCAAATGAAATAATAATTGTAAAATACTTAGCACAATGCTAGCACACAGTAGTCACTTAATAAATATTTCTTTCCACCTTTTCTCTTTTGTCTTTATCACTGTTCCATCTTGTTTTTTTTATTCTCCTCTTTCCCCTATGTAACTTCCCCCCTCCAAAAAAAATCCGCCTTACTTTGTGTTTTCTTTAGCTTTCCTCACCAGCCTCAAGTCATGTTGATCTGCCCTGACCGTGTCACAACTTTACATTTACCTTGTTAACTGCCCTTGCTTTTACTGGACATCCCTGTCTTTTGATGTGTGAGTTCCCTGTGTATCCACATATATCTCTTTAGGGAACTTTCCCTATTCCTACTCATCAGAATTCTTTCTCTTTGTGTTTTCAGAATTTCATTTCTGAGACCTTATTATTCCTCCTTAGAAGGAATTCCCTTGTAGAATTTTAGTTCATGGGAACCTCTCTGTCCTTTCTTTGAACCCTTTGAAATCTGCTCTTCCAAAATATAGAATAACTTATCAGTCTATGCCTGGATTTCCTTTTCCTCTATTACAAAATCTAAGATAGAATGACACTTTTCCCCCAGGGTTCCCATGATTCCACCCAGCAAACAACTCTTTTTTGATGATGAGAATCAGATCTAGAATAACACTTCTCTTCTCAGGTTCCTCCATGTTTTGAAGGATGAAGTTATATTAAGGCAAACTGCTTTACTTTTGGCAGAAAGTGAGCTCCAGCAGATTTTCTGCTAATTGGGGCCCCTTCTTTATATCCTGCTTCTATGACAGGAGTATGATCTGTTTCCTGAACTCGAAGTATCTATTTTCTCTCTCTGTCCAAGTGGTCTGATGTTGATATCACTTCTGTTTCTGCCTCTGTTGATCTTCACTCAAATGTTTTCCACGATGCTTTTCCACCTGCGGTTCCTAGATCCTCTCTACTGAGTATACCCTTCTTGAAATAGACTGTTGTGAAATGGTTAATGCTGAGTTGAAGAAAACTCTCAAATGTAGGCTATATATAGGAGATGTGGAAAAATTGAGACACTAGTTCATCATTGGTGAAAGTGTGAGCTGATGCAACCATTTTGGAGAGCCATCTGGAATTATGCCCACAGAGTTATTAAACTGCCTATACCCTTTGACCCAGCAATACCACTAGTATTTCCAAAGATGATTAGGGAAAAAGGAAAAGAACCTATGTTTATAGTAGCTCTCTTTGCAATGGCAAAGAACTGGAAATTGCAGGGATGCCCATAAATTGGGGAATGGTTGAACAAGTTGTGAAGTATGATTGTGATAGAATCCTACTGTGTTATAAGAGATGATAAGCTCAATGATCTTAGAAAAACATAGAAAGGGTTGCAGGAAATAATGAAGAGTGAAATGAGCAGAACCAAGAGAACATTGTATACAGTAACAGCAAAATTGTTTTAAGAATGACTTTGGGTGAATAAATCATTTTGACTATTATAAATGCCCAAATAAACTATAAAGGATATATGAAGAAAGATGTTATTTGCATCCAGAGAAAGAACTGATAAATAGAAGTATGTATAGAATAATTTTACATATATATGTGCAAGTACATATGTGTGTATGTGTGTATATGTATACACCCATATAAGTGTAGATATAGGTATATATGTACATGTGTATATTTATGTGTATATGTATATATACCTATTTGTGTCTAATGGTAGCCATCTCTAGGGTAGGGGAAGTGGGGGAGGGAAGAAAAAAAGGGAAAAGAAAAAAGAAAGAAATTTACATAACTCTATTATATATTTAAAAGGAATGGCAAGTTGTACATAATGGATTTGCAGTTTCATGTGCAACCATCCTTTTATTATACTATGTTATAGAATTGTTTTATGCCATAAATTAAAAATAAAATAAAAATTTTTCGGTACAAAAAAATGGGCTATTCTCCCTGAATATGAGGAGGTTCCTATTCTGTCTCCCCTCCCCAAGTTGTTTCTTCTGTTTTTAACCTGGGGGCTAATCAGTGCCATGGTGGTGCCTCACACCACCCCAGCCACCAGGCATGTAATGGTGCCTTCAAGGAGAGCAAAAAACATCTGTCTGTATAAGGAAAACAAAAACCAAAAACCAAAAAAAAAAATCCACAGTGAGTAGAAAATGAGAATTATGCCGTGGTGAGTGGGGGTGGGGAAGAAGTGGGGCATATGTCTGTGCAGGCAGCAGGAGAGTGCAAAAGACCGTTTGTCAGGGTGAGGATGCACACCAGACTGGACGGGGGTTTTAGGTTCCAGGCTCTCCTGCCACGAATGAATCACTCATTTTAATATTTGCTCTCAGCAAGTTCCAAAGATTTATGTGATCTCCAGATGGGGGAGGGGCAGATACACAAGTCTCTTTCACTAGGAGAAGGTTACGCAGTTTTTTGGTCCATAGAGACACAAAGGTGGAGTTCTTTCCAGCGACACTGACCACCTGGGCAGAGTAACCTGCGGCTGGCCGGCTGGCCGGCCCTCCAAAGACAAGGTCAGAGCTCCAGTGCTCGAGGTAAAGACAGCGTTTTCAGTCTCTTGACTGAAGCATGACTCTCCATGCATTTCAAATAAGCTTTCCACTTCAGGGTTTGCCCTGATGCCCCAGTGGTTTTGTGGGAACTTACCGAGCTGGGCTTGAGACTTCCCTTTCATAACTCAGATTCTTGAAAGTTTTACAAAAGCCCAAACCCTAGAGGACAAAAGTCTAAATCCTGCTTCTGCTTGTTGCTACCACAGCCGTATAACCCTTTGCCTCTCTGGGCCATATTTTCCCTATCTGTAAAATAAGGGCTAGATGGTATCTGAGGTTCCTTCCCGTTCTCGGTCTGTGACTGAGAGCTACTCTGCTCCAACACACTCCTGGGGACGTCGCTGATGGCTCAGCTTCTCCATGTCTGGGACTTTTAGATGGCAGTTGTGGTCATGGCCTGCATTGCATCCAAGAAGCATGCATTGAGTGCCTACTGCATGCCAAGCCCTGTGCCAGGTCCCCTACAAGGGCTGGGGGACCCCCCCCCCAATTTACTACATTCTACTGGGAGGAATGACTTGGTTACAGATGAGAACAGTCCAACTCTTCTTTCTCTTACAGACTAAATGCAAGGTCATTCAGGCAGGAGGAGAGCTTGAGGATCTGGGAGAATCTGAAAAGCTCTCACGACCAAGGCCCCACCTGTGCTGTTTTCTAGGTTTTCTAAGAGGGGGAATACCCTTGGGATCTTGGGCAAAGTCTAGGTGGCAGGAGAAGAAATATCATGGATGGGGAATACTTGGTAGGTCAATTTGAAAAAAATCTCCCCCAAAAGATATTTAATCAAACAGCAAATAAAGCAGCAAGGTTTCTCTTGCTTTGCTCACATGAGTACTCTCTGTGACCTACAATGCAGTATCTCTTTCTTTGGTTTTTATTTTTAATAAATACTTTGCTGTCGCTCTTTTTGGGATATTGCTGTCATTTCTCAGTGACTCCCCCGGCCCTGCCTGCCCCCTCACCTCTAATTCCCTCAATAGAACCCTCCCTTATAGAGGGAGCTAAGGGCTCGGTGGTTAGAGTGCCAGGCCTGGAGTCAGGAAGACCTGAATTCAAATCCAGCTTCAGACACTTACTACCTGCGTGACCTTGGGCAAGTCACTTAAACTGTTTGCCTCAGTTTCCTTACCCATAATATAGAGATAGTAATAGCACCTGCCTCCTAGAATTCCCATGATTCTAATTCCCATGACCAGTCTGTTCCGGGGGCACAGGCATCTTCTTGGTTATATCTTACTGTAATAACTACGGTAAGGTTTGCGGAGTGTTGTACACACATGATCTCTTTTCTTTCTATGATTGATCATTTGAGGTAAATACTATAGGTATTATCATCTCCATTTTACAGAGAAGGAAACTGAGGCGGAGAGAGGTCAAGGTACTTGCCCAAGGTCACCCTGTCCTGTCAAGGGTGGAATATGAACCTGAGTCCTTGTGATTCCAAGTCCAATACTCTAACCACTGCACCTCACTGCCTATGAGCCTCCCGTGGCCAAAGCCCGATGTGCATGTTGGGTAGATTTCAGGAAATATTCATACTAATGAACATTTACATGGCATCATTTGCATAGCATAAGGCACCTGACATATCTCAGACCCATTTCTTGACCTTATTTCCTACCCCACTTTACAGCACTCGATGTGCATGGGGGTCTATGAGCACAAGGGGATACCAGCCACACATCGAAGAGGGTGTCTCCTGGAAAGTCTAAGAGGCTTGTGAAGGAGGGCTCCACAGGGACCCGCAGGCCTCTGTGGAACTTGATTTTCAAGTGCATATTTCAAGTGCAGCTTTCAAGGCTGCCTGGGCTCAGCTGCGCTTCTTTTCTGGCCTTCCTTCAGTTCTCTGCATTAAAAAAAAAAGATGGCCCCTCCTCCCTCCCTCCTTTCCTTCCTTCCTTCCTTCCTTTCTTCCTTCCTTCCTTTCTTCCTTCTTTCCTTCCTCCCTTCCTTCTTCCTTTTCACCCTCCCTCCCTCTCTTCCTTCCTCCCTCCTTTTCACTCTTCCTCTCTCCTCTCCTCTCCTTCCTTCCTTCTTTCCTTCCTCCCTTCTTTCTTCCTTTTCACCCTCTCTCCCTCCTTCCATTCCTTCCTCCCTCCCTCCTTTCCTTCCTTCCTTCCTTCCTTCCTTCCCTCCTTCCTTCCTTCCTTCTTTCCTTCCTCTCTTCTTTCTTCCTTTTCACCCTCTCTCCCTCCTTCCCTTCCTTCCTCCCTCCCTCCCTTTCTCCCTCCTTTCCTTCTTTCCTTTCTTTTCTTCTTTCCTCTTCTATCTCTAGCCTCCCTTCACTCTTCTCCTCCCATGGAGGAAGAAAGGAATGCCAAAGCCCTTGTGACCAATCAAGGAGCAACAGATTTTAAAGAGCTCTTTAGTCCTGGCAGCCACCGTCCTCGGGAGAGCTGGAGGAGAAAATGCCAAATGAAGCACAGGGCGAGCTGACCTCCGGGGCCTCCGAAGCTCTCTACTCTGTGTTGGCCTAAGGGACCATCCTGGACCCACCAGGCTCAGCACTTGGCTCAAGGCTTGGTTCAGATGACAAGGTGCCAGAAGCAGCAGAGACAAGGCCGCACCGGGCTGTTTACTGAACGCTGTGCTGCTTGAGGTGGGCAGCAGAAGCCGGGGGGCATCGCTATCAGTCATCGTTTTGTGTTGGCAGCTTGCCGGCGACACCCTTACCACACTGTCTGGTTTAGCCTCAGAGGAGCATTCAGTGGAAAAATCCTGGTAGTGCCCCAGGGCGCCCCTCTGGGCTCAGTCTTGTATCAAGCACCTAGGGGAGGCAGGAGAGAAACTTGTGACTTGAGCGACGGGACATCCCTCTGGGAGAGGTCTGCAGAAGCAAGGTGACAAATCTCGTCTCTGACATTCCCTGTGTATCCTCGGGCAATTCATGAAACCTCCCTGGGCCTCGGTTTCCCCACCTATAAGATAAGGGTATCAGGCCTGGTAACCTGTGAGGATCTGTGATCCTCTCACCCTTTGACTTGGGCCTTCCCATGGGCTGCTAAGTGTCTTTGGATTGAGCAATCTCCTTGAGGGGTGGGGGTGGGGAGAAGGGAGCAGAGCTGCCGAGTTCCAAGCCTGGTGTCTTACTCAGCCTACCCATCCTCCGAGAGACGATGCCAGCCGCTCTTGTGGGGTTTTCCTTTTTGATGATGGGGCAAGGCGGCTAGAGCTAGAGAGGTCATGGGAGAAAGGAGGTGGAGGAATAAAGCTGTAGGTAGAGGAAGGAAGGAAGGAAGGAAGGAAGGAAAGGAAGAAAGAAGGAAGAAAGGAAGGAAGGAAGGAAGGAAAGAAGGGAGGGATGGAGGAAGGGAGGAAGGAAGGACAATCGCTCACTGGAGTCTTGAAGAGCCCAGGGCTCCTCGGCCAATGGGCCACAGCTGGACCTCTGGGTCTAGTTCCAGTATCCAAGGAGCAGAGGTCAGGGTAGAGAGCTCTCTCTTCTTTCCTGGTGGATGCTGGCTCATCTCTTGTTTTTGGCGGTTTTCACTCCTCAGGGAGAGGGGCTGATGATAAATGTGGAGGCAGGCAAGGAGCAAACATAAATAAGGACCGGCAGCCCTCGTAGCCTCAAAGGCTGTGAGAGCTGGGAAGGATCCTCTTGTCCAGTAGCCCCCAACCTTTTGAGTGAGAGGACCCCGACCTAGTCCAGGCGTTAAGTGGAGGGAGCCAGAGAGAGGGGGGAAGGTGGGTGAACCAGCCAAGTTTGACTGTAAACTTTGGGTGTCCTTAATATCAAAATAAAGCAGAACAGCCATCCTTATTTGGAGGGGAGTTCAGACCAGAAGTACTGCTGGGGTATTTCAGTTCAGTTCAGTTCAATTCAACTCAATTCAATTCAATTCATGAAAGCTAGGTGGAAGTAGTGGCTAGAAGAGTAGGGTCTGGAGCAAGGGAAGACCTTAGTTCAAATTCCACCTTAGACACTTACTATCTGTGTGATTCTGGACGGGTGACTTCACCATTTAGCCTCAATTTCTTCATCTGTACAATGGGGATAACAATAGCACCTACCTCACAGGGCTGTTGGGTGGACCAAAAGAAATCTCTAAAGTCAAAGTCTATATACCTGCTATTAAGGGAGAGAAGGGGAAAGGGAATCACCATCTATATAATGATTACTATGTGCCAGGTACTTTGCTAAGTGGTTTTTACATGTAGCTTAATTTACAAACCAAGCTATGCGTAAAAATAAGGCATAGGGATTCCAAAGTATGCCACAGGGCTTGTTCTGAGAGAGCTTACAAGCTAGTGGGAGGGAACCCATCCATGTGCTGTTACTGAGTCATTTTTCAGTCATGTCTGACTCTCCGTGACCCCATGTGGGGTTTTTTTTTGGCAAAAGTACTGGAATGATTTGCCATTTCCTTCTCCAGCTCATTTGACAGATGAGGAAACTGAGGCAAACAGGGTGAAGTGACTGACCCAAGGTCACACAGCTAATACGTGTCTGAGACTGGATTTGAACTCAGGAAGATGAGTCTTCCTGACTCCAGGCCCTGCACTCTATACACTGTGTCTAGCTGCCTTGGAACACATATACAAATGACTTTATCCAAGGCAAGTTGAGATATGTGCAAAGGAGGAATCTAGGCCAAATCAACCAGAAGTATTTATTAAGCACCTACTATGTGTGAGGCATTCGAGGGTACAGAGACAATGAAATAGTCCCTCCTCTCAAGGGATTTATTTTCTAATAGAGGGGACACCAAGGCTTTGAAAATAAGTTTGAGGAGGGGGAGAGAGCTAATACACCTGGCGGGAGGGGCAAGGTGGGCGAGTGTTAGGGCACGCTCCTGTGAGGGAGGTTTGGAGGCAGAGGGATGTGGGGCCAGACGGTGAGTGGAGGGGAGGCTCTTCCAGCACTGGTGACCACGTGAACAGAGGCACAGGGAGGGGAGAGGACAGAAGGACAACCAGGACAGATTTTGTTATAGTTAGGTCTGAAGTGAGAGTACGGGAGAGGCAGTGGGGTCGGGAGAGAGAGGTCTTAAGCTAGAGGAGACTGGGAAGACGGGCTGCATCCAGGGAGCAGACGGAGCCTGCAAAGCAACCCGGTTTTTTTTTAAAAGGGCAGATCTTGTTCTTGGAAGGCAGGCCACAGGCTTTTTTTTCTTCTCTCTTTTGTTTGCGAGGCAGTTGGGGTTAAGTGATTTGGCCAGAGTCATACAGCTAGTAAGCATCAGTGATCAAGTGTCTGAGACCAGATTTGAACTCAGGTCTTCCTGACTCCAGAGCCGGTGCTCTATCCACTGCGCCACCTAGCCGCCCCCAGGCTTTCTTTTTTTAAAAGAACCTTGAGAGAAAGATCCCGAGGAGGATCCTTTGGTCATCATGCCCAGATTTCCTGTTGTGTAAATTTGTATTTTTCCCATCCTGGGTTTTTCTCAAATGGTGCAGACATGTATCAGGTGATGGGTCCTTTGGAGATACACTATTACAGTCAGCTAAGTTGGCTCCAATAAAGCAGGAAGAAATAGCTGATTTAGTATGCCTTTGGGGGATAGTCTTTTTCTTTTACCTTAAAGAGACAAATTCTCCAATATGATCAGATAGCTCTTGAAAATAAACATCCATGAGAGGCAGTGTGGGAGTCAGGAAGACCTTGGTTCAGTCCTGCCTCTGACGCTTATTAGCTGTGTGACCCTGGGCAAGTTGCTTAACCTCTCTGAGTCTCAGTTTCCTCATCTGTAAAATGAAAGAGCTGGACTAGATGGCATATAAGGTCCCTTCCAGCTCTAAATCTATGAATTGTAGATACATTCAGCATGTATTAAGTATTAGCTATGATAATAATAAGAAGAAGAAGAATAAGAAGAAGAATAATAGCCAGCATTTACGTAACACTTTAAGGTTTGCAAAACATTTTACATGTTATTTATTTGATCCTTACAACAATAATTGAGGTAGGTGATGCTATCTTCATTTTACAAATGGAAAAACAGGCTGAGGGAGGGTAGGAGTTGCCCAGGCTCATCCAGCCAGGAAGTGTCTGAAGTAGGATTCGAACTCGGGGCTTCCTGACTGTGAGCCCAACATTCTAACCACTTAGCCACCTATGTATGAAGCAAAGCACTAGGTGCTGTGGAAGATTTGATAGGAGACCTCTATGCAGGTAGCCTTAGAACCCCGGGGTTGGGAAGGGCCTCAAAGGTCAGCTAGTCTAAGGGGGACAGGAATATTCTCTCCATTCAACATCCCTAACACCTGCCACTGCCTCCTGAAGCAGTCTGCTCTGCTTTTGAATGACTTCAATTCTTGGGGAAGTTTCCTATGCATAAAACTTCCAACTGCCACTCCCTGATTTCCACCCACTAATTTTGTGCCCTGGGGACAAGCAGAATGCTTTTCTACTTGACAGACCTTCAAAATCTCCCCCTAAGTTTTTTCTTCTTCAGGCTAAAGAGTCAGTTTGGGGATGAAGTGTAATAATTAAGAAAACACAATGGAGTCCATTCATGAATAATCAAACTTTCTTTTCTAATGGATGGAGAATATGGTCATTCCTCCTCTGCAGGCTTTCCCCGTTGTCAACGTCCATCCTAAAATGCGGTAGCCAGAACCGAACGTGGTGCTGGTGACGTGGACTGATGCAGAGAGAGCACACGAGCAAGACCATCGCTGACAGTGTTCTGCCAACGCAGCCTCTCCTCGAGTCGCCAAAGGGCACAGTGACTCTCCTGGCTGTCGGGTCTCATTTTTGGCTGGATGACCATCTATCGGAGATGCTATAGAAGGGCTCCGCTCAAGTGGAGGTTAAACCAACTGGTCTCTGATTCCTTCCCACTCTGGGACTCATGTTTCCGATTCGTTAAAATCTCCAGACTGTTTTTGTATGAGACGCTGCATGGTCATGCCTTCCTCATCAGGGGCTTTTTGAGCCTAAGAACAGGACTTAAAATTTCTCTCGATTCAATGTGGTCTTATTAGATTAGCCCGACTGTAGCCCAGAATCCGAGGCAGAGTAGAAGAATACAGAAAGAGAGTTTCAATTAAAGTATTAAGTGAGCTCAGGAAAGTGAGGGATTCCTTCTGGGGAGGGAGGAAGCCGGAGGAAGGCTTTTTAGAGGAGTCACTGGAGCTGGACCCTACAGCCTGGGTAAGAACTAAGTGGGGGAGACATGCTAGAGAATACTGAATAGAGGCACAATGTCAGAGAAACCCAGGGACTCTTTAGGGAGATGGTGGAATCATAGCACGAGCATGGTGTCATAGATTTAGAGTTTGAGGAGACTTCAGGGGTCATCTAATCCAATGCCTTTATTTTATAAGGAAACTGAGGCCTCAGTGAGGTTATTTGTCCAAGGTCACACAGCTGATAAGGAGCAGAGCCAAGACCTGAACCCAGGGCTCTTTACTCCAAATGTAGTGCTCTTTCCACCGTGCCATACTTTTTGGGTGAACTATAGGGTTCATGGAAGGGAGTAGTATATGTGTGGGGATAAGAATGGAAGGGTAGTTGGGGTCAAATCATGGAAGGCCTTGAGTGCTGGTAAAAGGAATCAATAGGAATTCATTGAAGGTTTGGGGTTTGAAATAGGAGGGGAGTGGCGCCATACTCAGAGGCTGAATCAGCAGCAGTGAATAAGAGTCATTGGAGGTAAGGGTGGGGGGAAGAGACTTGGGGCAGAATGATCCCATTGGCCTGAATTTTCGGAGGGCCATTGTGCAAAGGGACACATTGTGCCAGTGGGCCCTTTGTGCTCTCTAGCTTAACCACCCTCCCCAGCCCCCAACCGATCTCCTGAGTTTGAAAAGCCGGACTAGAATGAATAACCCTTCTGTCGTCTGGGGGAACCCTACCTGTCATGTGTAACCCTCGCTAATCAAAGGTGCTCTGTGCACCTCTGTGCAGGTAACAGGCTCGGAATTCAGTCCCCACCACTGCCTACGACCACACGCCATTTGTAACATCCCCTCACACTGAGTAAGCCTTGTGCCACAAAGTACGGTGAGGGCAGATGGCATCATGTATGCTGGAGATTCGGGAATGATCTTGGATTCCTGGAAAATAATCGCACCACTGTATCCGGGTTGGGTTCTGTTGGGCTCCAGGGCTCTGAGAGAGACTTTAGATGCTAGTGCTAGTCTCCTCTCTGAAATATAAGAACTGAAATTATGTGTGAAAGAGCTCATGTTTTAGAAAAGCAAGAGTTAAGGGGATGTTTGTGAATGTTCTAAACATGGTGCCATTCTTAGCGCTCTCTGTCCCCTTTCCCTACTAGTCTGCCTTCCTCACTGTAGACGGGGAAGGGAGCCACACCAGTCCAAGTGTGTGTGTGTGTGTGTGTGTGTGTGTGTGTGTGTGTGTGTGTGTGGTTGTTGGGATTGCCATGACCAAAAGATTCGTCACCCAGGGCTTGCCCGCTGAGGGGATCGGTCTGTCCATGGGCTCTGCGGATACGTGGCCTTTACTCAGAGCTTTCTCAGAGGCCACCAACTTGTGTTCCACTTGGACGGCATTTCAAGAGCCCAAGGTAAACTGAGGCATCAGAGTAATCCTTCCTTCCTTCCTTCCTCCCTTTCCTTATTTTCCCTTCTTCCTGCCTGACTTTTTTTTTTTTTAAACATTATAGGAAATTGAGCCTCATGGGGCAAGAGCAGAGCTAAAGCTATGGGATCATCCCCAGAAGTTGCCCGGGGATCTCAGGGTCACACTCTGGGTCTCCAAAGGTCTAATCCCACATATACTCTATGACATTCAACCCCTGTTACATCTCTGTCATAGTTATTTTCATATGTATCCCTTCCCCCACAATCAGGTTCCCTTGTTATGAAAGAAAAAAATGATTAAGCAAAATCAACAGATACACCCACTATGCCTGACAACACCTTGGGCCGGTCTCCAGTTCTCCTGATCTGTATCTGGCCACTGGACCCAGATGGCTCTAGAGGAGAAAGTGAGGCTGGAGACTTTGCACAGCCCTCCCTCCCTCCGATCCATTTACTTGTATGTCATGGCGGCACCTCCCTGATGTCATGGTCCTTTTCAAGAACGAAGGACAAACCACAACATGCCACATTCCATACCCATAGTCCACCACCTTTCTACTGAAAGGAGGGAGGAGAATTTCCGGATTAAGAAATGAATGAAATGATATATACAATAATTACATTTATATAGCACAATAAGGTTTGCAAAGTGCTATATGCTGCACATATGTAATCTCATTTTATCCTCAAAACAACCAGGGGAGGTAGGTGTTATCATTATCCCTATTTTACAGTTGGGAAAACTGAGGCAGAGGCTAAATGGTATGCCAGGTGTCAGAAAGTAAGTGTCTGAGGTAGAATTTGACCTTTTCTTCCTGACTCCAGGCCCAGCGCCCTATCCGCTGAACTGCCTTTGATGCATATATCAAAATATTTTTTAATAGGTAGCAGTTTTGGTATATAAAAGCATAGCCTGTTTCCTCTGTTTCTCTGATTTTGCCGTTCAGTTATCCTGGGAGGATTACGAACCTCAGGTCTTTCTCCCTCCTTGCCATTTATTGATTCTACCCTAGAATCGCACACTCTCACACCAGATGACGTTCTCAGCCTGGAAGCCCCTCCCCCTGGCACACTTGCCCTCACCCGTAGTCGACCCCGTGGAAGTAGCTGAGTCCTAGGTCTTGCAGCAAGTACATGAGAAGGGTATTCCATTATAACCGCCAGAATTCAAGGGCCACAGCCCTTGAAATAGCTCTGGCTGCTCATGGATGAGCAGCCAGCCACCGCCCTGCTCAAGACCCAATGGGCGGCCATCTCTTCTTAAGTCAGAATACCGCCTGAATTATGCAGTGGCATCCTTCCAGACGTGGAGCCTGCTGTCCTCTGGGGAAGGGGGGAAGCGAGGCGAGAGGACAAAGGGAGAAGGACCCTTTGTTTGGGAGATCTGCTCAGTATGTGCTCTGGGTTTGCTCATCCCTTAGTGAGCATGAGCAAACAGAGAGAGAGAGAGAGAGAGAGAGAGAGAGAGAGAGAGAGATCGAGATTCTGGGCATCGCTTATTCATGAGCACAAAGCTACCTGCTTTGAGATTGATTTGTAGACCTTAAGAATGCAGGAATCAGCACTCCAGGCAAGAAAATAGTAGCTGACTTCAGGCCCATCGAATTAGGCCAGTAATTTTGTACTGGGATTACAGGGGGCTTTACGGTTTTGTGGGAGATGGGGGGCCTCCCCCAGCAGATAATTGGCCTTTTGCATTTGCCCAGTGCCCTGAAACCTGCAGGATCAGATAATACCAGTGATAACTCAGTGATATCTAGAAATATACATTTATATATATGCATACATATATAATATATACATATATAAACAGATAGATGGATACATAGATGTATGGGGAGGTAGATGGATAGATGGATAGATAGATAGAGATAGATGGATAGATGGATGGATGGATAGATAGATAATCTTTCCAATTTGCAAAGTGCTTGATATATATTATTATCTTATTTGATTCTTATTACAACCAGTTATATTATTATCTTATTTGATTCTTATTACAACCTCTGGAGGTTATTGCTATTATCCTTTTACAGATGACGAACTAAGCCTGAGAGCAGTTAAGTGACCCACCAGGGTCATGCATCGGCTAAGTGTCAGAGGCAGTATCTGAACCCAGGTTTTCTGCTTCCAAGTCTAAGATTACCCCACACGCTGTACTCTGAGATGTGTGCCTTTTAAACCTTCCAAGGAAGTCTTCTGTCCTAAGAAACTTGGCCTGCCGCTGCATCAGTCCATACAAGTCTTTCCAGGTTTTTCTGAAGTCCGTTTCCTCATCATTTCTTATAGAGCAATAGTATTCCATTACATTTATACACCACAACTTGTTCAGCCATTCCCCAGTTGATGGGCATCCCCTCAATTTCCAATTCTTTGCCACCACAAAAAGAGCTGCTATAAATATTTTTGTGCATGTGGGTCACTGTGAGGATATGTACAGAGAATGCTGGACCTGGGTCAGGAAGACCTGAGTTCAAATTTGACCTCAGACACTTACTCTGGCCAAATCATTTAACCTTTCTTAGCCTCTGTTCACTTATCTGTAAAATGGGGATAATAACACCATTCTCCCAGGATTATTGTGAAGATCATACGGATAACATGTAGTCTTTGTAAACTTTAACATATAAGTGCTAGTTATTATTATAATTGTTATTATTATCTTGTCTCAGTATCCATATTTTCTGAATGTTCTTGCTGTATTAGCCGCTATCCAGCGCATGTAAATAGCATAGAACCCCAGAGTTACAGTTGACAAAACCTTAGAGAGAGCTGGATTTAGGGTCAGGTGACCTGGGTTCAAATCCTGACTCTGCTGCTCGCTATAACTTGTATAACTTTTTTTCAAGTCACTTTTTTTCCCCTGGCCCTCAGTTTCCTCATCTGTAAAAGGAGGGAGTTGGGCCAAATGTCCACTGAGGTCCCTTACAGCTCTAGGTCTGGCGTCCCAGGATGCTGTGCTTAGGTTTCTTTCTCCCCTACTTTCTGCCTTGCTTGTTTCTAGGTCATATTTTCTGTAAGAATGTGACTCACTTCCTCTTTGCACTTTACTCTTCCCTCTGCTCCCCCTCTCCTCAAGCTCTTTACAGGTTGTGATCCTACCTGTCTCCTGAACCCCTTTGTTCCCACTTCAGGTATTTTTAGTTCCATTGTCCAAATCCAAGCGCCCCTCCCCCTCCAACCTCCAACCAGCCCCCGAGGAGGGATCAGACCTAGTCCCAAACCCAGCCGAGAGACTGGAGACTGCCCCATCGTTCCCTGCATATGACTGAAGGCCCACTGGGCCTCGAGTGGGGTTTCCGCAGTCACTGGGCCTCGAGTGGG
>NW_020954577.1:46667209-46692525 GCF_900497805.2 Vombatus ursinus | reverse complement strand
CACTGGGCCTCGAGTGGGGTTTCCGCAGTCACTGGGCCTCGAGTGGGGTTTCCGCAGCCAGTCCCCGGACGGCCGGTCTGGACGTAAGTCACTCCTGGAGAAGAGGGGCCCTCGGGCTGGGGGCAGAGTGGGGTTGGGTCAGGTGTACCCTCCTGGCTCTTCCCCAGATCTTAGCAGGTACGAGAGACTGAGCAGGGGCCGCCTACAGTTTCTTACTGTGCCAGATCCAGTGGGTGGAAGATTTAACCTCAAGTCACAATTTGCAGAAAGGATTGGCCTTGTCTTGACTCGCCTCCCATGCCGCTTTTTCCCCACCCCACTCCCTTGCCAGTCACCTTCACCAGCCACCCTACTTTCCTGTCTTTTGAGGGTTCCCAAGCATTTCCTGAGGCCTGTTGGACAGTAGGTCCGTCTTTGGCCATGGTTCCAGGGTCCTCAGCTACTTTCATGCCCTACTCCTGCATTACAACCCCTACCTCCTACCTGGTATTCTAGCTATTACAGCTTCTGCCTGGGGTGCTGGGATTCTGCTCCCCATACCAAGACCCATCCTGGCCCCCCCCCCACTGGCTCCTGTCCATCTTCTTGCCCTGCCGCTGCCCTCAGTCCCTCCCCTTCGCCATCCCTGGGATTTCCCTGAAGAGCAAACCTCTCCCTCATCCCCGTTCCTGTAGACGTGCTTTCTCCCCCAATTAGAATGGAATTTCCTTGAGGGCAGGAGGGCCCATCTTGCTTCCCTTTGTATCTCCAGGCCCAGGACAGTTCCCCCCATGCCCACCCTAGGAGCTTCTTGGCTGATAGATTGATATCAGGATTGCCTTACTTTCTGCATTTTTATCCCCATCGCCCAGCTCTGTACCTGCTTAAAGAGTACTTGACCAGCTGGTTGATCAGTCTTTTTCGTGGCACATAGGCTCACAGTGGTTTTGAGTTCCGTGATAGGGAGCCTCCCTTCATGCCCAGGCCACTATTTTGGCCTTGTGGTTCCAGTCCTCCTGGGCCCCACTACCAGGGTTTCTATTTCATTATTCTGTCTCTGGTCACCTGATTGGGACGGGCCATTTGCCTGATTGTTTCCATTAAACGTTGAGCTCTCAGGCTGTCTACCACAGTTATTTGACATTGCACTACCCAGACAGTCTGCTTGAGAAAACTCACTTAGAGCAGCGTTGGCAATCTCCTTTCTCCATCTTTAGCTTCCAGGGAAGGCTTTGCTTGAAAAATCCCAAGGGCCAATTTTCAAGGCACTTTTTGGATCAGACTCCCCCTGGCTTGGCTTGGGGAGACACCCCCCCCCAACACTCTCTCTGTAACTCAATCTCTGCCCTGGCCTGTTCTATGGGAACGAGGTGGAGAAATCTGCCAGCCATTGTGTCTGCTGAGTGGAGGCACAGAGGAGGTGGCTGTTTGGTCATTGGAGCAGGTCTGGGGCTCTGGAGAGCTGCTTTTAAAAAGTGTCACCTGAGGAGACTCACTGGTCTTCTTTGCTGTAGCTTACTAGTCCTCTGAGGTGACGGCCAGAGGCGTCATTACCTGATCCATTTGCAGAGAGGCCCAGGCAAAGCCAGGTTACCCAGGTATGGAACGTCTTTTTTGCCTCATCTCTATTTTTCTTAGAATCCTTCTTAACCTTCCAGGCTCACAGAGATCATAGGATCCTAGACTGAGGATGGGGAGGGACCCACGTGGACATCAAGCCAACCCTCTCATTTTACAGATGAGGAAATCAAGGCAGTTCAGTGACTTGCTCAATATTGCATACATAGTGAAAGAGTCAGGATTTGAATCCTGGGCCCCCATTCCAAAGCTGGGGCTCCTTCCACTGAACCATCCAGTCTCTCAAAGCACCCGTGATTTCATTGGTATGTGCACCTCTCTCCCTGGGGAAATCTCAACTCACACATGCCTTGTGCTTTGCATTTTGCGTCCATACTTTGCTGTAAGTCCTCCCCAAGGGCCTTCCTTTGAGTCTCTGGACATTCTACAGGCTCCAGAACATCACTCAGGCTGTCTGTTTGTTACCCCTTGCTCTAGAGGACTGGTCAACCTTCTCTTCCAACCTACTGTGCCCTCAATGATCTTGTTTACACCACTTCTTATGTGGACCAATGGTGATACCTTATACCCTACTGATGCTCTCCTTGGGGCATTTTTTTTTACCCACCGGGTGCCCGGTTGGGAATGGGGTAGTCCATGATTCATGGCCAAATTGTACAACAAGAAGAATTCTTCAGTACTTTGAGGATGGGCCTAAAACACATTTCAGATGCACTTAGCATGCTGGCAAAGTAGAGAACATGCTTTTCTCATTTTTATTAAAGCTGAAACTGCACCTTAGGCCTTAGGATGGTACTATAAATCTGGGAAGCAGTATGGTCCCTGGGCGTCGTGAGGAGCTCATAGGAGAGTGGTGGGTTTTTTCTGTTGCATCCACAAGGTTATTTCCCTTTCAAGGTGAGTATGATCTACAGGGCATTGCTCAGGCATGAGCTAGTAAATGTTTAATAACCAATTATCCTAAAAAGATACAGCTAATACAATTGACAATTAATCTGTATTAGTAACATTTTCTCCATCACTTTCTTAAGTCTAGAAAATCAGCAAATCAATAAATCAAGTCAATTTCTGAGGTATAAATACTCCCATTGAAAGTACATTAATCTGGCTCAGCTGGTTCATGTTGGATCCCTGGCTAAAGCTACATGTCTGGAGGCACTAACTGCAGTATATCCTTGGGAGGTGGATGGTGCTCACTGAAGGGAGACAAATTGTTTTTTATCGTGCTCCGGCTACTCTGAGTTCTTCATGTTGTTTTGCATTCTCTTCATGTAGTGAAAAGCTGTCCTGTATCCGGTATGTATTGTTGGCTTGAGTGCTTGCATAGGAGATGAAGACCCTTTTTACCTACATCTCTAAGGCTTTGCACACGAGCTGCATATTCTGATATTACTAGGGGACATCTGGATGAGGACAAAATAAAACAAATTCTGAGATTTCCAAGGGGAAGCCTGAGGTGGGAGTGGGGGCTAAGGGGAGGAGGGGTAGGGAGGTGCCAGCTAAAGAAAATGATTTATGAGACTAGTCCTTGTAAATCTTTGGTCTATCTCCTGCTTCTTCCACCAATTTACTACGTGACAGTAGCTAAATATGGAAGTCCTGAGCCATGAGTTGTACTAGAAGGGTTGATGTCCATACCTAGCTCAGATCTTTACTAGCACTATAACCACGGTCAGGTTGTTGAACACTGCTAAGACTTAGTTTCCTCATCAATAAAATAGGAGCGATGGTAGTTACACTAATAATAATAATAATAATAACAGCTAGTGTTCACAGAGCACTGGAAGGTTTGCGATATTATCTCATTTGATTCTCACAACAACCCTGTGAGGTAGGTACTGTTATCCCCATTTTACAGATGAGGAAACTGAGGCAGATAGGGGTTAACTTGCTCAGAGTCACACAGCTAGCAAGTGTCTGTGGCTAGATTTGAATCTAGATTTTCCTGATTCCAAGTTTAATACTCTATCCATTGTACCACCTCGCTGTATTACCTCCCTCCCGACAAGACTGTTGGAGGGGAGGGAAGTGCTTTGAATCTATGAAGTGCCATAAAAATGTGAGCTATTATTTCAGAGGGAGCCTCAGCCCCCAAATGAAAACCGTTTAAGCTGGGCCTGATGGAGGAGGCTTGGGAAGACAAACCCTGGGCTGGTAAGCAACCATCCTCTTTCTTTGGTTAAATGTTTTCCTCCTTTCTCCTTGATGTTTATGAAAACAAATGATAGCCTGGCCAGAGTTAGTGAGAGGGAAGTTCTTTCTTACGCTTGAAATGGATGATGATGATGGCAAAGGGAAGGAATGCCTGGCTCCCTACAAAGGCATAGATGAGAAAGAGATCCTGGCCTTGAGGTTGTTTTGGCGACAAGCCGCCTGGATCGCCTGCCCAGATGGGAGGGAGGTGAGCCCAGCCTTGCTGGGGCCAAACAAGATGTGGGGGCACCACAGACGTCCTCGCTCTGGGGATCTCCCTCCACACACTTTCTCTGCTTAAAAGCTCCCTCTGGACTGGGGGTGCTAGTTCTCTCATGTGACTTCACTAGCCCTGACTCCTACTCCTCACTTCCCAGAAGTAACCATGGCAAGCCCTTGGGTTGTTAACGAGGCCACACACGGGATGGTGACACGTGATTTTTATCTAGCCTTTTAGAAGGTTCCTCATTTGTTCCAATTTGTCCAAACCTTAAGTGAGTTAGAAAGTAGGATAAAAAAGCATCAAATTCCTAGGGCATTGTAGACCCCCAAGCCAGCCTGGGTCTGGACAGACTTCACCAAGCAGCCTACAGGTGGCCATTCACAAGGAAACCAGCAAAGGGTGAGGAAAAGGGCAGATGGCAGCACTGTGTAAGAGAAACAGGAATAATCATATTGAAGATGACCGGCAGTGGGTGAGGGTGAAGCCAATAGAAAGCTGGCGTCAGAACCAGGAAGACCTGGGTTCCACAAGCCTTTCCTGGTTCCCCCATCTGCTCGATCCTTCCCCTTGAAGGTGTTTATATACACACACGTATGTATATGTATGCACACATATGCATACATATATGATGCAATATCTGTATACACACATACAAATATACTTACACACATATAATCTGTGTGTGTGTGTGTGTGTGAGCCAGGCTCTCACTGCATGGCTTTCCTTTTAGTCTTCCCTGATTGGCTCCCAATGAGTCATCCAAGCACCTATTCTAAGTACCTTTCTCCTCTCCCAGGCTATTCTGTCAGCAGGTGACTTTGTTTCCTTCGCAATTAAAAAAGAATTGAGATTATTCGACCCGAGCTTCCTGACCTCCCCATCTGCCCCTTCCTCTCTTCCTCCTCACTCTAGTCTCTGTGGAAGAGATGACCATTCTCCTCTCAAGGCTAACATTCTTCCTGGGTTCTCCATTTTTATCTCCTTCCTTCTTTTCCACAAGAAGGTCCCAACATTCATCCCTTCCCTTTCTTTCCTCTTTAAATCTCTCTGTTTCTACTGCAAAGTACAGGTCTGATCACATCACCCCGACCCCCTCAATAAATTGAGTGGCTCGCTGTTCCCTGGAGAGTCCAAGATAAACTCATCTGTTCAGCATTTCCGTCCTTTCACAATCTTCCCTCTTCCTATCTTTCTGATCTTCTCAAACCAGGGATTCATAGCCTTTTGGTGTGTCATGGATCCTTCATGACCCACAGACCTCTTCCCAAAATAATGTTTAAATGCACAGAACATGGAATTATAAAGGAAACCAATTAGTTTGAGATGTAGTTATCAAGCTACTTAAATAAAACCAAGTTCACGGAGTCCAGGTTAAGGATGCCTCTTTTAAGACTTTACTCCGCTCCTTGAGGGCAGGGACTATAGCCCTGTGAGGAGAAGGTGAGATCCCATTTGTGAAGACCTTTACAGCCCTTGCACACTCCATGATCCAGCCACACTATCCTCTGTCCCTCCTACAAGATGCACACTTTTGCATCTGCCAGCTGTCCTCCATGCCTAAAATGCTCGCGTCTCTCTCCTCCCTTCCTTAGCTTCTTTTAAGATTTAGCTCAGGGATCACCTTCTGCAGGAAGACTTTCCTGGGCTTTGTAACTTCGGAATGAGGCGGGCTCTTTCCTTCTCTCGTCCCAACTCTCAGTCAGTTTCTTCTGCCTCCGTGACATAGCCAGCATCTACATCTACTGTTCCACTTAGCCTAGGGCTCATCACTTCTTGGCTGGACTGTTACCATAGCTCCCAAGGTGGTCTCCCTGTCCCAGCATCTCCCCCGTCAAATCCTTCTTCCATAACTGTAAAAATAATCTTCCTAAGGCACGGGTCCAACTATGACCCTCCCCTGCTCCAAAATCTTCACTGGCTCCCTATTACTTTCAAGATAAAATACAAATTCCTCAGCCTGGTGCTTAAGAGCCTCCATAATCTGAGGCCACCATACTATTCTAGTCATATCGTGTGATTCCACTCTGAGTACTTTATATTTCAGCCCAAATGGCGCCAGCTATTCTCCTAACTTGGTATTTTAGCTACCTCCTCTGTCAATATGCAGACACCATTTGCCCTCCTTCCTCACCTCTGCCTTTCGGAATCCAGCTTAACGGCTAGCTGCTCTGGGCAGCTTTTTCTGTACTTTGCCAGTTGTTTATTCTTGCTCCTTCCTTGAAATGCCTAGTAGTGACTCATCTAGATACATGGGGTATGTATCCCTTAGCAGAATGGAACGTCCTTGAGGGCAGGGTCTATCTATGAGAGGATAAAACAAGATAATGTTTACAAAGACCTTCATAAACCTTGCAATGCCATATAATTATGATTATTGTCTTTTTAGTAAGTGTCCGGCAGGTTGAACTGAGCACGGAGCTGGGTGGAGCACAGCAGAGAAGACTAGATGGTGTGCAGAATGTTGGAATGGGTGGCTCTGGGAGTTCCTGCTCAGTTGGAATGCACATTAGATGCAAAAACAATAGACTTTGCTCCATCTGTTGAGCAATTGCCTAGACTTGTCAATGTCACCTTCCCTTTCTCCCCTTCCCTTCATTTCCAAGCAAAGATTTCATTAACTATGTCTATTCAGACGGCATTTTGCCAGTCTGATCTGTTAGTGTATCCTTTTTCAAGAATGTGCCTAGGGAAACTCTGCAAAGCAGGTCATCCAGTCTCCTCCTTGCCATTTTGAAGCCTTTCTCCTTATGTAGCTCACAGAGCTGCCAACATTCCTCCAGTTGTTGGAAACCAAGCATAGCTGCAAAGATGATCAGAGAAGTTTGTTCTTTTAAGAAAAAAGTTGATTTATTTTTCCCCAGTGGGATACAAGTCTTTGAGAATCCAGGATGTGGATCCAACTTGGAACTATATTTTCCTTCTTTTTTTCTTTTTGGAAAAAAAAGAAACAAGTTTTTCTGCATGTCCTCATTCCTCCATTAGTTTTAGATTTCAATATCCCTTTTCTGGAGGGTGAGGAGATGGAAGGATCTTGAAGAGACAAGAGATGATGCACTGGGTAGAAAGGACATGCAGCTAAATGAGTACAAGCCCAAGAGCAGAGCACATTGGAAAAAAAGATGAAGACCAACATGTTACAGAAAACATAGGGCCCGTTAGGATGGTAAAACATATTTCCTGAAGGCTTTAGGTGCTGGTGTTCTAAATGGAATTTTCTTTATAATCTGAAGGACTTGTGAAGATGAGTTATCAAACTTTTGAGAGAACTGAGGCGCAAAGAACTAAAAGAAATTTCCGAGACCTATTTGGAGCTGAAAGTGTGTACTGAACATCTACAGAGAGTGGCCACGTTATATAGAATATCAGTAGGCTATCACTAGGGACCAATTGTAAGAGTAGGAGCTGATGGAGTCAAACAACCAAATCTCCCCCACCCCCATTTAAAGTAAATATTAAGGTGCTGTACTTTGATGTTTTAAGCAAGGGAAGACACTCCTCTGTGGAATTAATCACTCAAAGGTTTTAGACTAAACGTGGGAAAACTCAATTAATTTAGATGTCCCTGAAAACCATTGACTGAATGGGAGTAATGGTACACAGGAAGGATGTTCAGGTTGGTTGTTGAAATTTGGTTTCCCCCTGTGGGTCTATAAAATGACAAACCATTTTGGAACCTAGGGATTCAAGTGTCCAGCTGCTTCGTGGTGCAAGCCTCCAGCTTCAGTTGATCTCATTGTAACTTATTCTGTCCCTTCAGGATTCCTTAGAAGGAATTGCCTTATGGGGGAGGGGGTGGAATGAGCACCTCAGCCGCTGGGTCTCTCATGCCCTGCTCCTTCCAACCCTCTTGGCTGGAGGAGGACCTGCTGAACTTCAGAGTACTGAAGGATATACACTTTTTATCAGTATGTTTGCATATCTTCAGGATAGCACTGTCTGCAAAGGGAACCAGAGATAAGATGGGAAGAAAAGGCAGATTCAAGGCTTTACAAGCAACCAAGCAAAAAGCTTGTTCTTTTAAGAAACCCTAGGAGGGACATCTTGAGGATTCTAGCAAAAGAACCGATGTGTTGTCATATGAAACGTGACATGTTGTGAAAACTATGAGTCACCCCTTTGCAATGAATGTTGCCTACGCTCTAGTCCGTTTCCCCCTGGGCTGTGTGGCTGTTGTCCTTTATTCTCAAAGAGGACCAAAATGACATCCCCACAGTGGGATTCAGGTACAGTGTGCTCTGCTGTGGCTGGTCAGACCACTATGAGCTTGGAAGGCTCTACCCCAGCCCAGGCACAAAGAGTCCACACGGACAGTTGGACCCTGGACTCTGTGCACTGGTGGGAGACTTTGGGGTGAGAGATGTTTCGTATCAATCATACGATTGTGATAAACACTTCCAGTTAAATCCAAGTCCAGTCTGGCTGACTGATTGATATCAATTGATAATCATGGAGGGAAGTGTACCCGATGGGGCTTTCAAGCTATAGCACTAGAAAACCAGGTCTGCCTCTCAGGAGCACCCCAAGAATCCTGAGGGGCAGAACGGAGTTACAACGAGGTCAATGGAAGCTTGGTCAGAGCTGTTCCAGAGTGGAACGCCTTGTCAGGGCGTGATACCTTGCTCCTTCAGATTCCATGTACATCGTATAGATCTCGGAGAAATACCTAGCTATTGAATATAGTCGCTCCACTAGAATGCATGCTCTTGAGGGCAGGGGCCAAGCTTTGGCCTCTCTTTGCCTCCCTAGCGCTTAGCACAGTGCTTGGCACATGGGTTCCTCACCTTGGAGGCTCCATGATCATTGCTCAGGGTGTTATAGTGGGGGTGCCTTTTGTTTATGTACTGGACTAGGCGGCGGCAATTTTGCTTCCAGCTCTCAGATTTTATGTTTCTATGATTTTATCTTCCCTGCCGTGCCTCATCGGGGTAGGCATGTAATAATCATTTGTTGAGAATGACTAAGTAATCCGTAGGTCGGAGCTCGCCACACAGCCCTCCCCCACTCCCCACCCCACCGCGGACTTTTAATACATGAGCTGTTGCATTTGTTTGGATCTAGTTGGAAACACGGATGGGTTTCAAGGGCAGCCTCCTGGACAGCTCCAAGAAGCCATCCATCTGCAGGATGCATTCCACTGCAAAGCTGGGCAGGGTTTCCTGCGTCCTGTGAAGCCTCAGTTCCAAGCTGTCTCTTAGAAACCCGGTAAAGGCAAGGACGAGTTTTTCCAAGAGAGATGTTGGAGCTGACGGCACAGGGACGGAGCCAGGCTTTGGGAGTGGGGGTGCAGGTGGGGGTGGGGCAGCGGGACAAGGCAGGAAGAGCCAGGGCTACAAATCTGTGCTCCCAGTCTTACTAGCTGTGTGGCCCTGGGAAAGTCATTCCGTTTCTCTGAACCTCGGTTTCCCCCTTTATAAAATGATAATGATGCTTGCACCACCTAGCCCACAGAGTTATTGTAAAGAAAGCATTCTATAAAGCGTAAAGAACTAAAGAATTAGGAGGATTTTTAAAAAATGTTTTCTTTTTCTTTAATCTTTTAATTGATGCCCTTGGTTTTGACATTGCTTTGTTTCCAAATATATCCCTCCCCCCTGCCCTACCCAAAGAGCAATCCTCCTTTGTAACAAAGAAGAAAGAGGGGAGGCGGAAAAGTGGTTCAGCAAAACTAACCAACGCTTCAATGTTGTCATTGCCTGGCAGTGAATGCTGTATTCCATACCCATAGTCCCCCACCTCTGCAAAGAGGAGAGGGAAGCACATTTTCTCACTTCCTCTTCAGGACCAACCATTCCCCTGTCCCCCACCGCTTCCTCGTTCCCTTTTATTCACCTGTGCCTGTGATTTCATCAGCATAGGTAGGGGAAAACCTCCCTGTATCAATGCAAACGCAAAAGTAGAAGTCCTGTCTTCAAAGAGCTTACAATCTATTAGGGGAAACCACATGTTCATGTACAAACACATGCAGAATTGGCACAAAATACAAGAATAGGTACAGGGACTGGACATGAGATTTCACTGATGTAAGGAACTCCCAGGTGAGGAAGCTCCCTCCGCACGTGGAGGTTGGCATGTTCTCTGAGGCTCACGGACCCAGAGAGTTGCTGGGGGCACAAAGAGGGCGCCTTGTCCAGGGCACACAGTCAGAATGGGTCAGAAGCTGGTGCTGAAGCTGTATCTTCCTGACTTCCAGCCTAGTTCTCTCTCCAGTATACCGCTCTGTCTCCTACATAGCACCGAGAGAAGTGTGAGCTAGTATTCCCCGTGAAGTCCTGTCCTAGTAGCCTGTGGAGTGGCCCTGTGGAGCTCAGTCCTCTCTCGGGACCCAAGGGGAGTTGTTTAGGGGGTAACATCAGCTTTCTAGGCCTCTGTTTCCCCACCTGTAAAATGAGACGATTGGACTATAATGCCTCAGTGGTCCCTTCTTGCTCTAACGCTCTGTTCCTATGATCTTCTTTTTCCTTCTTTTCTTTCTGTGAGATGGGGAGACCCCTGGCCACTACTTATGCTTGGACTCCTGGGGTGATCAGATACTGTCTGCACTGGGCTCGGGAGGCTTTGGAGGTTTGTTAAGCCATCCTGGGCGGGTCTTGGGTTTCTGGGGGAAAGAACCTTTTTGTGTGAAGAGGCTTAGGGCTGGGCTGGGCTGCCAGGGCCTCCTGTCTGCCTCCAAGAAGACAGGAATTCCTGGCATGCCCTGACGCCTTTGTGTGGTGGCCTCTGAATACCACTGCTGGGGACAGTGGCCCCAGCTCAGGGCCCGCGGTGCTCAGCCACGTGGACCTCGGCTGCTCTGGCTCATTTGCTGGGGAGCCGCATGGCCGTTCTCTCTGAAAAGTCCTTTTTCCCTTTACAAAAAAAGGCAATTTGAGGAGTTCTGTGGTAAAAAGTGGTTTGGAGGTAGGGAGCTGTTCTCAGAATTGGGAAGAAAGACCTGGGATCAAGTCTGGTCTCTGACACACGCTGGCTGTGTGACCCTGGGCAGATCACTTACCCCCTCACTGTCCCCAGGCTGGTCTCTGAGACTATTAGTTATATCTACTTCGGTGAATTTACGTAGATGTGGTCCAAAATACACACGTTCACCTGTGTGTGTGCACACACACATGTGCGTGCGCATGTACAGTCTTCTTGAGGGCAGGGAATATTTCATTTGAGTCTTTGTACCCCCGGCTTCTATAGCATAGTGTCTAACACATAGTAGGTGTCTAACAGATAGTAGGAAATGTTTGCTGAGTGATTGGTGGGAGCGGGGCGACTTAGTAAGGGAACCAGGCAGAGGTGAGTCTAGGGACCTCAGCATTGGGGCCACCTCTTTTCCGTGCTGGGGGCCCCTGCACGAACCAGGTTTCCTTTTTCGTGTTTCCCAGGTCACAGAGTCATAGACTGAGATACGGAAGGGACCTCGAGACCTTGAGTCCAGGGGTTCCTAACCATGCAGTGCCATGGACCCCCTTGGCAGTCTGGTAAAGCCTCAGACTCCTCAGGATAATTTTTTAAATATATATATATATATATATATATAATATATATATAAAACAATTCACAGGACACAAAGGAAATCAGTCACATTAAATTGCAATTATCAAGATATTTATAAAACCCCTGGTCTAGTCCAATCCCCTTATTTTATAGAGGAAGAAACCAGCTCAGGGACATTCAGTGATTTACCTGAACAGAGAGTGTCAGAGGCGGATTTGAACACAGGTCCTGGTACTAAGAATCTGTTCTTGTCATCATCAGAAACAGGTACTGATTTCCATTTCTGGATGATGAGCACTATTCCAGACTGGAATGACTGCTTCTGAAGCTAGTGAGCTCCCCATCACTGGAGGTATTCAAGCTGAGGCCTGGGGACCACTTGTTGGGTTCAGTGGTTGCCACAGCCCCTTCCATCTCTCAAACCCAGTGATGGTCTGTAGTGCTCAGCAAGAAGGAGATGATCTTTCTGCTGACCTCTGACCTTGCCAGGCCAAGTCCAGTTCGAGGCCCCGCATTTTAGGAAGGACATGGGCGGATGGGGAGATTTCAGAGCAGGATGGGCCAAAGGACCTGGGATGAGTGGCCTGGAGAAGGCTGCATGAGAAGACGGCCTCCTCAAGTGTTTGAAAGGTTATGTGGAAGGGGCAGTAGGCTTGGGCCCCTTGACCTAAGGTGGCAGAATGAGGAGCAGTGGGTAGAAATTGAAGGGAGAAGACAGGCTTTTGCTTGACGCTAGGACAAGCTTCTTCATCATTAGAGTCACCTAAATGGAATGGGCTGCCTGTGGGTTAGTGAGTTCCCCATCACTGAAGGTCTTCAGTCTGAGGCTAGATGATCACAGGTCAGGAATATGGCAGAGAGAGTGCTCAATGGCTTCAGAGGCCCCTGCCAACTCCACATGCTGTGATTTGGGTCTTAGAGGCTTTCCCTAAAATTGAGAGAGAGAGAGAGAGAGAGAGAGAGAGAGAGAGAGGAAGAAGAAGAAGAAGAGGGGGAGGAGAGAAGAAAGGAGAGAAGGGAGGGAGGGAAGGAGGGAGAAAGAGAGAGAAGAACAAGAAGAAGAAGGAGGAGGAGGAGGAGGAGGATGAGGGGGAGGAGGAGAGAGGGAGAGAGGGAGAGAGAGAGAGAGAGAGAGAGAGAGAGAGAGGAAGAAGAAGAAGAATGGGGGAGGAGGGGGAGGAGAGAGAGGGAAGGAGAGGGAGGAGAGAGTGTGTGAATGCGCCATCAGAGACTTCTGAAACCTGCACTGGGCTTTCTTGCTCTCTCCTGTTCCCTGACTCTCCCCTCTCCTTATTCAGCTCAACGATGCCGGCAGCAGGGACTGGACGGGCTGGTTCTGTCTCAGCCCGGGATACATTGATGGGCTTTGCAGGGCTGGGCGGGGCTGTAAAATGCCAAACTAGATTTCTCTTTGATAGAGAAGGCTTGTTTCTGTTTAATGGTGTGCGTGTGCCACAAGGCGGTTCGGCGGCCCACGGTTGCCATGGAGACCTTTCCAGCGTTGCTGCTAGCTGCGAGATGCACAAGTGAGCCGTCCCGCGCGTTCTGCCCCTCCCCCCATCATACTCAGAATTGCCTCCTGTGATTCTGGAGACTTCGTGAGGCCCTGGAAAGAGCACTGGCTCTGAAGTCAGAGGGCCTGAGTTAGAATCCCCTCCTAGTTATGGTTATTAATGCACCTTAGACAAGTTGGCCTCGGTTTCCTCATCTGTAAAGTGATGGGGGGGGGTCAGACTGGATGGCTTTTGAGGTCCCTTCTGACTTTCAATCTGAAGATCCTAGGATGAAGTCACTTCATCTCTGTGGGCCTCGGTTTCCTCATCTGTAAAATGAGGGGGGTTAGGCTGGCTGCCTCCTAAGGGTGTGGCGTCTTTTAAAGCCCCATTGCCACTTCACCTCCTCTGGGAAGCCTTCCCTGATCTCCGATCAATAATGACTCCTCCCCCCAACCCGACCTCAAATACTACGCCCTACAACCTTCTGCTGCATTTTCCCCATATTATTTTGTATTAAAGAGCTTTGCTATGTGTCACATCCTCCACTGGACCCTAAGCTCTATGACGACAGGTAAACTGTCTTTTAGAAACTTTTATAGGAGAAAATAGTCATACAGTTGTGTGTAATACAATACGAGGCATAACAACGCGCTCCAGGGAATGTTTAGGAGAGATTGTTTTCCACTGTGGCTGGGTGGGGCGGGGCACAGGAATCGAGGAAGGCCACGTGGAGGAGGTGGCAACTTGGCAGATGAACCTGGTGATGTTGCCCCTGTTTTATGTTGGAGAAACTGAGGCTCAGACCCACGTGACCCAAGAGGCCCCTTCTCTGCCTCTCTGCCAGTCATGGGTGTGGAGGACGTTAAGGCTCAGAAGCCTGGGAGCCTGGATGGGGCTGGGCGGGGGCTGGGCAGAGAAAGGAAGGCCAGGCAGGACACTGGATGCATTTTTCAGGGAAATGCTGACAAATGCCTTTCGGCTTCACTTGCAATCTCCTCTGACTCGCGGTTTGATTAGCCAAGAAAGGGGAATGTGCCTGGGCTTCTCCAGAAGCCACAAATGAGGCTTGGTGGGCCCCTGTTAGGGCTCTGCGGGCGGATTGTTCTGGGAAGGGATGAGAAGATTCAGGCCTTCCTGGATACAGCCACAGGATGTGGATGCTGGTGAGGCTGCGGTCCAAAAGGCTGGGAGACAGAATGGAGACGCGGGAGGGGGCGCTGATGGGGAGGGTGACCGAGGAGGAAGGCTCTGGAGGTCGGGGAAGTGACACCTGGTTTCTAGCCTTGTTTCCCCGAGACAAACCGTGAGAAGTTTGCCTGCCTTGGCTGCCCAACCTGACTGTCGGCCCAGCTCATCAGGCCATTTTATGGGTTAAAGTTGTTTTCTGAAATTTGTGTGACCTGTACTAGTCATGTCTTTCCTAATTGGAGTCAGGAAGACCCAAGTTCAAATCCTATCTCAGACACGTACTGACTATATGACTGAGCAAGCCATTTAATGGCTTTCAGCCTCAGTTTCCTCATCTGTAAAATGGGGATGATCATGCCCCTACCTCCCAGGGCCGTTTTGAGGCTCAGACGAGAAGACATATGCCAAACACATTTCAAACCTTGAATCGCTATATGAATTCTAGCTAGCACCAGCATTACCATCATCATCACCACCCCAAGGTCGCAAAGAAAGTATGCAACAGGCCTAGAATTTGAACCCAGAACCTTGGATTCTTAAAAAAAGATATAGATATGTAAAATTACATGTTATTTCTTTAAATATTTCTCAATTACATTTAAATTTTTTACTATTCATTTTTAAAATCCTGAGTTCCAGATTCTCTTCCTCCCGCCAGCCCCTCCCCAACCCCCCAAGAAGACAAGTGAAATCTCAATTATCCCTGTGAAGTCACGACAAAGTTATTTCCGTATTAGCCGTGTTGCAAAAGAAAACACACAAAACCCCCAAGAACAATAAAGCAAAACAAGTTTGCTTCAAACCACGCTGTGAGTCCATCCGCAGAAGCTCAGACTGTAACCCCAGCTTTGGGCCCACTCTATCATGCCAGTCTCCCATGGCTGAGATTGAACTACCTCAGAGATCCAAATGGCGGTGTGGGTCAATAGTACTCTGTGATTGGTCCCTGGAGGGAGTTGGGACTAGCTGTTAGACTATAAGCTGTTTGAGGGCAGGGCCTATTTCATTTCTGTCTTTTTGTCCAAGCACCAAGCATAGTTCCTGACACAATGGGTGCCTAATAAATGCTGATTGTTAAAAATCCCTACTCTACCATATGGGACCTTAGGGAGCTCATTGCCCCTCTGGGCCTCAGCTTCCTCATCTGTAAAAGGAGGGGTTGGACTGGATGACCCCCAGCCCAAGATCTTGGAGTCCTTGATCCCTGTTGTCCTTGAGCTCAGGGCCAGCCAGGCCTCCTTGGCCTGTGCTCCAAGACTCAAGTCGCTCTTCTGAAGACTTCTCTCTCTGCCTCTGCCTTCCTAGGCTTCCTGGCTCTGGAGAAGGCTGCGTGGGAAGAGACTCCCCGTCACCGGCTTTTGCTTCTTCCTGGCCCTGTCCGTGGCTGCCCTCACCAGCTTCTCCCCAGGCCTCCCAGCCCGTGACCCTGGGGGTCCTGTCGAGTCTCCTCACCGGGCTGGCCGACCCCTCAGGGCGATGGAGACTATTCCTTTGGGAAGGCCAGAGGCTCTGAGCTCCAGTCAAGGTCTAAAGCTGGCCCCTGTGGGACCCTGGGAAGGATGGGCCTCCCTGAAGAACTCCAGCTTGGTCTGCAAGGGCGATCGAGGCTCCAGAGGTAGAGTAGGCCACGGTCGTCCCCATCCTGGCAAGTCCAGCAGATACCTGGGCCGGGCCAAGAGGGACACTGGTGGTGACGGTGGCACCACCATTCTGAGAGACTCTGGTGCCCAGAGTCACCTGGACATGGCCAGGAACATTCTTCTGGGGAGGAAGGATGCCAGGGGCCAGAAAGCCAAGGGCCCTTTGGCTTTGAGACGTGTCTGGCGTGATGACCACCTCCCAGAGCTGCCAATCAAGGAAGTCCCTCCTGGTGCCCATCTGGAAGGACCCGCCGTCACTTCCCGCCTTGAGGACTCCAGACCCGGTCAGGGTAGGCCCACCCTGCATGACCCAGACGTTCAGGCAGCTGGGGCTGGGAAGGAGGCCTGGGGTCTGGGGGCCCAGGGCCGGACAGCTAGCTCGTGGCCAGGCTCTGTGGAAGAGCTTCAGGGCTCTATGTGGTGCGATGCTGGGACGGCTGAGGGCCATGCAGAGGCAGGTGAAATCCCACCGTGGTTCACGGCAGATGATGTGTGGAAAATGAGGCTGCTGGCCCGTGGACAGGTGACCGGCAGAGCGAGGGTCCCCGGGCACGGGCAGGTCCTCCGAGTCGGCTTCTCTGTGGAGGAGGTCCAGAATGCCCGATCCCCTGACCTGGGTCAGCTGTGCTCCGAGGGGCTCTGTGGGCTGATCAAACGGCCCAGGGACCTCTATGAGGTCCTTGCCTTCCACCTGGACCGGGTGCTGGGCCTATACCGCAGTTTGCCCGTGGTGGCCCGACATTTTCACAGCCCCCTGCTGCCCTACCGCTTCACTAGGGGAGAGCCCCGTCCCGTGGTCTGGTGGGCCCCGGACATCTGGCACCTGAACGACAGTAACCATGATCAGAATTCCTTTGCCCTGGGATGGCTGCAGTACCAGGCCCTGCTCCGGCTCCGGTGCGGCATGGCCGGCTCCGGGGCTATGCTGGGGGAGGCCCCCTGCCTGGGCGTCCGCCATACTGAGTGGGCCCAGCTAGCCCTCTTCGATTTCCTCCTACAGGTAGGTGGAATGTTTGCGGGGGAGGAGAGACAGAAGGATGATCGGTCATTGACTGGTTTGCTTATTGCTGGCAGGTATTCACGGACCTCTGCTTCTCCAGGAGCGGCTGCTAAGGAAGGGGTCTGCCTGGGGGGAACAGTGACCAGTCTGCCTTTTCCTAAGACCCATTCGGGGCACGGGGTGGGAGAAGGAAGCTGGGAATGGATGTGGGAAGGAAGCAGAGATCGAGATGGGAAAAGAAAGGCCAAAAAAAAGCTCGCTGCCCTCTGGGAGCTCACAGTCTAATGGGGAGATAACATCCATTAGCAGCTTTTCCCAGGAGCAGGATCTCCAGAGCAAGGGAGAATGGGGAGGGGAGAGGAGGACCAAGATGGATGGACGCCCATGGAGGCCTACCAGTCAACGGCCGCCAGGGTCTTCCTTTTCAGTCTCTCAGCCCCGGGGCCCAGTCATAGGTGGAAATACACACTGCATCTCTCTGTTCTGAACAAAACCCCAGTGTCCCCTTCCTCTAGCCACGGTGGCAGACTTCCTACACCCCTGAGGCTGTCTGCTTACAGAATGAGCAGCTCTCCAAACAGGGCTCTGCAGGCAGCCTGTGCCAGGGACTCAGACCTGGGCTCCTGCCACCTCTTTCCTGCTTCTCTCCCTACCCATCAAGCAAAATGCTCTTGCATTGGACAGCTCCATCCTTCCTCGAAAACCCAGGGGCAAGGCTGGCACAAGATTGGTTTCCCTGGAGAGGAAATCAAAAACAGGGCTTTGGCAAGAGGTAGGATAAACTGTATGCATCCTGCAGAAGCATCTCGGAGCATACCCAAAGGGTTTCTGTATAAAAAGCCTTTTGTCTGTTGAGGGAGGTGCTCAGTTCTCTTTGGATAGCATTGCTTGCTCACCTCATGGATGTGTTCTGGGCACTACCCCCTCTTCTTAAGTCCCCACTGTCACCCCAGCTGTAGCTTCCCCCCTCCTTCTGCAGCTGAGTGTAAGACATCTCTGCTGTGTGTTGGCTTTGTAGTGGAGGAGCACAAGGGTCCTGAAGGCACAGGAGGACCCAACACGAGCCGCCATATTGACCCTGTATCAGTCAAGCCCTCATAAATCAACTGTGTGACATGGCGGCCCCAGCCCCAGCACTGTCCTGCACGGCATCCCTAGCATCCTCAAGGAGGAAGCCAATAGTCCCAATGTCCTTTCCCCTGGCTTGCTGGCATGCCTCCTAGACAGCCCATTCTCTCTCCTCCCCATTTAGACCAGAAGCAGCTGGACATATGAATATATCCTCAGTTACTTCTATAACTCTTTGAAGTTTGAAAACACATTATAACTGAGCCTCACAACAACCCTAGGGGGTATTTCCTTATATCTGCGGTACCTTATCTAACAATGGTTGAGTAATTCACTCAATAAGCATTTATTAAGCACCACTTCTGTGCCAAAGATACAGAGCTTAAAAGAAAACAGTCCATGCTTTCATGGAGCTTGGATAGGGTATCCCAAAAGTCTGATGGCAGTTTTCAGCTTGGAGAGTTGGGAACATGCCATATTTCCTGGCAAGGAGTCAATGTATACATAGGTAAGTTAATACGAAGGAATTTTTAGGGGGGAGGGAGTATTAACAACCAGGGGAATCAGAGAGGATCTTGTCCAGGAGGGTGGTGCCTGAGCCATGACTTGACAGAAGGCAGCGATTCCGAGAAGGATGGATGGCGAGGAAGAATGTATTCTGACCATGTGGGGACTGACTCCCAGGCTGTGGAAGTGGGAGGTAGGATGGTGTGAATGCAGAATGGCTGACAGGGAGAGTTTTCAGGAAGGGGAATGGTTTGAAATAAGACTGAAAGGGTAGGTGGGAGCCAGATTGTGGAGGGGTAAGGAAGGCCCTAGATGAGCGGGAGAACATCTGTGAGATGGTGGCCAGGATGGTGAGAGAACTCTGGGAGGAGTCAGACGGCTGAGGTTCAAATCCTCTCAGTACCTGTGTGACCTTGGACAAGTCACAACCCCTCTGGGCTTCAGTCTCCTCATCTCCTAAATGAAAGGCCCAGACTAGGTGGCCTGTGGGGTCCCTTCCAACTCTGCAGCTGAGAAGTGGGGACCTTGAGCCTGGTGAAAGAAAATTTGGCGGGGGCTGGGCGTGGGCGGGGCAGCTGTCTCAAAATCGCGTGAAGGGCTGTCCTGTGAAAGACATTAGCCTGCTCTCCTCGGCTCCAGGTTGCCCAAATGAAAAGCAATGGGTGGGCTTTGCCAGGAGGCAGATTTAGGCATAATATCAGGGGAAACTTGTTAGCAATTAGCTCTCCCAACGTGGGACGGACTGCCTCGGGAGGTCTGTGATGGGAGACTGCTCATCATTGAGTTTTTTCTTCTCAAAGGTGCTGGTTAGCCTAGACCAGGGGGTTTAATCCTTTTTGTGTTATGCCAAGGGTGTCATGGGCCCCTCAGGCAATCCGAGGAGGCCTGCAGACGTCTTCTCAGAATCCTAGTTTTAAATTAATGAAATAAGTTACATATAATTACAAAGGAAATCAATAATAAGGAAATAGTTTAAAAAAATTTTTTTAAGTTCACCTACACCAGTTTAAGAATCCCTGGACTAGGGGCAGCTGGATGGTGCAGTGGGTAGAGCACTGGGAGTCAGGAGGACCTGAGTTTGAATCTTGACCCTGGGCAAGTCACTTAACTCTGCCCCCTCCCCAAAAAAAAGATTCCCTGGACTGGACTGAACTCTAAGAAATCATAGGATGCTAGATTAGGGCTGGAAGCGACCCTAGAGGCCACGGAATTTAACCTCCTCATTTTACAGATGAGTAAGCCAAGGCCCGGGGGAGTTAATTTCCCCAGGGTCACACGGCTAGTAAGTGTCTGAGTCAGGAAGGCTCGAGTCTTCCTGACTCCAAGTCGAGCCACTCTGCCCAAGGCTGCCCATCCAGGTCTGAGACACTGTGATTCAGCAGCAGGTCAGAAAGCTCACAGCATCTTTAGGGAACAGTAAGCATCATCATTATTTATCACATCTGACGGTAATGGTCTAACCCTCACCCGTGAGAAGACAGCAGGACGGCAGATCCAGTTTAGTACATGAGGACCTGACCTCATCAGGTGACTTTCCAGGATATAACTCGGTCTGGGGCCAGGGCTAATGCTTGAGGGTTTGCTCACTGTCTTAGGGGTAACCCCTCCCGTATTAGCATGCCTCAGAGACCCCCCTTCTCTCTCATTCCCATTTAGATTATAAGTAGCTTGAGACATTCCTATAGCAATGGGAAGTTTGCAAATTCACCTACATATATTATTTCATTTGGACCTCACAACAACCCTGACAAGTAGGCATGATATTATTGACCCATTTTAGGGGATAAGTAGACTGAGGCCTAGAGGTGTTAAGTGGTTCACATGTAGCTAGTGTCAGAGACAGGGTTTGAACTCAAGTGATTCTGGATTTGAGTCCAACGTTCTATTCATTATTCCATAATTATGCTGTTTTAGAGATTCTGGTCTGGCAACTTGGTCAGCCAATTCCATGGAACTCTTAATGTGGCTTAGTGGACAGGTCATCAGGCTAGGGCCTGGAAAGCCTGGAGCTCCACAGCTGGTTGTGTGACCTTTGGCATATCAGTGAGCCTCAGTTTCCTCATCTGTCCAATGATACATACTTTGCTTCCCCCTTGAGATTTTTGGGAGGGTCAAATGAGATAGTGTTTGTGTAGTGCTCTGAAGACTGTCAAGTGCTCCATGTATGTAGGAATAGGTCCTGGACCTGGGATTCCATTGGTGTAAGGAAGGGAAAATCCCTTTGCCCGTGCAGGTCAACGTCTTCTCTGCCACTTCTCGTCTTAAGGAGTTGCCTGAGGGCACTGAGAGTTCAGATAACTTGTCTGGAGTATACACCAATAAGTGTCAGCGCTGGGACTGGAACTCAGGTCTTCCTGTGACATTTCCTGCTGCCTCTCATGTAACTTTGTCAGGCTGACCCTGGCGATATAAGAAAAAAGGGAGGGCACTTGCAGCGGCCTCTCTTGGTCATTAGAGGGCATTATGGGAAGCAGCCTAGCCTGGGGGAAAGCATTAAAATTGGAGATTGAGTCAATTTCATGCTTGGCTGCCCATGGACAGAGTTTTCGGTCTCAGCCATGTAGAAAGGAGAGCCACCTCTGGAGACTTACGATGCCTCCGTTCAGAGATAGAAAAATGGAATCTTTCTGCTGTCTTGCCTGTTTGGCTCATGTTCCGCGGCTGGAAATCAGTCTTTTCTAAACAGGATTCATCTTCTCTATTCCCCTCATTCAGATTAAGGATGCTTAGTCTTCTGCCTAGAAAATCATAGCCTGGTGTTTGGGAGATTATGACCATGTTCCCCACTGAGACAGGTGATTTATTATTGGAGCCCGTCGAGAAAAAGAGACGCTTTACAAGGCAGCCGCGGCCATGTTTACCCACCCAGGGATACAGGAACTGGAAAAACCTAACCAGCACATAAAATGAAAGGTGCTCGATTAAAACGCATGTTCTCATTATGGCCTGGGGCGGAAGATTGCCATTAATCTCTATCAGCAGCAGGAGAAGCGGGTGGACCCAGAGTCTGGGAACACTTTGAGGAAATAACCACAGCCAAAAAAAAAAAAGAGTATGAAATTTCAAAAAGAGACCTTTGAGCCTAGTTCCATAGTGCTCCAGGGCTCCAAGGGGCTGACCAATCCAAAGAAGGAGAACGTGGGTAGAGAGCAAATGCGCCTTGGTCAGGGGATGGGCTCATCTCTCCTTCGGCCGCGGCTGCGGAGGAAGAATCCCCAAGCACGCCAGCGCTGGAAGGATTTAGCTCTTGCCAGTGAGTGGGAGCTTTCCTGTCTCCTTCCACCGTGCATCCTGGGAAAAGCAGTTTGTATGCATAAAAATGTGATCGTATAAATGCTTAATTGTCCTAAAGGGAAAAAAGTCTCAGCTCTGTTTAATCTCCCTCCCCAGGGACCTGCATATGAATACCAGCTCTGCCACCCATGTGACCTTGGGCAAATCAGCCTCTCTGTGCCTCAGTTTCCTTATATCTAAAAATGAGGGGGTTAGGCTAAGTGACCCTTCTCGCTCTAAATTTCTGATCCTATGAATTTAAACAGCTGACATGTTGTTTTGCACGCCCTTTGTTGTTGTTGGGTAATATCAGTTGTGACCCCATTTGGGGTTTTCTTGGCAAAGATACTGGAGGGGTTCGCCATTTCCTTCGCCAGCTCATTTTACAGATGAGGAAACTGAGGCAGACAGGGTGAAGTGACTTGTCCAGGGTCACACAAGCTAGGAAGTGTCTGAAGCTGGATTTGAACTCAGGAAGATGAGTCTTCCTGACTTCAAGCCAGGTGCTCTAGCCACTGCATGATCTTACGTGTCTCTTAGTAGCTCTGTGGAGTAGGTATTATTATAATTTCTGTTATAATCTGTTTCCCAATCTGTTTGGCAGATTGGGAAAACTGAGGCTAAAAGTGGTTAAGTGACTTGCCCAAGGTCACATGGCCAGTAAAGGACAGAATGAACCCAGATCCTTTGACTTCACATCCAGTGTTTAGCACAGTATCTGGTACATAGTAGGAGCTTAACAATGAATGTTGATCTTTTCTCTACACAGCGCTGCCTTCTCTCTCTTTTTCAAGCAATTTCCTTGGGCCTGGCTAGGCAAATTTTCCCTTCATTAGTTCCTAGAGCAGAGATCCAGAAGGGTGAATCAGTCCACACTGCTCTAGGTCAAGGTGGCTTTTTCCTCCTTAGTCTAACCTGCTCCCAATGCCAATAGCGGACTCAGAGTTCTTCTAGGGAGACAAATAGAAATCTAGAGTCAGACGGCACTGCTGATGATTTCCTCCTTTGACTGGGAAAGAAAGGGGAGAGATGAAGAGTGTTTGACTCCCTCCCAATACTCCCTGCTGCCCCAAGACTCTTTCTTCCTCTCTCCCTCCCTCTCTCTCTCTCTCTCTCTCTCTCTCTCTCTCTCTCTCTCTCTCTCTCCACAGCCAAAAATAACTTTGCAAGAATGGAAGATCATAGGGTGCTCCCTGCTAGGGGTGAGTCAGGAAGGGAAGAGATGGGGTGGGAGGAAAACTTGATGCTTTGGTCATCTGCCTGCTCAGCAGGATCTCTGAGTCTCTGAGTCTGAGATAGGGGGAAAGTTTGCATTCAGCAAAACTGAGCACAGCTCCAGCAGGAAAAAACTCCAGGAGAGTAAAGAGTCCCACTACTGAATGGAACCCTGGGCGAGGTCTCTCCCAATTCCTTCAAGTTAATGATTTTCTCCCCTCACCCCTTCCAGTTTGCCTCAGTTTCCTCATCTGTCAAATGAGCTGGAGAACGAAATGACAAATCACTCCAGTATCTTTGCTGAGAAAACCCCAGATGGGGTCACGAAGATTCAGACACGGCTGAACAACGGCAACAAAATTTTTCTTTTACTGATCTGAGTGTATATTGCTTCCTTACCTCTCCCAGGAGAATGTAAGTCCCTCTAAGGACAGAAACTATTTCTGTTTCATCTCGTCTTTGCGTCCCCACCACCAAGCATGAGGGGATGGCGTATATTAAGTGCTTAGCCGATGCTTGTGGAATTGAACCGAATTGGGATCATAGATTTAGAATCTGGGGATCAGTCAGTCAACAAACATTTATAAAGTGCCTACTATGTGCCAGGCACTATTCGAAGCTCTGGAGAGAAAGAGAAAGGCAAAAACAAAATGAACAAACAAACCACCTCAGTCCCTACTCTCTAGGAGCTCACAGTCTAAGGGGGGGAAACATCGTGCAAACAACTATGCCCCAACAAGGTATTTATGGGATAAACTGGAGATAATTGCTTCTGGCAGAGACGGGGATTTAGCTGGGATTTGAAGGAAGCTGGGGGTGGAGATAAGGGGGTAGAGCAGTCCAGGCATGGGGGAAGCCAGGGAAAGGCCATAGAGGCCATTTCATCCAACATTTTACAGATAGGAAACTGAGGCTCAAAAAAAGTGCAGTGACTTGCCAGAGGTCATACAAATAATAAAGATGACTTGGTATATGAGTCAAAGTCTTCTGAGCACTAGCGGGGACCAGGGTTGAAATCCTGCCTCGGACATGGGGACCTTGGTCAAATCACTTCATCCCTCTCTAGCCTCAGTTTCCTCATTTGTAAAATGAGGATAATAATAGCACCTGCCTCCCAGTGTTGCAAGGATTAAATGAGAAAATATTTGCAAAGCATTTTGTAGACCTTAAAGTACTGTACAGATGCTATCTGTAGGATATTCTGCAGAGTCCTGTGGTTCTTTGCCAGGCTGCAGTGCCTTGCATAATCAAGACCTCACAGGAGTTAGAGTGGACTTATGTCCTCAGAGGATCCTCTAGTCTGCTTGCCATACACACCATATGTTTATGTATTCATTTATTTCTCTGTTTTACAGAGGAGAAAATTGAGATCTAGAAGCATGAAGTGACTTGTTCATGGTGAATGAATGAAAAAAATTTTTATTAAGCTCTTAGTGTATGCCAAGCGTTGAGAATGCAATAGGAAAAGAGAGATAGTCCTGTTCTTAATAAACTCATGATCTTATTTTGGAAGATAGCACATAAAATCATGGACATAATCATGGACACGGACATAGACAGTATCAGTGGCAGGGCAGTTGGCAGTGTTGAGAGTCTGGAGGGCAGATGGTAAGGCCTAGTGGTCCTCTATCTTATTGGAGGGATTGCGGTTGGTGACTGCCACCTCAGTGCTGTGTGTAGCCATGTTGCTCTTCCTGCCTGCCAGACCCAGATGGAGTCTGAATAATCCAAGGTTGGAGGAAGGTGGAAAGGGAAAGGAGGAAGAGTATTCTGTGCTGGTGACTCTTCTCTCTTAGTTGGCCCAGATCTTTGCATAGCTCCCATAAGTCATAGGATTTAGAACTCAAAAGGTCCAACTTCCTATATTATACAGTTGAGGAAACTGAGGCTTGGATGGGTAACATGGCTGACCCAGGCCACTTCCCACTTGCACAGAGTCCACTCTGACCCAGGAATTCATCATTCAAGAAAATGGAAACTCAAGCAAACCTAGAAGGGGTGTATATTAAGCTGGAAAATAAATCATTAGGAAAATAGTTGGACTGGGTTCTTTTTGGCAGTTGCAATGCTCTGCTGGGAAGAGTGGAGGAGGGCAGGGCAAAGAAAAAACCAGACACCAGAGCAGAAGAAGCCATTGAGTGACTGCTTTTTGTGCATGCTCAGACTTCCAAAGTAAACCTGGCTTTCAAAAAGTGAGGTGTCACATACCACTTGTGGGACAAAAATCCCTTTTTTCCCCTCTATAAATAAGTGGCCTGTGGCCCATATGTGCAAATAATAGTGAAGAGCAGAGAAATATCAGCAAATGTTGGTGGGAAAGGAAGAGGGAGGGAGAGAGAAGAAGAGAGAGGAGGGAGAGAAAGAGGGAGAGAGATGGAAAATGAAGCAAGAAAGTCACAGAACCAGAGATAGCAAGAATAAAAGAAAGAAAAAGAAAGAAAGAGAGGGAGGAGAGACAGAGAGGAGGAAAGGAGAGG
>NW_020954577.1:46661620-46667199 GCF_900497805.2 Vombatus ursinus | reverse complement strand
AGAAAGAGTGAAGAGAGACAGCAACAGAAAGTCACAGAAACAGACAAGAATAAAAGAAAGAGAAAGAAAGGAAGAGTAAAAGAAAGGAGGGAGGAAGAAAGGAAGGAAAGAAGGAGGAAAGAAAGGAGGGAAGGAAAGAAGGAGCAAAAGAAGGAGGGAAAAGAGAGAAAGGAGAGAAGGAGAAAGGGAGAGGAAATCTCCTAGGAGACAAATAAAGCGGGTCTGCTATGTATCAGGGAAATAGAGAAATTCTGTACGATGAAGGATGACCTGGACCAAACATCTAAGGCTCCCACCAAAGCAAGACAGGGAATATGGCGGAGGAACAATGAACACAGCCAGTGGAGGTTGGTGTCTGTGGCAGCAGGGCCTGAGGAAGGCGGTGGCCCGCAGGTGGCCGCCAGGAGGGGTAGGCCTTCAGCTGCAGCCAGCTACAGTGAGACCTTGGCTTGCCTGCAGACCGCCACGTCCTTGGGAGGGGCCTTCTGTGTCTGAACCGCTGGCTGTCGATGATGAATCGCGCTTGCCACCTGCTTCCTGGGGACAACTTGGCAAAGTTCCACTTCTGACAGAGAAGACTTGCAATCGCTCACCTCTCTTGGGCTTGCAGAGAACTTTCCAAGTTACGAAGCTTTAACATAACTCTTCATCCTCTTGTATTTGTATAAACTGCAGCCCTCTTCCCAGCTGTCCAAACCTCACTTATTTTCTCCCCATGCCACCAGGCAAAGAGAATACAAGTATTTGTCCATGAGAAATACACTCATTATTCTCCCATTCTCCTAGAAAATGAAATTAAGAGGCAACGAGTAGAGGCAGAGTATGAATATTTTAGACCCGCTGGCTGATTTCTACTGACTCTGAGTGTTCAAAGTAGGGTTAGTTGTTCAGGCTGCAGGAAAGAACATCTTTCCCATTCCAGTCCATGTCTCCGGCCTCATTATGGTGTGGTGGTGATGTTGGACTCTTTTTTTTTTAATTCCTCTTTCTTATTAATTTATTTATTTTTAGTTTTCAACGTTCACTTCCACAAGATTTTGAGTTCCAAATTTTATCCCCATCTCTCCCCTCCCCTCATCTCTAGACGGTATGCATTCTGAATACCCCTTCCTCCAATCTGCCCTCCCTTCTATCTCCCCCCTTCTCTTATCCCCTTCCCCTTCTATTTTCCTGTAGGGCAGAATAGGTTTCTATACCCCATTGCCTGTATATCTTATTGGATGCTGGACTCTTGAGGGCTATATACTATTAGACTGGAAAGGCTGAAAGTCCAGGCTCAATGATGGATTGACTATGTGTGTCGTCTTGGGCCCCTGGAGACACACAGTGCTGAGGGTGAAGAAGGTGATAGTACCTCATCCCCTCACCTGGTCAGATTACATTTGGAATATGTGGTCAGTTTGAGGGCCCAGAGAAGTGTGGCCAAGCTAGGGAAGAATCTGGACACCATTCTGGATGAAGACTGGTCAGAGGAGTGAAGCGTGTTCAGGTAGGAGAGATTTTTTTTGAGAAGATTTAAGGGTAACATGACAGCTACATGTGTTGTACATATGTACAAGTGTTTCAGGGGCTGAGCTCTGCAAGAGAGATCAGACTTTGGATTGCAGGATTATAAATCCGGGCAAGAAGGGAACCCAGAGGCCATATGGCCAACTCCTCCACCCTCATTTTGCAGATGCTGTGGGATGGGGTGGCATAGGATGGGAAGGGATTTTCCCCAGCACATCATGGTCTAGACAATAGATGCTTTTCACCTGTTTAATTTTGCATGTGAACGTTAGGTCGGCCTCTTTTGAGAAATCCTCATCCCCTCCCCCAATGTAGAGATATAATAGGGTATTGTAGTGTAATAAAATAATGATCATGATGACAGCAGTATTTTCCTCATAACAAGCCTGGGAGGGTAGGGCTGTTAGCATCACCATTTTAAGGATAAGGAAACTGAGACTGAGAAGTGAAAGGACTTCCCAAGGGTCAACAGCAGCTAACAAGGTTCTGAGGCAAGATTGGAACTCAGCTCTTCCCCCCTCCACGTCCAACTCTCGATCCACAAGGCTCTGTTGCTGCTCAGACATAATAATCATAAACCTCTTAAAGCCTATCTCATTTTGGGGGCTCTGGGCTGGTGCGCTCAGTTGGTTTTAGATGCTAATGAGACTAAAGTGGCAGGTTTCACCCTCCCATAAGTCAGTCAGGTTTGCATAGAGAAAAGCTTTCTTCCCTGCCTCTGGCAGAGGAGGCAGTGAAGGTGCCCGTCCTCTCTGACGACTCACTCTGCTGCCAGATGGCAGTGAGTGCTCAGGAGTGGAGGTCAGCCCTTCTCAGTGGCCCCCCTTGTAATTGACCAGCATGAGTCCTGCCTCCTCTTCCCACTAGCCTAACCCAGCTGCCCACAGACTGGCAGAGAGTTGTAAAGGAAAACGGTTCTTGAGGTTTCCTTGTAGTCTAGGGAGCCAGGATGCTGGCTGGTGAAGAAACACACAGGCTCCCTGGGAAGGCAATGAGGGACTGGCCACCAGCTTCTATAGCAATGGAATTCCTCGGTAGAACACAGGCCAATATGAGCTCTCTCTAGCTCTGAAATAAGCCTCCAGCTGACTGGAAAAGAGCCAAGTTTTTCTAACCAGTATGGAAGGTATTTTGTGCTGGATTTTATAGCATGGTCATGTGGCTATAGTCATAGTTGCCCTGTGGCCTAGCTACAGGTGTGATGTGGGGTGTCCCTGGTGTGACGAGGAGCAGCTTCCTCTCCAAGATGGGGGTTCCTAGGCCCATGAGGTTCCTACCTTATGGCACGGACATCCAGGGGCAGATGTAATTACTTCAGCTTGACCACTGGTCATCAGGGTGAAGCACTGAGAGTGGGGATAGTCCTAATAAAATCTGCTGGAGGGGAAGTTGGAGGTCATCTCTTCCAACCCCCTGCCCCTCATTTTACAGATGAGGTCCAGAGAAGGGAGGTCATTTTCCCAGTCACACAGGCAGGAGGTGTCAGAATGAACTCCTCCCCCATATCTTGGATACTTTCTCCACTCTATCATGGCGCCTCTCCTTTGTGGGCTCTTGATGAGGTTTGACCTTCAAGTGCCTCTTTGTGTTATGGTCCACGGAGGGCTCATGCTTGACCACAGATGACCAGAATATGAAAAACCACAATCCGTGGAGATGGGACTTTATGGCATTAAAATGGGTGCATTAATGAAAAGTGCTATTTCAAGGTTTCCTTTGCTGCTGCCTCAGCCTCACCTGTCTCACGTGGGGTACCCTGGGTGATCCTTGAGGGCAGGGACTGTTTCGTTATATTGTCTTTGGTTCTTCAGTGCTTAGCACAGTGTCTGGCGTACAATTAATATGTGGTTAATAAATGCTTGCTGAATTGAGTTCTGTAGCTTACCTACCCCTAGTCCTGACTCTGATGAAATCCACCATCATCTGTGAAAAGTGACAGCAAGCATCATTAACTGTGTTGGGGGAGTCAGAAGGGGCTTCTCTATATTCTGAAGGACCCACAATTTGCCTCTTAAAGATAATTCCCTCTATGGTCTTACATAGTCTCATCTACCAACCCACCTTTCCATTTTCTCTATGACCATCTTTTTTTATGCTTTTCTCTCCCTCCTCTATTTCCTCTCACTGAGATATTGGCAATAGGCGCCACTTAAAAGCAACCTTTAAACAAATATAACCGGGCTGCCAATTAGGCCTCAACTCAACCCTCACAGGCTTTCTTTGGCTTATGCTCTCACCCATGGTTCCTTGTGGGAACATCAGAATTTGGCTCATGGTTCTTCTAAAAAAGGCACTCTGCTCCCCTGCAAGTACTCAGGTTAACAGGACAGGTAATATAGGACAGGTTTTATTTAACGTGACAGAAAACACAGTATGGGATTGTACTCAAGCCCCTAGGTGATCAGGAAAACTGTTCTCCCCTTTCTGAGTGGTATCAAACTATCCTCTTCCTAGGGGGTCCCACTTTTGTTCATGTACTGTACGGTTCACATGAGTCACAGTACTAGTGGATAAATAGGTTTGGGTCTCTTCGCAGGTGCTTTGCAGATCATTCTCTGCTCAGATCCAGCTCAGTTGTGTAGAGTATCTGCCAGTGCAAGAAGCAATCTGTAAAACTAATTCACAGAAGTCTCCTCAGTGGGGTAGTGAGGACCCGGGAGGAGAGGAATGCGTAGGTGGGAAAGCTCGCTGTGTAACATCAAAAAATAGAGTAGCTGTTCTCCAGACCATGTGGGGGATGGGCTTCAAAGGTCATTGTTGTCTCCTATAGGTCCATGACCGCCTGGATCGCTATTGTTGTGGCTTTCAGCCAGAGCCCTCGGACCCGTGCCTAGAAGAAAGACTCCGAGAGAAATGCCGAAATCCAGGCGAGCTACTGCTCGTCCACATCCTGGTAAGTCTCTCCTGCCCGCTCAGCCTCGTCCCTTCCTCCGCTTGCTAGAGAACAGATTGTAGGATCAGAGGACATTAGAGCAGGAGAGGACACAAGAGGTTCACTGGTCCCAGAATCACGGGGCTTCAGCAGACAGCTATTTCAAGCCATGCACAAAATATCCACCGTCTTGTTATCTACCTTATCCCACCATCCCTGACTACAGGAACCTCCCAGGCCCTCCTCTCTACTCCTGGAACAAAATGCTATTTCTAATGCACTTTATTTTCATTTATTTATTTATTTTGTTTTTTGGTGAGGCAATCCAGGTTAAGCGACTCACCCAGGGTCACACAGGTAGTAAACGTCAAGTGTCTGAGGCTGGATTTGAACTCAGGTCTTCCTGACTCCAGAGCCCATGCTCTATCTACTTTGTCACCTACCTGCCCCTCTAATGTACTTTAGAGGAGCACACGGGCACGTGTAATATTACAGAAACAGTAGGGTTGGCCCCCATAATACAGCTCACCTGCCTGAGAACAAACAGTCCATATTCTTCTGTGTTCTCCAAGTTTCATCAGCGCTAGACTCAAGGTCAGGAAGATCTAGGGTTCAGGTCTCACCTATGGCACTGTCTGTGTGACAAAATACGTAAGCTCGCTGAGCCTCAGTTTCCTCTTCTGTAAATGGAGATAATAGCATACTTAGAGCCTGCCTTGCAGGATTGTTTGATGAGGCAGTTGTGTGATTAGTAAATAGAATGTTCTATTTGGAGTCAGCACGACCTGAGTTCAAATGCCATAGCAGAGACTTCCTAGTTGTGTGACCCTGGTCAAGTCATTTAGGTCCTCCTAAGCAGTTTCCTCATCTGCAGAACGGGGATAATAGCAGTACTTACCTTCCAGAGTTTCTGTGAAGATCAAATGAGATCACCTGAGTGAAGTGCTTTGCAAACCTAAAATGCTATATAAACCCTAACTATTAATGATAAGGAGGAGGACCCACTGATTATTAATATCAAGGGAGGCACTTGTAAGGAGCAAATGAGATCATGTCTATAAAATGCTTTGCAAATGCTATAGTGTTATATAAATGTGGGCTGTTGTTATCATCATCATCATCATCATCATTGTCTTCTTCTTCTTCTCTTCCATCATCATCATCACCACCACCACCATCACCATCACCATCATTGCCA
>NW_020954577.1:46636236-46661610 GCF_900497805.2 Vombatus ursinus | reverse complement strand
CATCATCATCATCACCACCACCACCATCACCATCACCATCATTGCCACCATCACCATCATCATCATCATCATCATCACCATCATCACCATCACCTCATTGCCACCATCACCATCATTGCCACCATCACCATCATCATCATCACCATCATCATCATCATCATCATCACCACCACCATCATCATCATCATCATTCTTGTTCCTCTTCTCCACCAGGTCCGGGAGAGTGACCCATCTCGCCTGGTATACATCGATAACGCTGGTAAACCTTTGCACCCAGAAACCAAACTGAACTTCAGGCTTCTCCAAGGCATAGATGGGTATGTTCAGGGATGTTGCTGGACATGTGCAATAGGACTAGGGCCATATGGGAGGGAGATCTCCACCCTCCATTACACTTACTAGCTGTGTGACCCCGGGCAAGTCCATCGACCACCCTGAGCCCGAGTTTTCCCACGGGGAAGGTGAGGATTGCAATGCCCCCTTCTGAGGGTAGCTGGGTGATAATATTTTGTAGACCTTAAAGAATGAAAGGATTACCAGTTCTTATGAGGCTCACACTGCCTGAAACTCTTCTTGCTTCCTCTCTGTCCTGGGGTCATTTCCTCCAGATTTCCTGAATCGGTGGTGAAGATAATCGCCTCGGGATGCTTAGCCAATATGCTGCTGAAGTCACTGCAGATGGACCCAGAGTTCTGGGACAGTCAAGGTGGGCACCAGGGCCTGACACCTTTGCTTCGCACCATCGAGAGGAGAGGACAGATCCTGCTGGAATACATCCGGGGGCACAACTTAACCCTCTTCAGGGAGGAGACCGACAGAGGGGACCAGGCACTACTCACCTGATTAGCACCTGATCTCATGGTGGAAAACCAGGGGGGGGGCCTACAGTCAGGGAGTCAGTGTCTTCAGGGCTCCCCACGTTGCAAGGTGCATTTTTCCATGGTGCAAATGAAATGTGTAGAAAACCGTTGCAATTTCCTGCCCTCTGCAGCACCTCCAGCTGCGGGGGACAGGCCAACTGCTGACTCATGGCTTTCGTGGGCGACTGTCCCCACTATCACCTTGGGGGTGGGGTCTTTGTCACTGCCCCAGCCATCTCTCCTGTCACCCCTGCAGGGACGAGCTTCTCCCCTCCTGACATTTGCAGGGGTGGCGTGTCCTTGGAGGGACAGCTTTTGACATCTTAGAGGAATTTATTTTCCACTCACAAGTCTTGACTTAACGCCCTCTTCATGCCAGGCAGGCACTGGGATAGGCACCGGAGGATGCAAGACATAAATCAGAATATTGCCTGCCCTCAAGGAGCTTCCATTCTATGTGAAAGCACAAAGGCTTTCTGACTCTCCCAGCCTGGATGCTGGTAGTTCAGGTCAAGCATTCTATGCAAATTTGTCTCGATGCTGTACAGGGTCAATCTCAGGTGTGTGAACAAAGGTGCTTGTCTGTCTGGAGGTCTGACTCTGCACGTGCGTCTGAGAATGTGCGTCAGGCTGAAGGGGGAGGGGAAACAATTCTCCTTGTGCCCCCCTCAGCTTGGAGACAGACTCAGGAGGGTTGTGGGGAGATGTGGAGCCCAGACTGCACAACTAAGAATTGCGAAGAATTTATTTTTAGAGCTGAATTTTTCAGTGTCTGCTCAGACGTGAAAGCTGCCCTTTTCTCAGTTGTAATTTTAAGCTGGTAAGGGGGACAACTTTCGAAGCTTTGGCCATTAGCACACTCATTTCTAGTGCCAGCTGCTTCATTTAGAGCCCCTGACTCCAAGGCAGCCCTAGAGGCGCTGAGCTGTGCCATCGCTTATGGGTAGAACTGGGTGGGCCTTAGAGCAGGGTTTTTTACCTTGGGATTCACATACCTCTTGGGGTGGGGGTGGGGAGGAATTCTATCTTTATTTTCACCAGTTTCTAACTGAAATTTAGTATTTCTTTTATTATTTAAGATTCTCAGGAGGGGTCCACAGGCTTCACCAGGATGCCCGAGGTGTCTGAGACACACAAAAGCTTAAGAACGTCTACCTTAGAGTGTATGCTCACAAAAAAACAATCCACACCCTGACAACAATCATGTGAATGAAGGCAGCATTAAAAATGAAACTAAAATTAAAAATAAAAAGTCAATAAAATTCTGTCCAATGCAACTGACGATGCTGGGATATCCTGTGAAAGCCAGAACTGGCTTCCTTTAACCAGCTGCTCAACCAGAGAAGGCTGGATCTGCAGCCCGTTGGGCCACTCTTGTAAACAGTGACTGTTTGGGGGAATGGGACACAGCACGTTGGGGGCCTGGGGTTTGTTAAGGCTCCTCTGTTCTGTTGAAGCAAGGTGAATCCAGAGTCTGGGTTCTCTTCCCTAGTGAGCTAGTCCCCACCCTCTTCCAAAAGGTGGCAACCTCACCTTTTCTGATGCTCACTGATGCTCTCTCGGTTTCTTTTCTTCTCTGATCCCTAAACCCCATTTATTCTGACCACTCTTTATTGGACCTACTAGGTCATTGACTTGGAGACCCCCTCCAACCCATGACATCCACTTTATTCAGTCTGACTTCCGACAGTCCCAACCATGAGGGCAGGAAGTTGGTCTCCTCTTCTGAGAGGCAGTGAGCAGGACACAGGTTGGAGCGAGAAAGACTTGGACTTCTTTACTACATTTACACTTCAGTGACCTGGGCCGGTCACTCACCTTTAACTTCTCTGAGCCTCAGTTTCCTCACCTGTAAAATGAGGAGCTGCACTAGCTGGTGTCCGAGGTTCCTTCTCACTTGATCTGTGATCTCGAGACCATTTTCAGAGAGCGTGCCTTGTGTTTCAGAGCAGAGACTCAGTTTATTTTTTTCACATCATTTGAACCCTAGGAATAATTAATTATATAGTACTTCCTATGTGCTAGGCACTGGGCTAAGCATTTTATAAATATTATCTCATTTGATCCTTAAAAACACACTGTGAGGTAAGTGCTATTATTATCCTTATTTTACAGTTGGAGAAGCAAAGGCTGACAGAGGTTAAGTGACTTGTCCAGGGTCACACGGCTAATAAGTGTCTGAGGCTGGATTTGAATTCACACCTGGCACTCCATTCACTGTGCCAACAACAGGAGACATATACTTCCACTGAAAGAATCCATGATGTCTTTTGGCTTGGGTACACTCTCCCACTGGTCCAGGTCCAAACCTCTCTATATGCTAGTGGTCAGAGAGGCTGCGGCCAAAAGAAGTCATCACCCGGTGGCCATTTCTAGTGATGAGCCTTCTGAACTTCGCCAGGCAGGGATTTGGTGATGCTCACTAGGCCAACGTCCTAAAGGTCTGCCCAAGCCCATGTTCCAATGGCCAAGTCCTGAAGGGCCCAGGGTCACCTCCGTGCTATGAGGAGACATCCACTCAGGTCCTCTCTAGGACTTCATTGGGCTGTGCAGAGGGCCTCAGGATCTCAGAGTCCACCTTCATGATGGAAAGTTCTGCTGGGCCCTATTAAATTGGAAGGGATCCATGTACGGGCCTGGGGATGGACTGTGTGAGTGTGTGGGGGGGGTCACGCAAAGGCAGGCAGGAAAAAAGAGACCAACTTTGTCCTTGGGTCCCAGGAATCCTGGGAGGAGAAGGGCAAAGCAGCCCTAGGAAGCCTTTCATCTTCTTTGAGATGATGGAGGAGCCATTGCCCGGCCCTCCGGTGCAGCACTGGGAGCAGTATGGTCCCATGCGGCTCCTTCTCTTGGGTGGCCGCCCTTACTGGTGTTATCGACCAAAGGGCTTTCTAAATTAACCTAGTGACTTCAATAGCTATTCCGTAAGCCAACTCAGAAGGACACCGGAGGTCTTTAATTATTCTGGGGCCCATAGTAGGGTCTCAACAGGTTAATGGAATAAGATTCAAGTATAGATGCCTCCCAAAGTGGAGAAAGCTCCTTCCCTGTTGCATGGCTCACTCAGCCAGCAAATGCCCCCTCTCTGAACAGGAACAGAAGGAGATTCTCCCATGAGGGTTAAGGGGAATCTAGTCTTCTTGTGATGCCAGAGGAAGACTGCAGAGGATCCTGGAGACTTTATATCAGCCAAGCTAATGAGCTACTTCAGCTGAGAGGTGGGGTGGTGGCCTGGTGGACTGGCGGGGAGAGCATCGACTCTGGAGCCAAAGACCCGGGGTTCAAAACTTGCCTCTGATGGTTTCCACTTTTATGACCGTGGTGAGTTAGTTATTTCACCTCACTTTCCTCAACTATAAGATGAAGGAATTGGACAAGTCAGGGATTCTTAACCTGCGGTCTCTGAACTTGTTTTACTTTTTAATTGTGTGGTTTTTTGTTTTTTGTTTTTTTTGGCAACTATTATTTCAATATAATTGGTTTCCTTTGTAATCATTTGTATTTTATCCATTCAAATATATGACTCTGAGAAGGGCTTTACCAGACTGCCCAGGTCCACGCCTCCAAAAAGGCGAAGAATCCACGTACTAGCCACTCCGGCCCAGAAGAGAGAAGGCTTAACCTGGAGTCAGAGGTTCTGGGATCTACCATTCACTAAGGGAGTGGGACAAACCGATCTGCTTCTCTGGGCCTCAGTTGCTGACTAATAATAATAATAACAATAATAATAATGATGATAGCTAGCATTTATATAGTGCCTACCACATTCCAGCCACGGTGCTAAGCACTTCACAAATATCATCTCACCTGATCCTCGTAATAACCCTGGGAGGTAAGTGCTGTTATTATCTCTATTTTACATTTGAGGAAACTGAGGCAAACAGTGGCTAAGTCCACAGTCTCTCAGCTAGCAAGTGTCTGATTTGAACTCAGGTCTTCTTGACCCCTGCCCAGTGCTCTGTGCACTGTGGTGCCACCGAGTGGAAAGAAATACACTGATCTTTCTTCATTCTGTCCTTGTGTTTCACTGTATAAACCTGCTGCATCCCTCAGCAACACAAGGGGTCTTCTGCCAGAGGAATTCCATTCAATTCAATAAGCATTAATGAAGTGCTTACTATGTGGCAGGCAGTGTGTTGCTAGGCATGGAGAGCCCAAGACGAACCATGAAACGGTCTTTGTCCTCAAAGAGCTTCCATTCTACTGGAGGGTGTCATTTTAACAGACAAGGATTTTTACAACCACGATTTGAGGAGGGGGAGAGCTCCTGACAATGGGGGGCATCGATCTGATAAAATTTGTGGAGCATTTATCGAGCACTCAGTGTGTTCCACACACTTTAGGTGTCAGGGATACAGAGATTTTTAAAAAATGAAATAGTTCCTGCCCTCATGGAGCTTACATTCTACCATGGGAAAATCACAAGGACAGATAAATACATATAAAATATACAGAGAACAACTTCAGGGTAATTGGAGGGGAGGGGAAGAGTGCACTCACAGTTTGGGGGGTCTGAAAAGAACGCCTCAGATCCTTGGAAGAAGCAAGGGAGCCAGAGGCTGAGGGAGGGAGGGATTACCATCCTGGCATTCGAAACAGTGGTACCCAACATACAGTCTGGGCCAAGAACCTTCTTCTGCCTCCCACGAGAATTCTTAGATGCCTGAGAAAGGCAAAGATGCGGTGCTTCTAGGTTCCACATTTGGGCAGCTATGTGGTGCCATAGTGCACAGAGCGCTGGCACCTGGAGCCAGGAACACCTGAGTTCAAATCCAGCCTCAGACACTTACTAGCTGAGAGACCCTGGACTAGTCACTTAGCTGCCGTTTGCCTCAGTCTCCTCACCTGTAAAATGGGGGCTATCCCAGCACCTACTTCCTAGAGCTGTTGTGAGAATGGAATGACATAATAATTATGAAGTGCCTGGCACACAGTAAGCGCCATGTAAATGGTAGTTATTGCTACTAATATGAGGTCTCCAGTCTTCCCAAACCAAGCCTGTGGCTTAATAAGGATGCTGGCAGTGCCAAGCTCCTTGGAATTGGAGGAAGAAAACAGCAGGGCACTGCCACGTGGCTCCCCCGGTGTTCTGATACATCGGCCTCCCTCCTTCTGCTTTCTCATTAAAGTCTGCTCGGTCTATTAACTTTTTCTTTCTTATAAATTTAAAACTTCATCCCTTTCTGATCCTTCTCCAAAAAGCCTCTCCCCAGACCTTTTCGGCTTTAGTGGGTAGTGTGTCCCGGACGCCGCTGCCAGCCGCTGCCTCTGGAATGCTAATGAGCTGTCGAATAAAACAAACCGGTGGAAAGAATGAAGCAGGTCTTTTCGTGAGCATCCTGCAGCGGCTGCCTCTGCAGAGCAGAGACGTTCACAGTCTCCTTGAGCAGATGTTTGCTCAGCTTCCTGCCGGTCTATGTTTGCAGGCAGAGGGAAGGGGATGGGGAGGGGGAAAGAGTTTCAGAGCTGAAGCCCACCCTCAGGGTCACTTAGGTCAGCCCACCCAGTCCGATTATCTCATTTTAGAGATGAAAAGACTGAGGCCCAAACAAATCAAGGGTTCTGGGAGGAGCGCTTCTGGACCTGGGTTTTTTTCTGTTCCCCGCCCCTCCCAGGTACAGATGGCACTTAAAGTCTCAGGGATTTGTCGGCGTTCACCCAGAGAGAACATGTCAGAGGCAAGCCTCGAACCCAGGTCTGGGTAACTCTACCACCATGTGATGATGTCTTGCACATGGGGAATGCTTAATAATTTTTGTTGAATTGACTTGAACTTCGGGCAGCTTGGGGCAGTGGGAAGAATGTCGAATCTGTACTCAGAGGCTCTGAGTTTGAACCTGGGTTGGTGCTCCCAGGCAAGCCCCTTGACCCTGCTGGGCCTCTGTTTCCTCTCCTGTAAATTGAGGATGTTGGATGGGGTGACCTCCTAGCCTAGCCCCTTCTCGCTGAGTCTGTGATGCTCCTCTGTTCTCATTCAGGTCCTCCCCATTGGTATGAATCAGGGATTTATTACTACCAGGTGAAGCCGGGCTCTGCCTCAACGATCCTCAGAACATACAGTCCTTTAACCCAAAGAGATGATTCTCTCCCAGCAGGATATCAGAGAGCAGTCAGCAGGTGTGTGTGTGTGTGTGTGTGTGTGTGTGTGTGTGTGTGGTGGGGGGAAGGGAAGAGATTGGAAAGTTACTCCTTCAATTCCCACCGGCTGGCCCCACAATGAGCATCCTTGCCCTCCAGAGGAGAGGAGATCAAGGCCTGAAATTTTCTGAGCCAGCCAGGCACCTCCCCAGAGAAAGAGAGGCAAACACCAATCTGCATGATGGGAGAGGTGTATAGTTTAATTAGCCCACTTTCAGAGGAGGAGATACTAATTAGTGAAGACAGCTGGGCTTTCAGGTCTGGCCCCTGCATTCCTGGCACATTTCCGAGCTGGGAGATGGAGCCCACATGGAGCCTCGCTTTGATGGGAGGAATGTGATGCTCCCGCGTGCTGCGCTGGGCTACACAGCTCGCTTGGGGCTGGGGAGTCAGCTGAGACGTCCGGGGCACAGAGGACCCCGCAAACTGGGTGAATGTCACACTGCTTGTGGGCCGGTCCCCACCCAGGACCTGATCCCGGCCAGGTCTGCCTGGGGAGGCCCTGGCAGAGGCTGGAGGATGAATCCCAGGGTCCACAATAAATATCAGCTTTGGGAGGGACCTCAGAGTTCCATCCTCAGTGGCTTCCAACCAATACCCTAGGATAACGTTTAAACTCCAACTGGCATTTAGGGCTTCCTAACGACCTTTCCAGGTTTATTTCCTATCTCTCCTATGTTCCAGGCACAGGGCAAGCTTTTCCCCAAACTCAAGATCCATTCAGGGACTGTTCCTCCCTGCCTGGAATGCACTCCCTTCTAGCTCTGGCTCTGTCATCCTCCAGCTTCCTGGCTACCTCCTCCATGAAGTCTTCCAGGACCCATCGCCCCCTACAATCCCTACACAATCTCCCTCCTTATTAGCCTGTCTTTACTCAGGAACCAGAACTGGGAGAGACCATAAGCCAGCTACTCCAACCCCCTCATCTTACAAATGAGCAAACTGAGGCCCAGAGAAGGTAAGTAACTCCCTCATGATGCCCACATAGCTAGTAAGTGTCAAAGGCAGGATTTGAACCCAGATCTTCCTGACTTTAAGTCCAATACTTGAGCCTGAGGGCAGCTATGTGGCACAGCGGATAGAGTGTCAGGCCTGGAGACAGGAAGACTCAATATTCAAATCCAGCCTCAAACACTGTGTGACCCTGGGCAAGTCACTTAACCCCGCTTGCCTCAGTTTCCTTATCTGTAAAATGAATTGGAGAAGGAAATGGCAAACCGCTTCAGGATCTTTGCCAAGAAAACCCCAAATGGGGTCAAGGAGGGTCAGACACAACTGACCTTGAGACTGTAGACCATCTTTAACACCCACTAAAATGTTAGCTCCTTGAGAACAGACACCATTAGCCTTTTTTTTCTTTTTCTTTGTATTCCCAGCACCCAGGACAGTGACTGGCACACAATAATTAATGTGGAATTAATTAATGTTGCATTGACTTGACTCATCAGTAGACTGGCTGACTAATTTCATACTTGCAAACACACTGGCTGGATATACCAGAGAGTGACTTATTAACAGGCTCCACAAATCAGTCAACAAGCGTTTATTAAGCATCTACTATGAGCCAAGCACTGTGTGGGGAAACAAAGGCAAAGTCTGTGCTTGCATCTATATGGACTCCTCTAGGTGCCTACCGGGTAAATACAAGCAGATGCGAGGTGGCTGAGGGAGGGAGGGCACTAGGAATCGGGGCAGTCAGGAAGGGCAGCACTGGAGGTGGGTGTTAGGGGAAGTGAGGGACTTCCCAGGCACAGGTGGGCTTCTCCTCCCATCTCACACTGGGCACTCCCAGGCTTGTTTACAGTCTGTCCCTGGAGAAGAAGCCTCCTGGTAGACTCAGTGTCGGCTCTCTGCTGCCCCTGCCTGGAGAGTCCACTGACCTCACCCTCTTGCTGCCCCCTGCAGGTATTGCCGGGATGAACCTAAGACTGGTCTGGTCTGGATGGGGTTCCCTCTCAGCCGGTGGAAGCTCTGAGGGCATAGCACCGGGTGAGGGATTCCCTCCTTCTGTAGCCAGAATGAAAGAAGGGAGTCATGTCACCTTGGAGTGGAGAGCCACCCCGCCATCTGGGGTTCCACCTTTGCAATCTCTTCCCCCATCTACTTACAGAAAAGTCCCCACAACAGGCTCCTCCTTCAGGCTATGAGGTAACAGCCCACCCTAGGTGAGGAGTGGGCCCTAGGAGGAGTAGGGTGGAGGGTTGGTTTTTAGCAGTTCCTAAAATAGTCTGGCTACAGTCAATGAACATGAGAGCTTAGAAGACACTTAGAGATCCCTCTCATTTTATAAGGGAGGAAAGGGAAGCACCCACCGGGGCCGGAAGGGCAGACAGCACAAGAACCAATCTGGTCCTTTCTGGTCCCTGCTTTGTCACAGTGAGCTGCAGGATCTCTATTTGTCTGCTATACATACACACACATACATATGCACACATATATACATGCATACATATATGTGTACACACATATAACCCTTCCTGTTCCCTCCCAATTCTCCCCCCATTTGTCTTTACAAAATGGAGTCTATTTTTGCTGGTTGCCCTGGGTGAATTTTGGGAGAGTTTACCGGGGGCCAAAATTGCTAATTGGGGCTCAGCCTGTTCCCCAACTAAGTATTTAAAGTTCACAAGTGAAATTCTAAGAAATATGACCCAGAAGCTGCTTCAGAAAGACAGCAAGCCCCCGGAAGCCAGCCGCACACTCAGGTGGGCCCGTGGAGCTGGGCTGTGTCTGCCTATCATGTTTCTCTGCTTGACTTCACCAGGGGCAGCTTCTGGGAGATTAAAGTCTTCCCCCTTTGCCCTGGGCCTGCCAGGAAAGTATGCCGCTCAGTCTCTGCCACCCTGCTGGAGAGCATTAAGAAGCAGGCCTCCCCAGGAGCCCTGAGTGATAGCTGTGTGCCAGAGGGCCTGCTGGCCTGCTCACCTGCTCAGGGCTTCAGATAAAGAGAATGGTGATGGCTTTCCACTCCCCTGAAGTGGAGCAGCTGCTGCCCGGGGGGCAAGGGGGGGTTCCAGAAGGACCTGAGGGCCGGGCCAAGAGTGGGACAATGGGGAGAGCTTGGAGCTCTAAAAAGAAAACAAAAATACCAGGTAGCAAACCCCCAGATCTCAGCAAAGAATAAATCATGAGCGGGCCGGACAAATTCCAGGATAGATTATAAAAATAATGACAGTTGGTAGACAGTTGGTAGACAGCTGGAACCTGGAGGACCTGGGTTCAAATACCACCTCCCATGGTTACTACCTACGCGACACTGGACAAATCACTCGCCCCCTCTATGCCTTAGTTTCCTCATCTGTAAAATGGCCTCTGAGGTTCCTTCCAGCTCCAAACCTACGATCCTTTGACAGAAATTTAATTGCCCCGTTCCTCGGTTTCCTCATCTGTAAAATGGGGGGCTGCTGAGGTCTCTCTCATCTCTAGAGCTCTGAGGCCTCTATGCGTGAACCTCCTGCTGCTTCTCTGGGTTGGGGTCCTCACCCTCCACGTGGATCACTGGCCAATGGTGCTTTTCTCATTTTGTTTCAGGGCCCTGACAGTCGCTCATCAGCAGAAAGCAGTAAGGTGGGACCACTCTGGGCATGCGTGCGTGTGTGCGTGCATGCATGGGCTGCAAGGCAGTTTGGACATGGAAATGGAATTGTTCTGCGGCACATTTCAGAATTAAGCTGAGCAGGCCTCCCTGGCGAGGCAGGAATTTATCTCCATCCAAAAAGGAGACTCAAGAATGACAGGATGAAGAAGAGGGGGAAGGCAGTGTAATTCCAGACCAAAAGAAAGAAAACCCTTCGGGAGGAGTCAGCCGTGGTTCCCTTCGGGACCAAAGGACTCCCCAAGATCCATAAGAAAACTGAAAAGTGAGGCTCAGTGAGGCCACAGAGCAAAACCTCAGGAAAAATTAGGAGGAAGGCTGGGACTGGAATCCGGCACCCCTGCCTTCCCGGCCAGAGCCCAAGGCAGAAAATGCTTTCTTCTCCGACTTTCAGATAGAAAAAAAATAGAGTAAGTTTCCGTGTCAATGAAAAGAGAATGGCATCTGAGCATGTGTGTTCTGAAGGCCAGGTCCCCATTGAATTAATCAATCAATCCACGAGCATTCCATAGGGGCATGAAATTTGAGAATGGGAAGGGCCCTCAGTGACCATCTAGTCCAGCTCATAAAGTAAATGAATTGCCATTAGAACAGACCCCCTGCTGGGGGTCGTTCAGTCTCCGCTTAAAGACCTCCAGGAAGCACGAATTATAGTTGAGATGAAGACCCCCAGAGCTGTATCAAAGCTATGTTTATTTTCTAAAATTTCTTGGATAATACTTTTAACTGAATGTCACTTCTCCCAGTTTTCTCCAAGAGCTAAAAGTGAGCTTTTTTATTTTATTTTGCTTCTCCTCCTCTCCTCTCCAGGACAGCCTCGGCCCCGTCATTAACTCTATGTTCTTGAGATCCGGCCAAACCCCAAATACCAAAGCCAAGAGCATGATATTTGTCGGCTCCCACAAAATGGTGGTAGTGTCGCCATTTCTTGGGGCTGGATTCAGCACAGGGAGTTTCATGATTTGTATTTGAAATGTGGGGCTAATGCTGCCTGGCCCCTTTCTCTCATTCCTACTCCTTAGGAATATGGCAAAGAGTAAATAATGACATAGTAAGAAAGCTATCTCCTGCTTAGAGAAAGGGCCAGGAGTGAACTTTACAGCTGGGTCCGGAGCAGAGAGAGAACATGAGACGCTGCTAAAGACAGAATCCTGAGTGGAGATCACTCTCCACAGAGGACGCTTAGCTCAACTTGCGCCACCCTGGTGCCTCTTTCCATCTGAGACATCGGCTGCCGGGGATGCGAGAAAGAACATCCTGGACTTTTCCTTCTTTGCACTTCTAGTCTAAGACTTCATTGTGTAACAACAGTTATGAGATTGTACTGAGGTCCTGGTTCTCCCACTTCACTAACTGTATGGCCTTGGTACAGTCATTTCAAGAGCACCTGGTTTAGAGTTAGAAGGAGAAAGAAAGAAAGAAAGAAGGAAGGAAAGAAAGGAAGAAAGGAAGAAAAAGAAAGAAAGAAAGAAAGAGAAAGAGAGAAAGAAAGAAAGAGAGAAAGAAAGAGAAAGAAAGAGAGAAAGAAAGAAAAGGAAGGAAGGAGAGAGGGAGGGAGGAGGAAGGAAGGGAGGAAGGAAGGAAAGAGGGAGGGAGGAAGGAGAATAGGGAGAGAGGGAGGAAGAAAGGAAAAAAGAAGGGGCAGCTAGGTGGCACAGTGGATAGAGCTCTGGCCTTGGAGTCAGAAGGACCTGAGTTCAAATCCAACCTCAAACACTTGATATTTACTAGCTGTGTGATCCTGGGCAAATCACTTAACCCCCATTGCCTCACCAAAGGGGGAGAAAAGAAAGGAAGGAAGGAAGAAACAACAAAAGAAAGGAAAGGAAGGAAGAAGACTGAGATTAAAATCCCAGATTTGCCATTTGTTACTATTGAACTTTGAGCAAATCATCTCCCCTCCTAAAGTCTGCCCCAGTGGCTACTCCACCCCAGCCTCAGTTCCCACTCTCCTGTAATGGGACACTTGAAAAAATAAAATGAAATGAGAAAGGCAGACCAGATGAACTTTAACGCTTCTCCAACTTGGAACCCTGTGATTTCCTCCCTAGCCCTAAAGAATGAGAGGCCATGTGGCATAACAGGTAGGGAGCTTGCCTTGGAGTCAGAAGAGCTGGGTTCAAGACCTGTTTCTGGTATATGCTAGTTGTGTGACCTTGAGCATGTCACCTAACCTGTCAGTGGTCCAGGTAACTGCACACACATTTAAGAGCAGGCACAAATCTTCATTGGTAGAGAGAATGTCCTGACAAGGGAGTTCCCTGTATCAACAAAGCCCAAACCAAAAGCGAAACCCTCCCAGGAGCCCAAGATGTGCATTTGAAAGGTGGGTGACTCCTTTGGGAGCATTTGGACACAGACCCTGTCATAGTCGCTGCTTCCCAAAGCTAGAAGGGACACTTAAGCAGGGATTCTTAAATATTTTTGTGTCAGGGACCCCTTTGGCAGGCCAGGGAAGCCTGTGACCCAGTCTCAAAATTAATCAACAAGTATTTATAATAAAACAAAAATAATATTTAAGTATATAAAATAAAATACATTAGATCACAAAGGATGTTAGAAGTTAGTGAAAATAGATGCATTTTTTTTCCCATTCAGGTTCAAAGACCCCTTGAAATCTATCCCTGGATGCCTTGTGTGTAGGGGGAGGGGAGGGGATCCCCAAGTTAAGTTACACTTTGGGTCAGAAGAACCAGGTTCAAGGCTTGTCCAGCTCTTGACAGTCGCTTAAACCCTCGGTGCTCCCAGGTGACTCTCCAATACTGAAAATGGCAGAACATTTGTCAATCTTCTTCATTTGGGGAGAGAGTTTCCCCTAAAGGATTTCTATGAAATTAGTGAAATAGATCCATATTTAAAAAACCCTCAAAACCTGAAACCCTTAAATGCACTTTGCATGATAGAAATGTGAATTATTGTGATGTACCCAGTGGAATGTAATCTCCTTGAAGGCATAGAAAGGAGTGTGACTCCATCTTGTACCCTGCTTGTAGGAGGTGATGAATAAAATAAACGTCTCGAGTCGAATTAAGGAGGTGAGATTGATGTACGCCCTTAATATGTGAGTATCACAAGAGGATGTGTAAGTGAAGGCTAAATGGAGTGGGGCAGGCGCTTAAGGGCCCATGGAGTTCAGAGGAATGGCAGATCGATGCGGGCTGGATGAGGCTGGAAGGCTCAGGGGTCTCATAATGAGTAAGTAGTGATGGGGAAGCAAAATCTTTCTTGCCAAGAGGCAGCAAACAGAGAGACAGCAGGAGGTCCTCCAGCTACCACGGAGGAGAGACTGTTTCATAGTCAGCCCTGGAAATCCGCCTCCTTCAGAGCTGGGGGCAGACCCTGGCGTGGGGACAGAGATTTTAAGCCCTTTTCTTTTTTTTTTATCAGCTACAACTTTATTTTTTTATAACTATATTTCTTTTTTTCTTTTTTTATTAATTTATTTTGATTTATCAATAATCACTTCCATATACTTTTGAATTTAAACTTTTTCTATCCCTTCCTCCCCACCACCCTCCCCAAGATGGCGTGCAATCTGATATAGGCTATACATTACATTCCTATTAAATATATTTTCACATTGGTGATGTTGCAAGTAAAAATTAAAACCAAAGGAGGAACCATAAGAAAGAGGAAACAAAACAACAGAAGAGAAAAAAATAGCAATTCAACTTCCATAGCTTTTTCTTTGGATGTGGATAGCATTTTCCATCATGAGGCCTCTGGAGATGTCTTAGATCCTTGTATTGCCAGGAAGGGTTAAGTTTATCAATATTAGTCATCACACAACTTGGCTGTTAATGTGTACAACGTTCTCTTGGTTCTGCTTACTTCACTCAGCATCAGATCATACAAGTCTTTCCAGGTTTTTCTGAAGTCAGCCTGTTCATCATTTCTTATAGCACAATAATATTCCATTACATTCATATACCACAACTTGCTCAGCCATTCCCCAATTGATGGGCATCCTCTCAATTTCCAATTCTTTGCCATCACAAAAAGAGCTGCTATGAATATTTTTGTACATGTGGGTCCTTCTCCCATTTGTATGATCTCTTTGAGATATAGCCCTAGAAGTGCTATTGCTGGGTCAAAGGGTATGCACAGTTTTATAGCCCTTTGGGCATAGTTCCAAATTGCTCTCCAAAATGGTTGGATCATTTCACAACTCCACTGACAATGCATTAGTGTTCCAATTTTCCCACATCTTCTCCAAAATTTATCATTTTCCTGTTTTGTCATGTTGGCCAATCTGATAGGCGTGATGTGGTACCTCAGAGTTGTTTTGATTTGCATTTCTCTAATCAATAGTGATTTAGAGCATTTTTTCATATGACTATAGATGGCTTTAATTTCTTCATCTGAGAACTGCCTGTTCATATCCTTTGACCATTTATCAATTGGGGAATGACTTGTATTCATATAAATTTGACTTAATTCTCTACATATTTTAGAAATGAGGCCCTTATCAGAGACACTGGCTGTAAAAGTTCTTTCCCATTTTTCTACCTTCCTTCTAATCTTAGTTGCATTGGCTTTGTTTGTGCAAAAACTTCTCAATTTAATGTAATCGAAATTATCCATTTTGCTTTTCATAATGTTCTCTATCTCCTGTTTGGTCATGAATTCTTCTGTTCTCCATAGATCTGACAGGTAAACTATTCCTTGCTCTTCCAGTTTGCTTATCATATCAGCCTTTATATCTAAATCATGAACCCATTTTGACTTTATTTTGGTATATGGTGTGAGATTTTGATCTGTGCCGTTTCTGCCATACTCTTTTCCAGTTTTCCTAGCAGTTTTTTCAAAGAGTGGGTTCTTATCCCAGAAGCTGGGGTCTTTGGGTTTATCAAATAATATATTACTATAGTCATGGACTACTGTGTCTTGCATATTTAACCTATTTCACTGATCCACAACTCTATTTCTTATCCAGTACCAAGCAGTTTTGATGACTGCTACTTTATAATACAATTTAAGATCTGGAATGGCTAGGCCACCTTCCCCTGCATTTCTTTTCATTACTTCCCTTGATATTCTGGACCTTTTGTTCTTCCAAATGAATCTTGTTATTATTTTTTCTAACTATAAAATAATTTTTTGGTAGTTTGATTGGTATGGCACTGAATAAGTAAATTAGCTTTGGTAGAATTGTCATTTTTATTATATTAGCTCGGCCTACCCATGAGCAACTGATATTTTTCCAATTATTTAGATCTGACTTTATTCGTGTGAAAAGCGTTTTATAATTGTGTTCATAGAGTTCCTGGGTTTGTTTCGGGAGGTAGACTCCTAAATATTTTATAATGTCTACAGTAAGTTTAAATGGAATTTCTCTTTCTGTCTCTTGCTGCTGGGCTTTGTTGGTAATATATAGAAATGCTGATGATTTATGTGGGTTTATTTTATAGCCTGCAACTTTGCTAAAGTTGTTTATTATTTCAAGTAGTTTTTTGTTAAGTCTTTTTCTGTACCTCAGCTCCTATGGGCCTCACAACAGCCTTGAGAGGTAGAGACTGCAGTTATTACTCCTAACTTTAAGATGAGGAAAGGGAGAATCGGAGAAGCTAATGCTAATAACAATAGCTAACACTTATATAACTCTTCTAATGTGCCAGGCACTGTGCTAAGTACTTTATAATTATTATCTCATTTTATCCCCACAACAATCCTATTGCCTGGGAGGTAGGTGCTGTTACTATGCCCATTTTACAGATGAGGAAATTGAGGTAAACAGAAGTTAAGTGACTTGCCCAGGATCACACAGCTAGTAAATGTCTGAGCCTGGATTTGAGCTCAGGTCCAGTGCTCTATCTACTGCACCATTATGGTGACACAGCTAGTAAGTGTCAGGGATAGGCTGGCTTAGAGCTTGTCTGTCTTCAACTTCCATACTCTTTCTGATGCATCATGGGTGCAGGGAGAGCATAGGTGGGGAAGGGGGTGTGGTGTACATTTTGACACAAATGTACATTCATGGGTTTGTGTATACCCAAGTGAGTGCGTCTGGGAGCTCCTAAGTGTCTCTGGAGATTCCCCTTCCCTTTGCACAGGTCACTTGGAAAGCAGGAGATAGCTGGGCTTAAACAAGGCTAAGGATTGGAGCTGGACCCTTCCTGCTCTCAATCCATGATCCAGTGAATCTCCTGCGTGGCGCTTTCTATTCACACTCTGGGCTTGGCGATCCATGAGGGAGCCATGATCCATGAGAGATGTGGGCTGGAGACTGTTGTATCTGGGGTGAGCTGCCAGAGCTGTAAGACAGCTTCAGGTCCTTATAAACTGGAAGCTCTTCACCTTGTGGTGTCCTGGACTCCTTGGGTGGGTGCCTGATGGAGCTCATGGACTATACGGGCCGCATGCCGACCCTCTGCCAGTCATGCGCCAGTACCCACTTCTCTTAAAAGAAGTGCACTGCCAGAGTCTTACCCACTCCTGGGTCTTCGGTCCTCAGCCGGATCACCACACAGAGACAAGCCATCGGGAGGCACCAACACCAGAGCTTTATTCAGAGGCCAACACAGCAAACCATCATAGCAAGCCCAAGCAGCAAGGCCAGAGCAACAGGGCAGGAGCCAGGGGAGAGCGCACGTGTGTGATCTGACCACGCTTGTTCCTAAGTACCTACTTAGCCCCTCCTCTCCAGCCCGCTACTAGCCAATGATTATAGGGTCAGATACCGGAAGGGGCTGTCTGAGTTTAGCACACCAAGGGGGAGGGAGTGACGTAGGAGGCTAGGATTGGATACAGGAAGGAGGCATCTGGGATTGACGCATGGACAAGAGTACGTGACCTAGGAAGTCAGACTCAGGAGGGGACTGGGTCAGTGCTGCACAAAGGGACCCGGAGGTCAGGAAGGTCACAAGAGGCATCTGGGGATGACGTTGCATATAGGGAGGGGACTAAGCAGAGGGAACTCAGTCCTCTGCCATCCCACTCCCACGTGGCACCACCCCTTGCCTCAGGAGCTCAGGCTCGGCTACTTCCTTGCACCCAGCTTATCTCATAGCACTGCCCAATTGCCTCATGGCTTCTCCGTATCCAGCCCATCCCAGTACACACGACTCTGCCTACCACAGTCCCTGCCTCGACTTCCAAAATACCCATATCTTACCTTACCCTTGCCACAGTACCCGACCTGGCAGCTGCCAACATCAGACAGTCCCTCACAATGGACTCCTTCTCAGAATCATGCTTTTAAATAATTGAAGGAAATGCTCAATTTCCCCCATCCTTGTTCACAAAGTCCCTGAAATCTACACACAAGAGGTCGAATTCTGTTCTAAATTATGAAGAATCCCTGGTAGACAGCAGTGCCTGTCTCTCCCCATTCTTTCGGGGAAGCTTTAAATCTTGCCCCTCCCGAGAAAATTAAAGTTCAGTTTCTCTGTGGAGGTCAGTTACTTCCTGCCCCTCTTTCCTTCTGCATGCTGGTGTAATAGGAATGATCTGGGGAATTCCTTGATCTGCTTGCTCAGGCTTCCTCTCATGGAGCTGGGCATGTCCTTCTCAGCACTGCGGGGAGGTAGGGGCACTTATTCAGGAGATCAGGTGTTCCCTGATCACTCCCATTACACCAAGCAACCACAGGCACAAGACATCACAACATTCTCCTAAAGCAAGAATGAGAGAAGAGGAGAAGATGTGGGAAAATTGGAACACTAATGCATTGTTGGTGGAGTTGTGAATGGATTCAACCATTCTGGAGAGCACTTTGGAACTATGCCCAAAGGGCTATAAAACTGTGCATGCACTTTAACCCAGCAATACCACTTCTAGGTCCGTATCACAAAGAGATCATAAACATGGGGAAAGGACCTGTACAAAATACTTATAGCAGCTCTTTTTGTGGTGGCCAAGAATTGGAAGTTGAGGAGATGCTCATCAATTGGGGAATGGCTGAACAAATTGTGGTATAGGAATGTAATGGAACACTATTGTTCCATAAGAAACGGTGAGCAGGCAGACTTCAGAAAAACCTGGGGCAGCTAGGTGGCGCAGTGGATAGAGCACCGGCCCTGGATTCAGGAGGACCTGAGTTCAAATCCAGCCTCCGACACATAACAATTACTAGCTGTGTGACCCTGGGCAAGTCACTTAACCCCCATTGCCCAACCAAAAAAAACAAAAAACAAAAAATGAAACCTGGAAAGACTCACATGAACTGATGCTGAGTGAAGTGAGCAGAACCAGGAGAACATTATACACAGTAACAGCCACATGTGCGTAGTGACTAACTTTGATAGACTTAGTTCTTCGCAGCAATGCAATGATCCAAGACAACTCCAAAGGACTTTAGACTCAACATCTAGAGAAAGAACTACGGATTCTGAATGCAGGTGGAAGCAGACTGTTTGCGCTCTCTCTCTCTCTCTCTTTTTTTGTTGTGGTTTCTTCTTTCTTGTGGTTTCTCCCATTGGTCCTAATTCTTCTTTACAACATGACTAATGAGAAAATACGTTTAATAGGAATGTATATGTAGAGCCTATATCAGATTGCACGCTGCTGTCTTGGGGAGGGAGAGAAGGGGAGAAAATTTAAATCTCAAAATCTTATGGAAGTGATTGTTGAAAACTAAAAATAAATAAATCTTTAAAACAAGAATGAAACAAGAGGTGGGAAGGAATGGAGATGGGAATGGGGAATAGTCCACAGAATCCCAGAATCGGAAGGCCCCCAGAGGCCACCCAGTCTAGCCCATAAGAGAACAAGTGCTTCTGGGAAACCTCCGACTAGTGCTAGCCCACTTCATTTTCAGATAGCTCAAGTTAGTAGGAAGTTCTCCCTGAGATCAAGCTTAAGCCTTCCTTTCTGCAATTTTTACATGCTCCCTGTTCAAGCAAAACACAGCTAACCCCTCTGCTATGGAAGCCCTTCAAATACCAGGGCTAGCTATCAGCAGCACTCACCTTTATATAACACTTTTAGGTCAAAAAGTCTTAAATTTGTTTTCTTATTCAATCCTTACAACAACTCTTATGAGGTAGTTGCTATTATAATCTTCACTTTACAGATAAGGAAACTGAGGCTTAGAGAGGTGACATGAGGAAGGTCACACAGCTAGCAAGTGTGGAATTCGAACCCATTTCCCCCTAACACCAACTCCACTGGTTCTATCCACTATACCAGGTTGATGATTTCAACCACCACTAGGAGAAAAATGGCGTTAGTCAATGACCATCAGAGTTAAACCAGGAGAATCTTTATGAACTATATGAAAAATATTACACTGTTTTTCTGTCCCATGTTTTGGAAACATTTTTCACAGCAATAACCCCTTTTCTCTCCTCTCCTCCCCTTCCTTCTCCTTCTTTTCCCTCTTCTCCTCCTTCCTTACTCTTTCCTCTCCACATGATGGATTCAGCTTCTGATGGCCTTGAAGGCTCAAGACAAATGATGAGTCAGCAGGAGAGCACTGCTAACCATCCAGAAAAAGGGGAGTGGGCCAGCCAGCCTGTGGTCAGCCATCCCTGGCCCAGAAAGCATTACCATGATTTCCTCTCTCTTGTATCTGAGACTGAACTGAATAGGAAGGAGGGAAGTGGAGAGCTCAGGCCTTTGTAAATCACTTTCACCTTGTCCTAATGAGCCTCAGAATGAGACTGGAGGAAGGAGGTAGTGGCTGCTGCCCCAGCGATCCCTCACTGAGATCTATGCCCTGACACCCCGAGTATGGACCATGAACATTCACACCACAATCTAAAACTGCAGGAAAACAAAGAGCTGGATCGGCCAGAACGGGGATATGGCTCTTTTCTCTTGGGGACAAGTCCCACAGCTTCTGAGAACCCCAACTTTTCTTTCCAAGACCTCCCCCTTAGCTTTTCCTGAAATATCCTGAATCTTCTGACTCTCTCCTTCTGGATTTCTTCCATCTCCCCCTGTTATGCTCTGCTGATGGAATTTCATTCTCCTCCCAGCAATCTCCTGGTCCCAGCTCTCTCTGTCTTGACCCTATAAAAACACTCCACAGTGATGGTAACAGCTCCTTTTATGACATGCCCTCCAAGTTTTCCTCCACTCCCCCCCACCCCATCTTCTCTCTTCAGTGCCTCTCAGGGAGGGACTTTGAGCATGAGCCGTGACAGATCTAAGAACCATGTGGATCCTGGAAGGAGGCAAGAGTCAAGTAGTCAAATGATCGATTGATTAATCACTCAGTCAAACAGTTATTAAGGAGCTAATCAGTGCCAAGCTCTGTGCTAAGGGTTGGAGATACAGATACAAAGAATGAAAGATTTTATAGGTCACCTGGTCTGATCCTTTCATTTGACAGATGAGGAAACTGAGTCCCATCAATAGAAATGACTTGGCCAAATTCATACAGGCTGTACATTGCCTTTTTTTTTTTAAACCAGAGCTGTGATTTCCTTGGTAGAGTGAGTTCCTAGTAAGGAACTCCCTCTGCTAATGTAAATTGGCTCTTCAGAAACCTATAGTTTTGAGAGTTCCTCAAGAGACTGAGAAATTAAGACTTGTCTGGAGTCACACAGCTGGGTTGTGTCAAAGGAAAGACTTGAGCCCAAGTCCCTTCTTGACTCCAAGGCCATCTTTTTCCTCTATGTCATATGCTACTACAGGAATAGTTATGCTCATTTTACAGATAAGAAACCTGAGGCACCCAGAGTTTCAGTGATTTGCTCAAGGTCAAACAACTATGGATGGCATAGGTGGGATTTGAACCCAGGTATTTTTGAATCCAGATACAACAATCTTCAAATTATACCATTTGAGAAGCAGTTATTTGTTGACTCTTCTGGATATTATGGGCATTATATAAGTATAAGACAAGGTCCCTTTCCCCCAACAACCTCAGAAGTCCCATGACTTCCTGTAGGAACAGCCCTTTCTCAATTGGTCAGGGCCATCCTTGAGAGCAACTATTTTTCATTAAAGGGCTATGACCTCATTACACTAGAATTGACTCCCTTCCTCCCAGGAGACAACCTTGATCAATGGAAAGAGCACAAGAGTTCCCAGTTGGACCTTAATTCCATCCAGGGTAGAATGACCTCAAATGGGTTGGACAAATTCCTTAGAAGCCTGTTCATGAGGGAGAGTTTCTAGGGGATCACAGATCACTACCACTCCCTGTCCAACCTGGAAAAATACAAAAAAGAACAGGCTAGCCAACCAAACAATGTCACTGATGTCCCTTAAAGGCAATGTCCCACAGAATTGGGCATACACACCCAAGTGTGGTGTGAAAGATGATCGTTTGGTATATGGTAAGAATAATAGACTTTAAGGGGAGAGTGGGAGTTCCGCAATGGGATGGCACCCTCACTAATTCATTTGCTTTCACTGTATTGTGATTTATAAAGGTTTATGTTTGTCTGGTTAAATGTTCAATATATAGCTTATATGACCAAGCTAACCATCACAAAATGGACAAATGGCTTAAAAAAATTCCTGTGAAGAAACTGTAGATTGCAGAGAATATTAATAATTCGAGCACAGGATAAGAACAGGAAAATGGCAGAGCTGATTGTACTATGATCTGACAAGATGTTGACCAAAAAAGTTCAAAATTATCCCTCTTCCATAAGCAATTAAGCACCTACTGTGTACTAATCACTCTGCTAAGCCCTGGGGCTACTAAGACAAAAGGAAAATAATCTGCCCTCAAGCTTACATTCTAGTAAGGGAGAGGAATACAGCTAAGTACAGATAAGACATGTAAAAATATCAAGATGGTCATTTGAAATATGGAATTGCATCCACTATAATTAATGCTGTGTACCTCACCTTAAGAATGTACAATGCCTTGAGACAATTGTTAATAATGGTACAAAGCCATCACAATTAACAAGATATTTTAAAACTGTTTTCGTTGCAGAAAATGATGTGGGGTCTTCTATAAAAACTCTCATCTCTATACTTAAATTTGGAAACAGAATTCTCTAGCCTGTTTAAAATCTTCCAAATGAGTAGTTTTAGTGGATTTCAAACCCATTTGTTGAAAATACAGAAACATATCACCTTCCATTTAGTTTGAAAGAAAGAAAGATATCAAGGAAAACTGAAATTTACTATAGCTTCATTTCAACAAAAACCTATGCATAATTTGTGGATAGGATTTTAAAATGAGCATCATGTTTTAGTAAGCACAGCCAATGATGCATTTTGGATGCAGTTGGATCCCACATACCTTTGGGAGGTACTTTTTTCAGGTGTGAAAACCTTTAAAACCAAGGATGGAAATAAGGTGAACTTAGAACCAGAGCTTGAAATCCTTATGTCACAAAAAGCAAAACTGGGATGCTCAAAAATAATGAAACAAATTCAGTCACGTTGCTGTCACTAGACGTATTATTTTAGCAAAGGTCTTTTATGCCATTAACAAATAATATTTATTTTAAGACCATTAAATCATCTTTATCTCACTCTTGATTTTCCATTTTTATAGTTTATAATGTCCATATTAGTAAAATAGTCCATGTATGTAATTTATAAATAAATATATTGGGGATGTTCAAAAGTATTTTAGTGATAGGAGTACATGATCAGAAAAGTTTGGAGACTGCTGATTGAGGGTATCACAACCCTACTATCACTTCTTGGGAGGGGGCTTCACTAAGTCACACTTGGCAGTGGCTAAATCAGACTTGATTCTCTTGTGCTCCTGGCTAGAAAAAGAGATAATGAGAAATCAGAACTGGCTTGCTCAGAAACCCCAGGAGACGCAGAGGACATATTTATGGAATGCTCTGGCGATGAGGTATAGTATAAATTAAAACAGTCTCTTACTTTCCATCTGCCCAGAGTTGTAACTGGGCCAATGGAGTTGGGCAAGGGGATGGTGGTGTCAAGGATGCACATGCCATGGGGGTAGTTGTGTTGAGATGCATGAACCCCAAAAAGTACAGTTCTCGCCTCTGAGGGAGGTGGGGGAAGAGTCCCAGAGGAGACAGGGGACAACCATGGTTCCTTGGGTGTTTTGACTGAGGAAGGTTGCAGCTCAACTTCCACCTTGCATAGCAGGCCTTCTTGGCCCACCAAGCTGCTAGGGCCTTCCTCTCAAAGCTTACCTTCTATCTATAGGTACCTACTTATTTACATATCATCTTCCCATTAGAATTCGGACTCCTTGAGAGCAGGGACCATTTTTTTTTTTGCCTTTCTTTTTATCCCTAGGGCTTAGCACCATACCTGGCATATAGTAGGTGCTTAATAAATGTTTGTTGATTGATCGCACCCTATACCTCAAAGAAAAGACTACGAGCCAAGGAGAAGGATGAAATTCCCTCTTCCCCATCCGCCCCATCGCTATTAGCATCTCTGCATCTGTCAGAACAAATCCTTGAGTCCATTCTCCCCTCATTTAAAATATCTTTAAGCTCAAGCCCTCTGAGAAGACTTCCCCAACTGAGTGGAGATGAGATAGCATTATTCAACACTGCAAACTGTAACTGATCACCTTCCTCTTCTATCTGCCATACTGATGACTCCACGTCAGACACATCAAAATGCCAACGTTCTCAATCACCATCACGCTATGACCGTTACTTAGGTTAAAATATGTTTTGTCTATTCCTGTGTTTAGTATACAGTAGGAGCTCAACGACAAAGTTAAAGTTCATCTTCCACTCAGCTGTTGAAATGATCTTTCTAAAGCATAGGTGTGATCATGTCACTCCTCTAAACAATAAAGTCCAAGGGCTCCCTACTACCTCCAAAATCAAATATAAAATCCTCTATTTGGCCTTTAAATACCAAATCCTGGCCCCTTCCTACCTCGCCAGTGTTCTTATGCCTTTACTGCCCTTCCAATGCTCTGTGATCTTGGGGCCCTAACCTTGACCTAGTGACTTCCTAAGCTTGAACAAGACCCTGCATCTCTGTGCATTTTCCCTGGCTCTGCCCCAGACCTGGAATGCTCTTCCTCTTCCTTCCTCAAGTCTCAGCTGAAATCGCCCCTTCTACAGGAAGCTTTTCCTGAGCCCCTACAATTCTAGTGTCTGCCCTCTGTGGACAATTTCCAATTTATTCTCTATGTAGCTTGTTTGTATACAGTAGTGTGATGTCTCCCCATGAGACTGCAAGCTCCATGAGGGCAAGGACTGTCTTCATATCCCTAGTGCCTAACACAGCTTGGCACGTAGTGGGTTCCTCATCAATGCTTATTGACTTGACAACCTTGGATCATATGTGATTATCTGCTCCATAGACTAACCTACAGTTACACAGCTACTTACATTTGTGTGAATGGGCTGCAATATGTTACCAGGGATGACTCAGTCATGGGAAGAGGCATCAAAAGACTTCCTGGTCATTTCCAAACCATGATCCTGTGCACTATACCTCCCCTCACCCCCTTTCCTATTCTCCCCCTTCTAGCTCCCCTTTATGTCTTGTCTTCCTCCATTAAAATGAGATATTTGTAAAATGCTTATCACAGTGCCGGCACATAGTAGGCACTTAATAAATGCTTTTTAATGTTGTATCTATTCATTAAGAGTATGCATGCTGGAAAAAGGAAATGGACCGATACCAAGGAGCTCCAGTCACCACAAAATGTTCACAGAATCTAAATGTTCGAAGGAACTTGAGACACCATCTCGCTTGACCTCTATTTGACCAAGGACTCTCTATGAACAAGAACCAGAAGGCCCCAGGCCATTGGGCAGGTCATCTGGGGATGATTCCTGAAGGATGCTCTCCTTCCTTCCTTCCTTCCTTCCTTCTTCCTTCCTTCCTTCCTTCCTTCTTTCCTTCCCTCTTCCCTCCCTCCTTCTTTCTTTCTTTCTTTCTTTCTTTCTTTCTTTCTTTCTTTCTTTC
>NW_020954577.1:46631102-46636226 GCF_900497805.2 Vombatus ursinus | reverse complement strand
TTCTTTCTTTCTTTCTTTCTTTCTTTCTTTCTTTCTTTCTTTCTTTCTTTCTTTCTTTCTTTCTTTCTTTCTGTCTTTCTTTCTCTCTTTCTTTCTCCTCTTCCCATCTTGCCATTCATGGACCCAATTTTACCATTGATGAACCTGGGAGCTTCGACTTGCTCCATTTCCTACCTGGGCCAAACCTTCCTTCCTAGGGCAGCCTGGTGGCCCTCTACTTCCAAGAACCCTTTATAATGACTCTGGACTTAGTGTGAACATCTGATCAGCTTTAGTTCATTGTATCTCAGAACTCCTGAACTCAAGCAATTCACCAGTAGCAGTACTAAAGATGTGCACCACCTTTCCCAGCCCGATCGGTGCCATTGCACAATACTCCTGAATACACCATAGCCACAAACCTACCCTCTTTCTCCTAGAGAGGCATCATGATAATATTACTAATAACTAACAATTGCATCTAGAATCAGGAAGACCTAGGTTCGAATCCTGCCTCTGACACTTTATTAGCTGTGTGACTATGGGCAAATCATCCTCTTTGAGCCCCAGTCAACCCTAGAAATATCCAGAGAAACAAGACATAACCAAACCCCACTGTAGCATCTTTCAGCTGAGCCACCATTTTTGACATTGTCCCAAAGGACTTCCCCCTGAAATATTTTTTGCCTTCAGTAGTGTTTCTGCAGAACTAGTTCATAACCTTACTATTGCTGGTGACAAGAATAATGAGAGTAATGATTCCTCTTCCCTTCTCTGACCCCTTCACTGGAAAAAAAAAAAGAAATCCAAGGATTGGATGCCAGTCCCACCTACAAGAGTGTTCCTTTCATGGCTTGGGTTCATTCCCCATCTCTGTGCCACTTTAACTCCCAGTGCAGCCTTGGTCAAGTCATTTAACTTCCCTGTGCCTCAGTTTCCTCATCTGTAAAATGAAGAGGTTGGCTTGGTGGCCTCTAAGGTCCCTTGTAACTTCAAATCTATGATTCCATGAATTCACATTCCTCTAGTATTACAAAGTTACAAAATACTTTCTTTCAAAGTGAGGTTGGTAGAGTAAGAATTATCATTCCCATTTTGGAGATGAGAAAACTGAGACACTCAGAGAGGGGGAAATGACTTGTCTAGGGTCACAGAGTCAATAAGAAGCATCATCAGGTTTGGAACACCAGTGCCCCAATATGACCCCTAACACTCTTCTAATGCTTTCTTTCCCACTATACCCACATTGCTTCTTCAGCGGAGTCAGTACACGTTGCAGTATACCAATTATTATTGTTGTTGCTAGTAATGATAAGATTTTTATTGGTTCTGCAAAATCATTATAAACATATAGATACACATATATGCATATACATACATACACATGCATACAACATATGCATATATGTGTATATATGCATTAATGTACATTTATGTATATATATGCATGTATGTATATACACATTTATCTGGGCTCACCCTGAAAAAAGACTGATCTGATCAATGCCGAGAATAATAATAACATATTGCCATAGTACCTTAATTATCCTTTGAAATCAGATCTGATTAAAGAGCATAGTCTGCACAGCAAACTTCCTGTTGATTGGGGATTTTTTAAAAAAGCCCACACCTCAAAGAAAAGCAAATTTGTGAAATCACTGCTGTCAGTGGACAGTGGCCCTTTAAATGAACTCCCTTCCCTACTCCTGCCTCCGCGCCCCGCTGTGCCCAGGTACTCCTCTCCCTCCTTTCACAAGCCCTCAGTTGCTGGGGTGGGAGCTGGGGGTGGGCAGATGGCATAGGGGAGGAGGAGAGGGGCTCATGCTCCTCTGCCCATCACAGCCTGCATGAATCTATTTTGAAGTGAGGCAGAGAAGGCTTGGTATGAATTTTGTATGTAGCCTTGAATCTCACACCTCTGCAGTGCAGAGGCGGCTGGGCCAGGTATTAATTAAGGACCCAGCAGCGAGAAGGCACAGAGAGAACTGTAGCTGCCAGAGTCTGCACTTAGCCCAGAGCCCTGACGCGAAGGGGGCCTGGGCCGCCTTTCATCTGTTAGGTAATTACCTGGGAGGCTGGAGACCGGCTACCCCGCAGCCCCCAGAAGCAGGTGGAGGCCTTGATTTAATTAGCAGCCAGTAGCCAACACACGTGGGTAGTGACACCCCCTGTCAGAGACCCTGTCTGCCAAGAAACCCTTTCAGGAAGGAAACGAGGAAGTACATCTGCTCATACCCTGGGCAGGGTGGGAGGACGTTACAGCAAAGCCAGAGGGAACGTAAGGAGGAGATGCTAGGGAATCTGGGTGGGGCTGCGCTTGTAGGCAGGGCCTGAGTTGAAATCCTGCTTCCGACACTTAACAGCTCTGGGATCCTGGAAAAGTGGCTTAAGGCTTTCAGCCTCAGTTTCTTCATGTGTAAAATGGGAATAACAGTAACACCCACCTCACAGAGTTGTTGTGACGATCAAATGAGAACATACATGAAATGCTCTCCAACCTTAAAATGTTAGAGAAACCCCGAAATCTAGGAGAGTGTTCCATTCGTGGCTCGCGTCCCTTCCCCACTTCACGGCTACCTTCTCCCACCGACTAGCACCTGGACAATAATCGAGGGCGGTGCCCCCTCCACAGGATGCTCAAGGCTAGTCACGGGGCGGGGCGGGAGAGATGGTGGTGGGAAAAATGTGGATTTCAACTGCTGTTTAATTTTTTAATTAAAAAGAATTCCAGCATTAGTAATACTTAATATTCTGACGGAGAGCGGCTTTCCCACTCGATCAGATGCTCGCATGTCGCGCATGGCACGGAAGGCATCTTGCCGTCTGCTCTTGCCCTCTCCAGCCCCCCTCAGAGGCACCTCAGCTCTGCCGACGAAGGCCAAGAGAGGCCTGGTCCTGACATTGACTCGGGAAGCAGAGAAACCAGGGGGACAGTTGAGAAAGTCAAGGGGGGTGCTTGAGTCGGGCTCTCCAGCAGCTTAGAGATCTCACTGCATTTACGCTCACTGCCCACCACGTTTCGGGGGAGCGGAGTGCGGGGATCATAAGGTCCAAAAAAGGGCAGAAAGAGAAGTCCTTTCTCTTCTCATTCTTTTTTCCTAGATTTTTTTTTTTAAAAGAAATTCTTTTCCTCCGTTTCCTGTCTTACTCTAGGAGACAGCATGGTCAGGTCAAGTCAACACATTAAGAGCTCACTATGAACCAGACACCGTGCGAAACGTTGAGCTGGGCGTCGGGAGCTGTTGTCACGGGAAACACACCAGATCTGAAGTCAGAAGCCCCATCCGTGTTTGAATCTGGACTCTCCCATTTCCTGCCAGAGTGGCTGTGGATAAGTGGCTTTCTAAGATCGTAGATATGGAGTTGGAAAGGACCTTGGAAGTCATTAGTCCACCTTCCACCCCTTATCTTCCAGATGGGGAAGTTGAGGAACAGAGGCTGAGTGACTTGCTAAGGTCATTCAGGTACCAGATGTCAAAGATGGGATTTGAATCAAGGAATAGAATAGTAATAACGGTAAGCATTTATAAAGCAAGTTAAAGTTTGCAAAACATTTTGCAAGTTATCCGATGCTCATAATAACTCTGGGAGGCAGGTGCTGATATCGCCTCCATTTTGCAGAAGATAGAAGAGGCTAAGAGAGGTCATCCAGCTAATAAGTGTGTGAGGCAGGATTTGAATTTGTCTTCCTGACACCAAGGATGGCACTTGATCCCCCGTGTTACCTAGTTAGCACCCTAAGGGCACAAGATAATAAATCTCACAGGGACCTAAAATGGTTTAATCCAGGGGATTTTAACCTGGGGTGGATTTCAAGGGGGTATTTTGATAACTGTATTTCAATATAATTAGTTTACTTTGTAATCCTGTGTAGTTTATTTTGTGCACTTAAACAACCTCATAGGAGAATGTGAATGACTCATTTGGGCTCTGCAGGACCTCCCCAAAGAGATTCAAATTCACTCACCAGGCTCCAACCTAACTATCCACACAGGAAAAGCCAAGTGGATGAGGAACACATCTGGTCCAGACTGTGATTGTCAGTGCGGTAAACCACCTACTGAGCTGGTCCATCAGTGCACAGAACTAGGACAAGCACAATCCAATAACTGAGAGTTCTGACCGGAACTAAACAGGAGGAAAGAGCAGGCTGGATCACAATGGGAAACTGTAAATTACTTTGAAATATCTCAAGACAGTGCTTGAAACCCAAAGCAATCTTTCAAATACCGATATGCTTCTGGTGATGCTGGTGCTGCCTGGCTCCAATAATAACATCAGCATGGGGTACTATAATCTCCAAGGAATTAATACTGCAGGTCACCCAAAGATGGGAGTAAATAGGTCACAGTCTTATAATTGCTTTCTACCTTTTCTCTTTCTACCTTACATGTATTTAGGTTTTATGGTTTTCAAAGTGTTTTTCAGATACAATACCCCAGCCACATAATCAGCGGTTTCCAAAGTGGGAGGCAGTAGCATGGTCATCAACTGTCATCAACTGATTAATGGGTGAGAAGATCAGTCAGTTAATAAACATTTATTAGGCACCTGCTATGTACCTCAAGACAATTTGCTGCCAAATTGATTCTCCTAAACTTCAGGTCTGACTACCTCACTTCCTTACCCAATAAACTCAATAAATAAATAATACTCAATAAAATAAACACTCAATAAAAGTAGCTTTCTAATGATTGTAGAACAAATATTTCATTATTTCAATTTCTATTTGTTGCATGAGTTTTGTTATATAAATAATTTTTCATATAGAATTACATATATATAATTTATAAATAAGTAATTGCACATATATTTAGTGTTCATGCTCAGATTTTCTTTTTACTGCTAGGGTATTTAATCACAAAAGTTTGGAGACCACTGACATCCATGATCTCATCTGAGCCTCACAAGAACCCGCTGAGAAAAGCAGGCAAATCTTACTATTTCCATTTTATAGATGAAGAAGCTGAGCCTCAGGAGAGATAAGCAAGTGATTCATTTCATGCCACCCAGCTAGTAAATTTCAAATACTATGGAATCATTGAGCTGTCCTGAGTGCTAGGGCAATGTAGGTATCTGGTCCTGTCCCAAGGTGGGTATACATACATACATACATACATACATACATACATACATACATACATA